>NC_090247.1:61569563-61649563 GCF_037325665.1 Littorina saxatilis
GCTCAAAGAAGGGAAATCCAATGTTCAATCGATACACATAGATTTGTTTATGGAATCAGAAAATGATCAAGAATAAGATTACATCTTTTTGGATCGATTCATCACATTTTATTTTTAATACAATTTTCTGACTTTAATGGCCAAACTCAAAAAATAATTTGCAAAGCTTTAATCCTGAAATGCAATCCTGTTGTCCGGATTTTGTCGAAAGTTACTTTTACAGAATTTTAATCAAATGAATCCAAAAATGAGGGTGTGACAGTGCCACCAAAACTTGTACAAAATGCCAGATATTACGTCATCAAAGAAACGTATCCTCCAGTAGTCCAGTAGTTTTCTCTGAATGGCTCTACACATACATACACACAGACCCACAGACACGTCTACGTAGGCCCTACACCACAACCTAGTCACGATTCCCCATCTAAGTTAAAACATTTAGTCAAAACTTTACAATATGTTAAAAAAATATATATATATATATATATTCGTGTGGTCGTTATAGACAAAGTGGTGGACAAGCTTTCATTGGACAGGTTTGATTGCACGATCGGACTAAAGATTCAACACACCGATTGGCTTCAAGGGAGCCCGGGTAGCTCAGGTTGTGGACTTGTTGATCCTAGGGTCGCGGGTTCGAATCTCGGCCGGGGCCCAGATATGTCATAATGATATACTACAACAACAAAAGTTCATGGAAAGATAGAAAAACGCTTACTTGCGTTGCAACTTTCCAAAACATTTAAGAGTAATTCGCAGTCGGGGCAGGTCGAACATCATGGAAAATTACATATGAAAATCCGGACGAGGAAGTAAACTTTACCAAAACATTATGCGAGAAATGTCGCGACAAAACTGCCGGTGTTGTTATTTTTCTACCTCAAATGCACTCGACATCTGCATGAGTAGGAATAGCATAGAACACAAAATACGCATGCTAACTTAACAAGACAACATGTTCTAGGTAGATAATGTTTGACTTTCTTCTCTCATGTAAAAGTTGTATATCATCTATATTGTTGTATCATAACAGAATTCAGACGTTCAAACGATTTTCTGAAACAGACGTGTGCTGCCTGCTACATATATCATTAAACAAATCAAGCCAGTGATGTTGAGAAGAAAAAAATATCGACAACCAAACTATACCACAACGACAACAATCGATAATTTTGCGCACAAAACAAAAAAAACTTTCGGGAAATAGAAGTCAAGTAAGCTGATCAACTGAAAGAAGAATGAATCTGAATACACATTTTTTTCTCTTTACCCTGTCTCCACCCCCTGACCTTGGTTCGGCGCGTCGTTAACAGATACTATGATTTGACACGATCGTTACCTCACAGACGACACGACTCGCCGCGTCTACCTCTCCCTGTGTGCTTCTGTAGCGGCATGTATAGGATGAAAAATATTAATTAATTTATTTTTGTTGTTGAGCAACGGTTTTTACGAACACATAGTGTTAAATAAAACCTTGAAAGAAAAATGATTGTTGTGTATGCATGAACCGCGCACAAGTTCTATCACGCCTCTTCTGAGCGGCTCCCGTTCCACCAAGGGCAACATTTTTTTCTGCCAACGATTTATTGCATGAAGAAATCAAGTTGACACCTTCTTCGAGCTTCGTGGTCCGCCAGTAAAGTAGCGCACATACTAAATACATTCATCCATTGGCCCAAATGGTCATGTGATAAACCCAACGCTCCGCCCACTTCACTCAAAACACTTGACCGCCGCGTCAATGAAATCTTCGCTGGTGTTTATTGGATGGTCTGTTTTGTTACAGGCCGAACGCTGCCCGTCTTACAGAAGGCTCATAAGACCGCGTAAAAGCCATACCACGTTGAAATCAGCGGTTCTCTTCTAAAAGCGTGATTGACATTGTCAGTTAGTCAAGCAAACGAATGCACGCGTTCACGCATGCACACACATTAATATACGTTTGTTCTGCGAATTGTTTGCTTGTTTCTCTATGATTTGTTAATGCGTGCGCGTGTTTGTATGTGTGTTTATCACCAGTCGACATAATTACTGAAATACTCAATTCTTTGGACGCAACAGCACTCTGCACTTTCAAGCATGTACTACATGTACTGTTTTTGTACATGGGGTTAACACACGTTGTTTTGCATAGAAATCTTAATTCGTTAAGCGGGGAATACTTTAAAAAACAAAACCCACATGTTTTAACGATTCACGTAATGTTGCTTAGCTAACACAACAATTCGCCAAGAAAAATGTACTTAGCATACCCATTCCTAAAACGAGTATAAAGGATCTTAGTTGGAAAAAAAAAGGGAAGTTTTGTTTTTGTTTTTTAAGTAAGTCGCCCAAGCGCTCTATCAACTTGGCTAAAAACAAATCTTTGAGAAAAAAAACACAACTAACTACACACACACACACACACACACCACCACACACACACACACGAAAAAATAAAAGAAAAGAGAAACACACACTAATGTGACATGATATAACTGAGTTTGCTGAAAACTGACGAAAAAGTACAAGACCGGAAAATCGCAAATGCTTACGCATAAACTTTTACAATTTCTTAGAAGCGCTCCGAACAGACACAATCACACACTCACATGCAACTTGGAAAAGCACTTCACTGGACAGTTCGGGTTGCAATTTTGGTTATTGTAATTATGTAACCACACACGTACCATCTGAACATCAGTGTCTAAGTGTTCAGTTATTCACACGGGTTTCATCTGCTTGGGTAATGGATTACAACTAAATAGCACTGAAAAAATTAATTTAAAGAATCAAGAATCAAACGCAAAAGAGATTATCGCCAGAAGGTGAAATCCTGTTTGTATGAAAAGAAATAATCGGCAACGGTAACGGAGCATTTTACAGTTAGTTATTTCAGATGTTTCCAAATTACATCACTGCGAATGTCTCTTGGGCTTCGAAAGGTGGATGTCGCCGGGGAAAAATCACTAAAACGGCTTATTTATTTCTTTATTTGTAAATGAAGTCCTTCCAATACGTATCAATGATTTGGATCACCACCTCAGGTTTGCCTAGGAAGGCGTAATCAATATTTTCAATTTTACGCCGGCAATAAATGTTTACTTTGCGCGTAAAACATATATTAAGAGCGTACAATTCATCAACAGTAATTAAAACAAACAGAAAATCAACAAACTAACTTACCAACAAGCAAAGGGACACGAGAAGAAAAACAAGTCGCGTAAGGCGAAAATACAATATTTAGTCAAGTAGCTGTCGAACTCACAGAATGAAAACTGAACGCAATGCAACGCAGCAAGACCGTATACTCGTAGCATCGTCAGTCCACCGCTCACGGCAAAGGCAGTGAAATTGACAAGAAGAGCGGGGTAGTAGTTGCGCTGAGAAGGATAGCACGCTTTTCTGTACCTCTCTTCGTTTTAAACTTTCTGAGCGTGTTTTTAATCCAAACATATCATATATATATGTTTTTGGAATCAGGAACCGACAAGGAATAAGATGAAAGTGTTTTAAATTGATTTCGAAAATTTAATTTTGATAATAAATTTTATATATTTAATTTTCAGAGCTTGTATTTAATCCGAATATAACATATTTATATGTTTTTGGAATCAGCAAATGATGGAGAATAAGATAAACGTAAATTTGGATCGTTTTATAAATTTTTATTTTTTTTACAATTTTCAGATTTTTAATGACCAAAGTCATTAATTAATTTTTAAGCCACCAAGCTGAAATGCAATACCGAAGTCCGGGCTTCGTCGAAGATTACTTGACCAAAATTTCAACCATGAGGGCGTGACAGTGCCGCCTCAACTTTCACGAAAAGCCGGATATGACGTCATCAAAGACATTTATCAAAAAAATGAAAAAAACTTTCGGGGATTTCATACCCAGGAACTCTCATGTCAAATTTCATAAAGATCGGTCCAGTAGTTTAGTCTGAATCGCTCTACACACACACACACACACACACACACACACACACACACACACACACACACACCACGACCCTCGTCTCGATTCCCCCTCTATGTTAAAACATTTAGTCAAAACTTGACTAAATGTAAACAAGTCGCGTAAGGCGAAAATACAATATTTAGTCAAGTAGCTGTCGAACTCACAGAATGAAACTGAACGCAATGCCATTTTTCAGCAAGACCGTATACTCGTAGCATCGTCAGTCCACCGCTCATGGCAAAGGCAGTGAAATTGACAAGAAGAGCGGGGTAGTAGTTGCGCTAAGAAGGATAGCACGCTTTTCTGTACCTCTCTTTGTTTTAACTTTCTGAGCGTGTTTTTAATCCAAACATATCATATCTATATGTTTTTGGAATCAGGAACCGACAAGGAATAAGATGAAAGTGTTTTTAAATTGATTTGGACAATTTAATTTTGATAATAATTTTTATATATTTAATTTTCAGAGCTTGTTTTTAATCCGAATATAACATATTTATATGTTTTTGGAATCAGCAAATGATGGAGAATAAGATAAACGTAAATTTGGATCGTTTTATAAATTTTTATTTTTTTTTACAATTTTCAGATTTTTAATGACCAAAGTCATTAATTAATTTTTAAGCCACCAAGCTGAAATGCAATACCGAAGTCCGGGCTTCGTCGAAGATTACTTGACCAAAATTTCAACCAATTTGGTTGAAAAATGAGGGCGTGACAGTGCCGCCTCAACTTTCACGAAAAGCCGGATATGACGTCATCAAAGACATTTATCAAAAAAATGAAAAAAACGTCGGGAGATTTCATACCCAGGAACTCTCATGTCAAATTTCATAAAGATCGGTCCAGTAGTTTAGTCTGAATCGCTCTACACACACACACACACACACACACACACACACACACACACACGCACATACACCACGACCCTCGTCTCGATTCCCCCTCTACGTTAAAACATTTAGTCAAAACTTGACTAAATGTAAAAAACAGAGACAGAAATGGGGGAGGTGGAGAGAGGCATTACAAAAAACTTTCCTGTTGACGAAAGCAAAATGACGCGAAATGAACCCAATGATGGTTTTTTTCAAAAGTAATGTAGTAAGCTTACAAAAGTGTTCTTTTTTGGTTTGTTTTATGTGTTTTCCTTTTAACAGCCAACTGTCGCCCAATTAGGGACTGCTCTACATTATGCAAATGAATATGAATAGTTAATGGTTGAAAAGTGTGAAAAAGAGAGAGAAACAAAGAGAGAAACAGACTGGTAGAGAGAAGATGGAGAGAGGGAGGGAGGGATTCAAAGAACTGTTGCCGAAAGCAAGGCATCTCGAGATAATGGCCTATAACCTGTTCAGGTAAGTATGTTAAAAGCAATTAACCGCTGAACTCATCCTCTCTAAAGAGTACACTTCACACCAATCGCTGAAGTTTTCAAGGGGTCATAGAGTACACACATTGGACAATAGAGAGGCCGTAAAAGGGTCGCGTTGCCATTGGTCAACCTGACCACGTGATCAGCCTCGGCACAAAGCTACGTCCGTGGTCATGGAAACCCTTTCTAGTTCAGTCCTGGCTCGGAACAGTTTTTTGTGGGTTTTTTTTCCGAACGATGTAGGCGTCTCCCAGGAATTGTTTTGGTTGGCGTGCGGAGCGGAGAGTTACAAATTACTTTAAAAGAAAACACTTTGGTTACTTCTCAGAGTGTTATGTATGGTCCGACTGAGGTGCCAGTAGCGGACGTTTTAAATGGAAACAAATTGAAACAACTTTTACAGCCCGGACTTCGGTATTGCATTTCAGCTTTGTGGCTTAAAAATTAATTAATGACTTTGGTCATTAAAAATCTGAAAATTGTAAAAAAAAATAGGCCTATTTTTTTTTATAAAACGATTCAAATTTACGTTCATCTGATTCTTCATCATTTTCTGATTAAAAAAAACATATAAATATGTTATATTTGGATTAAAAACAAGCTCTGAAAATTAAAATTACAAAAATTATGATCAAAATTAAATTTTCGAAATCAATTTAAAAACACTTTCATCTTATTCCTTGTCGGTTCCTGATTCCAAAAACATATAGATATGATATGTTTGGATTAAAAACACGCTCAGAAAGTTAAAACGAAGAGAGGTACAGAAAAGCGTGCTATCCTTCTCAGCGCAACTACTACCCCGCTCTTCTTGTCAATTTCAGTGCCTTTGCCATGAGCGGTGGACTGACGATGCTACGAGTATACGGTCTTGCTGAAAAATTGCATAGCGTTCAGTTTCATTCTGTGAGTTCGACAGCTTGACTAAATGTTGTATTTTCGCCTTACGCGACTTGTTTAAAATCAAGAGTCAAACTGACACAAAGATTTTCACCTTCCATTTCTCTGTAATGGAGGCACGCAGAGGCACGACGTAGAGAGAGCGTCAGATAACCGCGACGTAGGTTTGGGGAGTCGGGTCGGGCACTAAGAGTACAGTTTATTTTTACAGAACTGTACATTAATTATCGCAACAGGTTTAAACAGTTCGCTTTACATTTGATTCTGTCTCTCTCTGTCTGTGTCTGTCTGTGTCTGTCTGTCTGTCTGTCTGTCTGTCTGTCTGTCTCTCTCTCTCTCTGTCTGTCTGTCTGTCTGTCGCTCTCTCTCTCTGTCTGTCTGTCTGTCTGTATGTCTGTCTCTCTCTCTCTCTCTCTCTCTCTCTCTCTCTCTCTCTCTCTCTCTATCTCTCTTTTTTTTGTCGTTGGAATTTGAATTTAAACATATCATTGAACATAAAACATAATTGTCAGAACGATTTCGAGTGAACAGACTTCGGCGTGTACGAACACAGATAACCCTGTGGGCTGCTGTCACATTTTAGGTTTCTATACAATGAGAAAATAACAAAGTGTTGTTGACTTTTCATGCAAGGAGGTCGATCCTTGCAATTTTGCATATTATGTTTGTTCTCGTATGTTAGCTTAAGACGGGAAAGTCAGACGCAAGCGAAGGGAAATTACCAGATCACGCTTACAAGTGTGTACTAAAAGTCACATCAAATCCAATCTTCGGCCACTGTGAGGCCACTAAATGAGAAACAGATGACAGGCACTCCGCCACTTCTGCTGAAGGACATAGCAGGTACTTGGCTACACTTCACTGCGCCACATGAGTGATTCCATTTTCCGTTCGGCAATCAGTCTGTCTCACGCACAAATTGTCAAGGGTAATTTTAAACTGAGTCTAATTTTGTCAGACACTGGGCAAGTTTTAATACTGGACCTTCAACATTGACGATTGGGGTCTAAAAAACACATTCCTTCCTTATAAACGATTCAGAGAAAATACCCCCCCCCCCCCCACTCTATACCCCCACCCCCTTGCATTTTGAAATCTCCTAACATTATCTGAAATTGAAGCTGGCGTCAGAAAGCATGACTGAAACCCCACCGCTGTTAATCTCCTTCTCGATAAAAGAAGATATACACGTATTGTACGGCCGTTTTCTCAAGGCTGTCCAAATGAAGTGCTATCTGAATTTAACTCTTAAAAAAAAAAAGACTAATACGGGGTTTTTTTTTTGGTTTTTTTAATAAGCCACGCCCCGGACTGCGCGCGCAACACATGCAGACGACGCATATATGTGTAGTAAGTTTGTCGGAACTTTGGCGGAGTAATTTGATAGAGTTTTTAGATTGTGTCAACGACTGTAGACGTGATGTAACTTACAGATAAATTATATCTGAGCTTAAAAAAGTGTTTATTTTCAATAAAAATCGGTTCGGGTAGCGATGTGATGTTAATCTAGCAAATCAACAGGGCTACTTCCTAATGGACCGAAGTTCTGTGGGACTGAAGAATCATCAACCGATGTGAACTGCTATTTGTTTAGGTGGTTCAGTCTTTCCCCATCGGCAGCCCTGTAAGCTTACATTTACTGAAAAAATCCTGTTTCATTTTTCTCTTTGAGTAAGAATATTTGTCCGCAGCTTACGGACTAACCCGTTCGATAGTATTACTTGGGTATAAACTTCCTTCCCAGATTGTCTCTGTCTCATCGCAAAATTACACAAACATTTTTCAATTTACAATATTTTACTTTGTCATTTTTTTCCCTGTTCGACGACTCTTCCGACTATGTGAGTGTGTATGCGTATGTTGAATCCGATTACGCTTGTCCGCTAAACTGAAACGTGATCGAAATGACATTCGATCGATATTGACACTAACTAGTTTTAAAAAAAAATGTATTCACACGCATACGCACACGTGCACTTTTGCAGTCCCATGCACTGACCGCTGGTTCTACCTTGTGCGCTTGTCCGGAGTTTTTCTTTGTTTCTTTTTTAATTTGAGGTAATCGATAATAGCGTGGCATGAAATACAATTTTGCGAAAACCCGGTGAAAACATATCGCTCCAATGAATGCTGTCCATCATGTGCGAGGTCGGCAAAAGTGTTACACGTATCGCATGAAAACAAAGAGTGTACAGATAAAACTGAAAAGGAATTAAAGCGGAGAAGTCGGCAACTCAGTCAAACCACCTCTAATAAAGTGACAAATAGTACTAAACTATCGACTACTAAGATTCATTTGATTTTGTAACCAAGAATTTAGTTTTTGTTTTTGACGGCGCCATCAATTTAAAAGAAATGCATCTTTTCTGGTTCACATTTAAATTAAAAAAAAAATTAAAAAACCTACCTTTCTTGTTTTTTGATTCACATTTAGATAGTCAGCATTATATCATTTACATTTAACGTATACTGCATCCCGGTATCAGCATGCTTATTATACAATAAAATAAAAACAGCGCTAGCATACCATGAACATAATTAATTTCCTTGTAAATCTGTTTTGCTTCTTTCTTTATTTATTTATTTGTGTGGGGTGTTTTTTTGCGTCTTTATTTTGGGGAGAGTGTTTTATTGTTCCTCAAAAGCACTTTGGTCAATATCCCTTTAACTTTGAACTACCGTTCAGTTTGAGGACAGAATGCAATTCTTTTATTTTTGGACAACAACACTGTTGTGGTTGATGTACAAAATTGATGGTTGACTGATCAAAAGATCAAAATATTGTGTGCGATATCTGTTCCTTTAAACCTTTCGTTTAACCAGCAGGTGACATATGGCATGGCACGGCCCCCGTTTGACCACCCAGGCTCTCCCTCGCCCACTTTGTCCCCGCAAGTTTTTTTGCTACCTTTTCTATATGCACTGTCAATAACATTTTTTTGAGGCGAATTTGTCGTTTGCTTGCAAAAAAAAGATAGTTAATTATCAGATCAGCTTTGTAAAGGAGATACTAAAAACCGCACATAATTATTCAAAAAAATTCTGATGCGTGGCGACAACTGCCGCTCCGACTGAAGGGCTATTTACTGAAAAGGAAGGTGGGGGGGGGGGGGGGGGGGTCCTGGGGAGAGGTGGAGGGGTGGTGGGCAAAATGAGACAGAGCCGATACGATTACGATGTGGAGGGGGGGGGGGGGGCAGCAAATGTTCGCATGCACATGGTGGTCAGTAACTTTAGTAACACAAATCGACGTTTGATTTTAATCCCACACAGATGTGTTAATTTTTCTTTTGTTATTTTCTTTTTTCTGTCAAAATGTATAAATGAAAAACGTGACAGGCTGGATAAAATTTATCTGAGTGAAACGTTATTTCTTTCAGGGTCCGCATTGGTTTCTAAAAAAAAAATAGTGTTTAATTTTAACTTGATTTCATTTACATGAATTCAAATCAGAAACGAAGAAAATATCATAACCCCGCAATATAACAGTGTCACAGAATCGTGAAACAATTCCGTGAAAACATTCTCTCAATGCTGACAATGTCTTGGTGCGTGGTTCTCACATGTGGTGTCCAGTTGTCCATCTTAGCTAATTTAAATTCCGCGTGTGATGTTTTAAGTGGGCCTATTGGGACGAAGCTGAGTAGATTCGGGATGCGAAAATCAGCAGATTATACGATTTTATGATCCGCGGCAGAGACTATCAAGTGCTCTTGCGTATACAAGAACCAGTCGGTCGGATCGAGTCCAGGTGTGATTTTCGCGTTCTACTTACAGTCGTTTTATCTCAGCTGATAACTCCTTGCCAAATGGTGGCAAAAACGCTCAATGGAAAGTGACATCGCATGCGTTGGGAAGACCGTGGGAAAATATTGAGACCTCAGAATAGGGTCCTACGATTGACCAAAGCAAAAATAATACGACAACACATCATAGTGTGTGTGTGTTTCTGCACGCGGTCTGTTTCTCATAAGACACGCAATAAGCACACCCTGGTCGTAAGGGAAAATAGCCTAACATGGACAACTGCCTGATATGGACCACCTCCTGTTCTGACAAACTAACGGTGCTATAGGTCTCAAAACAATTTCATTCTTTGGATAACTTGCATATATATGCGATATAAACATTTGTAACCACACAATAAGCTAAGCTTATATTAAATGTGGTTATAAATATGTACATCTAGATAGGAATTATTATTTCACGTTATGTCAAGGTCAGAGAATCGCTTATCCCCTTGTTATAAATGTAAGACAGACAAGATACAATTTTTACCAAAAAAAGAGGAAAAGATACAGCAAAAGAATCAGAGGATGTGACAGAGGACGGGAAGAGAGTTAATTTTATTTTTCAGCAAGCAAGGGGGGGGGGGGGGGGGGGTCAGAGAGACGATTACTGTTACAGACTTGCCAATTCAATGTTCCTGCAGCAGCAATAATTTCATCCAAAATGTTGTCCAAACTAATTAAGCTTAGATTACTCATAATTTATGAATACAAAGAAAAACCTTCAAGAAAGATTCACTCAAACTTGATTAAATCCCCAGATGAAGCATCCGTCGCATCGCACATATGGAAACATGCGTTCTTTGATATTACTGTTGCGATCGGTTTTGACGCTGCCGCCACCTCGCCGCAACTATCGTGCTGCCATCGCGTCGCGATATGGAAACACAGCTTAAGACTATGCATATAATACTGCTGGTTTTCTCTTCATTCTTCTCAAAATGTCGGTCTCTGTCTGTCTGTCCCTGTTTGTGTGTCTCTCTATCTCTATCTCGCACTAATTCTGTCGGTCGGTCCGTCTCTCTGTCTGTCTCTCTGTATTTCTAGCTCTGTCTCTCTTTTTGTCTTTTTCTTACTCTCTCAGTTTATTAAAACAAAACAAAAACAAGTCGCGTAAGGCGAAAATACAACATTTAGTCAAGTAGCTGTCGAACTCACAGAATGAAACTGAACGCAATGCAACGCAGCAAGACCGTATACTCGTAGCATCGCCAGCCACCGCTCACGGCAAAGGCAGTGAAATTGACAAGAAGAGCGGGGTAGTAGTTGCGCTGAGAAGGATAGCACGCTTTTCTGTACCTCTATTCGTTTTAACTTTGTGAGCGTGTTTTTAATCCAAACATATCATATCTATACGTTTTTGGAATCAAGAACCGATAAGGAATAAGATGAAAGTGTTTTTAAATTGATTTGGAAAATTTAATTTTGATACTAATTTTTATATTTTTAATTTTCAGAGCTTGTTTTTAATCCAAATATAACATATTGATATGTTTTTGGAATCAGCAAATAATGGAGAATAAGATGAACGTAAATGTGGATCGTTTTATAATTTTTTTTTTTTTTACATTTTTCTGATTTTTAATGACCAAAGTCATTAATTAATTTTTAATTTAATTAAGCCACCAAGCTGAAATGTAATACCGAAGTCCGGGCTTTGTCGAACATTACTTGACCAAAATTTCAACCAATTTGGTTGAAAAATGAGGGCGTGACAGTGCCGCCTCAACTTTCACGAAAAACCGGATATGACGTCATCAAAGACATTTATCAAAAAAATGAAAAAAAACGTTCGGGGATATCATACCCAGGAACTCTCCTGTCAAATTTCACAAAGATCGGTACAGTAGTTTAGTCTGAATCACTCTACACACACACACAGACACACACACACACACACACACATTCCTGCCTGTCTGCCTGTTCTTCTCTCTCTCTTAGGTTACTTTCACGGATTATGCAAAAAAGAAATATGCACGGCTGCTTCACACTTTTCTTGTTTTCTCTCTATTCTCAACCTTTGGTGTCTGTCTGCGTGTCTGTGTGTCTGTCTGTCTGTTTGTTTGTTTGTCTGTCTGTCTCTCTCTCTCTCTCTCTCTCCCCTTCTCTCTCTCCCCATCTCTCTCTCGCCATCTCTCTCTCTTTTTCGCTCTCTTCATCTCTCTCTCTCTCTCTCTCTCCCCCCTTCTCTCTCTCCCCATCTCTCTCTCGCCATCTCTCTCTCTTTTTCGCTCTCTTCATCTCTCTCTCTCTCTCTCTCTCTCTCTCTCTCTCTCTCTCTCTCTCTCTCTCTCTCTCTCTCTCTCTCTCTTACAGTCAGCATAATGTATTACAAATGATGGTTTATTCCTGGCAAATTTCGACCAAATGATTATCGAAGATGGTTATGCAAATAAGATGCAACAACGGAAAACAGACGAAATTAAACAGAGACCCCAAGCCCGTGACAGACAGACAGACAGACAGACAGACAGACAGACACAGAGACTGAGACAGAGACAGACAGACTAGACAAGCCGACAAACAAAAAAACAACATGAAAAGACACATGTAGGTGACGATGCTGATCCCAATACCGATGCCGATGTCGATGATGATGATGATGATGATGATGATGATGATGATGATGATGATGATGATGATGATGATGATATTATAAGATGTTTGATGGGTTGTTGACAGACCAGCTTTTTTGTCGTCCGAGGGGGAGCATATCGTCTTTTGTTTCATATTTATTGACCAAGGCCGAAGGCCGCGGTCAATAAATATGAAACAAAAGTCGATATGCCCCCCGAGGACCGACAAAAAAAGCTGGTCTGACAACAAACCACCAAACATCGTTTTTGTCATCATTTTGGTAGTGAGAAAATAAGATAACAATCAACACAGGGAGCCATGCTTTGAAACACGGGTTCCGTGCTGATAACCACACGAGTTCCGTGCGGATAACCACTGGCAATCAAAGCTGGCGTGTGAAAGCAACTTTCTGTATTTTAGAGTTCATATAGTAATCGAATGTGGAAGCTACGTTGAGTCAAAGGTCACAGAAGATTTGCGTCGTGCAGCGAATGAAAGAATCGCGATCTTGTTTCCGACTCAGTACCTCTTTGTTTTTCATTAGACCTGTCAATCTGCTTGCTCGGCTTTGTGAGATGTTTGCATATCTTGTTGCTATTTTCTTTGCTTTTATCATTATTTCTTATTTGTGCTTCGTTTATCGATACAACGTCTTGTGCACGGGTCAAAATGTGTGAGTCATCTCAGGGGTCAATTGGTTTGACTTGAACTTGACGTTCGTGTTTCTCACACAAAGATACACGCACTCCATGACTTTGTAAGAAGACATGACATATCGGTAGGTTTCATTTGTTTGTGACGAATTTATTGAAGTGGTTTTGGTTTTTTGTTTACTTTTTCCAGTTTTCCAGTTGGTTTTTGGAACTTTGCAAAGCAGTGTCTTGTCGTCTGTTTAGGTCTGGGGAAACGCCAATGAAAAGAGCCGAAGAATCCTCGAGCGTTTCTATTGGGTTTGCTTTTGATTATCCATGTAATAGGGCTTCCTGCAACTATGGTAACCGGGGATTTATTCCCCGGGGAACATGAGATTTATTTACCAGGTGCTTGTGAATGAAAACTCGTGAAAATGATGACAAATCTCTTTATTTCCCTCTCTTGGAGAGTTTGCTGCGTGATAGCCTCTAACCCTATTCATTGTATAACAACGTTAAATCATCATCGTCATCTCTCTCTCCCGTTCTCTCTCTCGCCCCCCCTCTCTCTCTCTCTCTCTCTCTCTCTCTCTCTCTCTCTCTCTCTCTCTCTCTCTCTCTCTCTCTCTCTCTCTCTCTCTCTTACACACTTTCTCTTTCCTACTCTCTCTCTGTTTTGTTCTCCTTTCTCTGTCAGATTTGTTTTAAACAAACACGTAGGAAAGAAATCTGCAGAGCTGTTGCAATTGTGTCTTTTATCTCTATCTCTTTCTATGATTTTTTTTTCTCCGGTTTTTGACTGTGTGCCTATCTGTCTGTCTTCCTCTCTCTCGCAGGTTACTGTCTGTCCGTATGTCTGTCCGTCTGTTTGTCCGTCTCTCTCACTCTGTCTCTGTCTTTCTCTCTTATTTAATTACCCCAACTCTCACTCTCTCTCTCTCTCTCTACAATTACAAATACAATTTTTGTATTAAACATGCCCCTCTCCTCTTTATTGGTATAATGTACACAAACCCTTTTCGAATGAAGGGACTTACAAACCAACCACTACATGTATTTAGATGTGTGATGATCTTGGCAATGTCTTGCTTGTTTGATTGATTTTCTTTAAAAATGTAATGTATGGATTAGAGCATGATGTTGAGAAAGTGCAAGCTGCACTATACCACTTAATTCACATCAATCAACTCGCAATTTACCTCAATGTAATGCATTTTGTGTACATATGTATAATGTGTTTTCACTTTAGTTATCTGTTAAAATGTAGAATTTTAGTTATCTATTTTCTAATTTTTATCTTGTATTTTTTATTTCATTTTTTTAGTTAGTCCCTCTTTAGGGCGAGGGCTGGATGTAAAAAAGCAGACCACTGCTTAATCTACTACCCTCGTTAAATAAAGAATTGTCATTGTCATTGTCTCTCTCTCTCTCTTTCTCTCTCTCTCTCTCTCTCTCTCTCTCTCTCTCTCTCTCTCTCTCTCTCTCTCTCTCTATCTGTCCCTCCGGCAGCACACATTTTTCGCTCCAGCAATTTACTTGAAACACGTACGACAAAGTTCCCGACGTTAGGCACAAACAGAAAATGAGACTACACGCCGGCGAACGCATTGACAGCGAGGCAAGCTGTGTTGTGAACATTGAAGCACGTGAATCACGGAGCCACATTCCATCCAAGCTGACGGAACCTGCCTTGCAGCAATCCGTTGACTCCACATGCGTGGCCACTGACAGTGACAAGGACAGATATTTTACGTCAGAGAGTGATACAGAGGAACCAGTGGAAAAGCAGTTGACTAAAGCTGAAAAGGATGCTTTGGAAAGGGAGTACAGTCTAGGGGAAGTAAAAGCACTTGCTTTAGAAATTACTACGAACCCCAGAACACGAAAGAAAGTGATTAGAATGGTGTACAATGCTTCATCCAAACAGCTGCTTGCAAAATCAGATGACTTCATGTTCACCTACGATTGTACCAAAGCTGAAACATTGTACTGGACGTTATTCAGGGACAAAGCAGACATGAGTTATGATGAATCAGAACGACTGGCATTTATTGAGGAGCCTGCGGATGTGCGACGAACACTGTACCTTATTGAGATAAATCATATCGCCAAGGATTTGCATGCACTGGTTACACTTCTCAGAGCCTACCTTCAGACTTGAACTTTGATCGCTGTTGTATCACATTTACGTATCATTACATGCTGCTTCTCTTGCAAAACTCGTAAAGCACTACTACTATATTTTGCAGCTGATACTGGTAAAACGTTAATACTCTATGATTGTATTAAAACATTATTGTACATAATGCACTGGAAACATTTTCAAACATAATGTGGTTAACTTCTATTTCACCTCAATGAGCGAGGGCGGGATGAAAAAAAAAAAGTAGTTTAGCATTTCCTATTCTGTTACAGTGTTAAGATAAAGATCAATTCAATTCAATTTAATTCAATTCAATTCAATACAATCATCTCTCCCTCATTCTCGTTCTCATAAATAGGACTCAAACCATACCGGCACGGTGGCCTAGTGGTAAGGCGTCCGCCCCGTGATCGGGAGGTCGTGGGTTCGAAACCCGGCCGGGTCATACCTAAGACTTTAAAATTGGCAATCTAGTGGCTGCTCCGCCTGGCGTCTGGCATTATGGGGTTAGTGCTAGGACTGGTTGGTCCGGTGTCATAATAATGTGACTGGGTAAGACATGAAGCCTGTGCTGCGACTTCTGTCTTGTGTGTGGCGCACGTTATATGTCAAAGCAGCACCGCCCTGATATGGCCCTTCGTGGTCGGCTGGGCGTGAAGCAAACAAACAAACAAACAAGCACAGGTTTTTGGACGTCCCCATTTCACTGCTGTACAGCAAACATCGTCCCCAAATACCTGTGTCTGTGTGTCACCGACTTAGTTGCTCTGCAGAGTGTGTGTGTGTGTGTGTAATACTGCCTTGCTGCAGAGTTTGTGTTATACCGCTTCGCTCTGCTGAGTGTGTTTGTGTTAATTACGGTCTGTCTGTCTGTATATTCTTTTGTCTGTCCGTCTGTCACTCAAGGGTAAGGGGGTGTCCTTAACCTCTCCTTTGTTGTCTCGGTCTGTCTCTCTGTCTCTGTCTATCTGTCTATGTCGCTCTTTCTGACTCTCTCCCTCTCAGCGGAGATCAAAGCCAATGAAAAACACACATCTCTGAAGCAGTTTTAGCTTGTGCCTCCAAATGACTGCTGTACAACAACCAGACCCCATCTGACTGCTGTTTGGGAAACAGTCCCCAATTCACTGCTGTACACCATTTACGTATCATTACATGCTGTTTCTCTTTCGAAACTTGTAAAGCACTACTTCTATTTTGCAGCTGATACTGGTAAAATGTTAATACACTATGATTGTATTGAAACATTATTGTACATAAAGCACTGGAACATTTTCAAACATAATGTGGTTAACTTCTATTTCAACTCAATGGGCGAGGGCGGGATGGAAAAAAAACATTTTAGCATTTCTTGTTCTGTTACAGTGTTAAGAGAAAGATAAATTCAATTCAATTTAATTCAATTCAATTTAATACAACTCTCTCTCCCTCATTCTCATTCTCATAAATCAGACTCAAACCATCCGTTGTCAGGGTCGTGAATGCTAGCTACTGCCATATGTAACTGATGAAACCATTCATAGCACAGCGCAGAGCTATCGGTTTTTGGACGTCCCCATTTCACTGCTGTACAGCAAACATCGTCCCCAAATAACTGTGTCTGTGTGTCACCGACTTAGTTGCTCTGCAGAGTCTGTGTGTGTAATACTGCCTTGCTCTGCTGAGTTTGTGTGTTATACCGCTTTGCTCTGCTGAGTGTGTGTGTTTGTGTTAATTACGGTCTGTCTGTATATTCTTTTGTCTGTCCGTCTGTCACTCAAGGGTAAACCGGCACGATTAGCTTAGTGGTAAGGCGTCCGCCCCGTGATCGGGAGGTCGTGGGTTTGAACCTCGGCCGGTGTCACGATTTCATCTTTTGCCTGTGTACATATTTCCCCCTCGATATTTACTCGAGACCGAAATGTTGTTTCCTGGTAAAATTAAGAAGAGAAATTATTTATGGACGAAAAGCATGTCAGTTTCTTGCATGTGAAGAAAATTGGTGGTGAAATTAAATAGATTTCACTCCCAAAATCGAATTCTTCGAAAACGTGTACCGAGTGGTTACGTCCCTTGAGTAAGAAGGGAAACATTTTAGGATGAATCAAATTTCTAAGTTAAATAAAATAATTGGTTGGACAAATTTGGCCCCATGAATGTAAGGTACACAAGGTCGCTCATCAGTACTATCGAAGGGTGTTTTTTTTGTTCAGTGTAGAGTTTATACTAGATCAACGAGGCCGAAAATCGAAATATCAACACGGCGAAAGATGAAAACGTCACACCGGGTCATACCTAAGACTTTAAAATTGGAAATCTAGTGGCTGATCCACATCCCATTTTGGTGCAATCCCATTTTGCCGCCGTCCCATTTTTTTCCACATCCCATTTTCGCGACATTTCACAAGCCAAGCCTCATTTTATAAAATTTATAATTTTGGATGATTAATGAGATGAGGATGATTATAATGATGATGCTATGGATTTCCAATTTGGATTGAGACTACGTGACAGGGCATTTTACTAACATGTCATAACAATAGCGCGACATCCCATTTTGACACCATATCCCATTTGGCCGCCATGCCGTTTCACCGTATTCCATTTATCCCCCATCCCATTGTCGCGACATTTCACAAGCCAAGCGTCATTTTACTACCGTGTCATAACAATAGCACGTCATCCCATTTTGACACCATCCCATTTGGCCGCCATCACATTTTTTATTTATTCTTCTTGCCAAGCCTCACTATACTACTATACTGCGTTATTCAACTAGGAAGACATTCCGTTTACGCCAAATTCCATTTTTGCCACAATCCAAAATGTCGCGAAATAGAGATGGCGGCAAAATGGGATGACGGCAAAACGGCATGGCGACAAAATGGAATGTGGCGCTAGTGGTTTGACACGGTGGTAAAATGACACATGGCCTATGAAATGTCGCAAAAATGGGATGGGGGCAAAATGGGATAACGGCGAAACGGGATTGCGCCAAAATGGGAAGTGGAGCTAATGGTACATGACATGGTGGTAAAAGGACACTTGGCCTGTAAAATGTCGCAAAAATGGGATGGGGGCGAAATGGGCTAACGGCCAAACGGGATTGCGCCAAAATGGGATGTGGGGCTATTGGTACATGATATGGTGGTAAAATGACACTAGGCCTGAGAAATGTCGCCAAAATGGGATGGGGGCGAATTGGGATAACGGCGAAACAGGACTAATAGATCCCTTGACTTGGGGTAGTGCGACTCTGTCACTGCTAGCTTTCCACTCGGAGGAAGCGACCGGAATTTCCCAACGATGGGACATCCTAGTAATGAAATTTTTTTTTTTAATTCCTAAAATTAACAGAGTCGCGCTACCCCAAAAGTCAAGGAATTTCGTGTTTGTCCCTTGACTTTGGAGATGACAAGAAAATATCGGGCGCAAAAACGTGATTTGTAAAATTTTTCACAACATATGTCGCCTAGCGCCATGTATGTGATGAAACCATTCATATAGCTCTGCGGGAGCTCTGCACTTTTGGACGTCCCCATTTCACTGCTGTACAGCAAACATCGTCCCCAAATACCTGTTTGTTTCTAAAAAATCACGCTGGAGGTTGCATTTTATGTAATAACCTCCTGAAATGAGTTTTGACACTTTAGAATGGCATTTAACGCTCATTGAAGTTTTAACAAACTTTCTAACACCTAAAACATTCATAGCACCGATAACGTAATTCTAGCTCTGCACTTTGTGTACACATACGTCCCCATTTCACTGCTGTACAGCAAACATCGTCCCCAAATGTCTGTTTTTCTAAAAATCACGCTGGAGGTTGCATTTTATGTAATAACCTCCTGAAATGAGTTTTCACACTTTAAAATGGCATTTAACGCTCATTGAAGTTTTAAGAAACGTTCTAACACTTAAAACAAAAGAGACCCCAAATGCCTGTGTTTTGAGCAAGATGGCATTTTGATACACAGCCGACCCCAAATGACTGTAAAACCACCTATGTGTGTGTGTGTGTGTGTGTATTGTGTGCGCTTGCTGCTTACTGTCCCTGAAACGATGGGTTTTAAAAACGAAGAAAATCGCAGTGTGTCGCCACTAGTGGGCATACAGCAATTGCGTATATCAAAAAGAGAAAGCGGCATGATGACAACGTCTGTCCGTTCGCGCAATATCTTATTCGCCCTTGGATTGTTTTTGTTTATCAGACCAGCAAGGGTTTCTGCAGAAGTGTCAACACAGCTGTCTACATACTCACACGTCTCTTCCATCACCGTGTACCTCAGCCCGACGTCATCAACGAAATCAGACGTGAGTGCCATCGGGTGCCCACACCAGTGCCAATGTTTTCAAACAGATCACGTGACTTGTGTTGGTTCCAGAACGTTCCTACCGCAAGTTCCTCGTGGTACGCGACATTTTCGACGCAAAGGAGCTGATATCTTCACACTAAGTCGTGTAACTCTGTCCAACTTGTCGCACGCGGAGCTGTTGAGTTTGACACTTGAAAAGAGCAACATCCATGTCATCACCGCTGACGCCTTCCACGATCTCCGTTTCTTGGAAGATCTGTCGTTGGTAGGGAACCCTGTGTCGGTACCTTCACTTGCAAGGTCATTCTTTAGCATCGTCAGTGAGTCTTTCCGAGTCTTAACTCTTGACAACATCGGTCTAACGTCAATCCCCGATGAGCTGTTTGAGGGACTGGGCAACAGAAACATGACTCTTCTTAGTTTGCGCGATAATCGCATCGCAACTTTTAGCACTTTTCCTTTTGCTAACTTCACACACGTGCACACATTGGATTTTGCCAACAATAGAATCAGTCATGTCAACATTACAAACAGCGCAAGGATAGCGAAATTGCAACTGTGGAGAAATGTGCTCAAGAAAATCCCAGAGTTTTGCCTGAAATTGCCCATGGCAAGTCCACGAGCCGCCTTTGAAGGGCTGACTGTTCTGAACCTGGGTCACAACTCATACGAATATGTACCGAAGTTTTCAGGTGCATGTCTACCGAACTTGATATCACTTCACATCCTATCCTCTTCTAGGCTGAAAGAGTTTGAAGGAAATTTTATCTCAGACTTATCCAGACTTCTGTATCTTGAGCTGCATGATCTGCCCAGCCACGTCACATATCAGCCCTTGGCCTTCAACAGTTCATCCTTGGAAAGATTTGTCATATCAGATATAGGAAAAATTGAACATGACAACGTAGATATGTTTCGGTATCTTCCCAGGTTGAAGGTGAGTAACGTTGAACTGAAGCCCCAGTCAGAAGTATGTAAGCCTACAGTACGATATTTATCAAAATTAATGTTGCGTAGATAGTATATCTGAAATACAGTCTGCCCAAGCAAACAAGTGATTGTTTGGCTACAATAGCTTTCATTTGCCTAAGCCTCTAAACAGTTGTATAATTCTGTGAACTAAGACTGATGATCGAACCTAGGTTGATTTCTTTCTGTCAGCAGCCGCTTGTAGCTGAAGACATGTATCCAATCGATTTAGTGTTACTAAAGAGCAAATATATTTTACCAGCGACAAGAAAATGTAGTTATGCCATACAGTACCCCACAAAAGCTTATAAATCCTACTAAAAACAACACAATAAGGCTGTGAAGACTTGTGAAGAAAAACTGATGCGAGAATCGTTTTATATTTCGAATTGACAGATTGTGTTTTATTATTCTTTGGGTTATATGTACATTTTTGTGTGTACAGGCGCTCATGTACGCCACCCCAGATCTGCCAAGGCTTTTACATAGGACAAATACCAAAAAATCAACAGACGACTGCATTGGTTCCCGTGCAGAGTTAGAATGTTGTGCTGAAATGATCTTCCAGAGAAAAAATCCCATCGTGCACAGAAAGTATTATGACAAGTATTTTTTGGTATTTTTCCAAGTGGAAGGATTCTCTAAAAGCCTTTCGGGTTTTTTTTACAAGATAGGCTTCAAGGGACGGAAGATGCCTTTGTTAATATAGATCATATATTGTGTTATAGTACCTAAGCCTGTCGAGGACGAAGATCAGTATCGATGCAGAGTCAACCTTGGAGCTGCTAAAGCCACTTACTTCGTTAGAAGTACTAACTCTCATCCGTGTCAACCTTGGTGCAATCCCTGCTGACCTGCTGTGGCGCTTTACTAGACTCAAGGCAAGTGTTTGATTTGATTATCTTAGAAAATGAGTTGGTTCAATATTGGACAATTCTTGTATTAAGAAGTTTTCTGGACGTCAGATTTTCAACCCTGAAAAACACTGCATTTTTGCTGCAGACTTTAGATGATGTGTTTGTGTGGTTTTTTTTGCTAAACGTCCAGCCGACCACGAAGGGCCATATCAGGGCGGTGCTGCTTTGACATATAACGTGCGCCACACACAAGACAGAAGTCGCAGCACAGGCTTCATGTCTCACCCAGTCACATTATTCTGACACCGGACCAACCAGTCCTAGCACTAACCCCATAATGCCAGACGCCAGGCGGAGCAGCCACTAGATTGCCAATTTTAAAGTCTTAGGTATGACCCGGCCGGGGTTTGAACCCACGACCTCCCGATCACGGGGCGGACGCCTTACCACTAGGCCAACCATGCCGGTCCCTTTAGATGATAATACATTGGATATATACTGATGAATGTTGAAATGCTGCCAGTTTTTAATGAACAATTGAGTACAGTTGTGATGAGAAAAGACTGGATATAGCAACCCGGCGAATCGAAGCCAGTGTGAAATGAGGAAGAGTCCGCGTGTTTAAAAGTATTAATAATTATGATTCCTCCGAAAATGTGTCCCATGGATATATATCCTGCAGTAGGAAACGTAAATCCCTGGAATCTATTTCCTTGAACATTCTCTCGTGTGATTATGTTACTGATGTTCTCATATTTTTAGTTTTTCTTTAAAAAGAAAAAAATGCATTTTATGTCTTACATTGACAGAAAAAGCACAATTAACTTGATCCGCGCTCAAATCCTGTCCATTTAGGCGACCTAAATAAAAGACACATTGATAACAATTATTTACATGTATACTTGTGCCCGATTGCACGGTGTGATGTCTGCAGAAGCTGGCTTATCAAGGGAACGTTCTGACTGCGACCAGTCTCCAGGCAGCTCTCCACAACGTAAGTAGCATTGAGGTGCTCAACATCCAGGGCAACAGACTGACCACCGTCACACAGTCCACCTTCCCCAGCCTCTTCCTCCAACACGTCAAGGAGATTGACCTCAGCAACAACCGTTTCGCCTGCACGTGCGAACTGCTATGGTTTCGCAAGTGGGTATTGTTTGGAACGCCAAAACTGACTTTT
This sequence comes from Littorina saxatilis, assembly GCF_037325665.1. NCBI lineage: Eukaryota > Metazoa > Mollusca > Gastropoda > Littorinimorpha > Littorinidae > Littorina > Littorina saxatilis. Next base: position 61,592,222 of record NC_090247.1, read on the forward strand.
TACTCGGTAAAATCTACCGGTATCCTAGCAAATCTAACTGGTAACTCTGCACTCGATTGGTTCTCTTAATAATACCGGTATAAATTGGGCCAATGGGAGCCTGAGATTCCTGGTAGAATGTTACCGAGCAGAAAGGTCCGCCATTGGCTACTCAATTTACCCAGTAGAAAATGCCCCCATGTGCGCAAAAACCGACTGTTTACTTTGTAGAATGTACCAGTATTTTCCCCGCAAAATTATGGTCATTCGTGTGTGTCAATTTACAAAACACTTTTAAGTCTATTGTACATAGTGTGGATATTTCGGGCTTCTGAATTTAAAGAGGCCAAGTAACCAGGTTTGTAGAAATTCAACTCAACAGTTTCTGAATTTACAGAAATTGTGCAAAGGGACACAGGCTTGTAAGTAAATTAACCCGTTCAGGTGTTGCTGGTTTTTGTTGTTGTTGTGAATTTTGAAAAAACACACTAACATTCGGTATGCTTAGAGTGCACCTTGTAGAGTACAAGATGCTGAAAATGTAAATATATAAGTACATGTTTACCTGCCGACTGTTTTCAGCGTGGTGTGTGTAACTCAAAAGTGTGGTGAGCAATTTAAATTTGAAGCTTTATAGGTTTTACCATAACATGATTTTAATTGCCTTAATCTTTATCATCGGATCTGTGTTTGCTGGATGGAGGCACGGGTCTAAGCACACTAATTTGTTGTTATTAGATGGCTTGATGATGAGAAGACACAACGAAAGATCAAGATCACTGGCTACCCGAATCATGGCTACATATGCAACTACCCCCTTCACATGAGAAGGGTTCGCCTGGATGACTTCCACCCAACTGAGGACGAATGCAACCCTCTGCGACGCGCTTACTCCTTGATAGGAATTGTAGGAGGGGTTGTAGTCGTTGCAGCTGTTGTCGTGTCGGTGGTTGTCTACCGCTATCGGTGGGAACTGCGCTTTTACCTATACCGCTTGAGACGCCTATACGTGCAGGTAAGCTAGTGTTTTTTTCTTCTAAAAGGCATATCAGGTAACCAGTTTTTCTGCCATCATGAAAATCAGGTAAGGCCAAAAAAAAAAAAAGGCCTGTTTACGGTAACATAGGCCAAAAAAAAAGGGTCGGTAGGTCGGGATTTTTTATTTTTTTTCTCCAAAAAACCATATTAATTTTTTACGTTATTTTGCAAAAAAACAACAAAAGATTTTTTTTCTTTCCCAAATGCCAAAAAAAGGTCTAGGGTCGCGCGAAAAAAATAGGGTCGGTCGTGTTACCGTAAACAGACTATTTTTTTTTTGGCCTAACCAGTTTTTCTGTTAACAGGCCTATCAGGCAACCCTTTTGTTTATTCAGCTAACTGGCAAATCAGGCAACCAGCTAACAGGGAATTTGGTAAGGCACTTTTACTTGACCATTCTGACTCAAATATCTGCTTCATACATCAAATTCTAAAATGCCCTGATGAAACTTTAAATCTGGCTTGAATCCAACATTTCTAAATTATATCAATCGGTTTTAATGGTTTTAATCTGAAACGAAATTGCCAACAGATCAACCAGTCACTAAATGTACCTGCTTATACTTTGACAGATTGTCTTATACTAATGGAAGGATCACTCCACATATCTTGCAGTACAAGTACTTCTTAAATGAAAAAAAATTAAAAAATCTAATTCATAGTAGAACTGAGTCACACAATTCCTTTCCAATTCCATAAGCCTTTTATAACGTCTCGTGCTGTCGATGATTATCTGTACAAATGAATGACTGTGTCAAAATTAGAAGAAAGGCACCTTCATTATTGTCAAATCTGTTTGCAACAACGTGCAGGTTAACACTGAAGGGACAACTGAGTGCTTCCGGTATGACCTGTACCTTGCGCATAGTGCGGATGACCTTGACTGGATCAACGAAGAGTTGTTGCCCTTGTTGGAGCGGGAACATGGCCTTGCAGTTTTTGTGGAGGAACGGGACACTGTAGGAGGAGCTGTAGCTGCAGGGACGTAGCACCCGGTAGGGCATGTAGGGCGACCGCCCGACCACTTTTTCCGTAAAAAAAAAAAGAGAGAGAGAGAGAGAGAGAGAAGAGAGAGAGAGAGAGAGAGAGAGAGAGAGAGAGAGAGAGAGAGAGAGAGAGAGAGAGAGAGAGATCTACCAACAGAACACCCCACGTAGTATTCACGCGATGGCATAAGGTCGGTTTTTTGGGTTGTTTTTTTTGTGTTAGTCTTGGTCAACTGCTGGAATAGGATGACGTCTTATTTTGACGAGAACGTCACACGTGACGAGTTCCGTCAGGCCATAAAAGTATTGGCGCCAATTTAGTGAAAATTGCTTCTTCGTCCGTCGATCTGCTCCCATGAGAAACAATGGAGGTAAGAAATGTTTTGTATATTATGTGTGTGAAGCTGGGGTCAGACTGAGGGGTGAGTGATTGTGTGTCAACCGTAAGTACGCCATAACAATTGAGTAACACAGTAACTTGTGGGGTTAACAGTGTCACATGAAACAACATGTAGAGAGAGAATTGAACAATGGACACAAGTGTGCATCCTGGTTGTGATGGATCGAAAACGCGCTAAAAATATTCTGACAAATCCCTCTATTTTTCAGTCATCACTCAGGCTGCCAATGTTGATGGCTGGACGGATCAATAAATTGCTTGTTTAGAAGTAAACCAGTTTGTCAATCCTTGCTTTTTAACACACTAGACAATAATGAAGACGAAAGTCATTTGAAGTAAGTGCTCATCACATTCAACGTATCGGAATTTAGACATAAATGTAAGTCGATTGATAATCACTGATACATTCACCAGCCCGTTGTTTGGTGGAGGATGGAAAGATGATTAGATGGAACTGAGCTCAGAAGGCACGAAATCGCATCATGTTTTCTTTCTTTTTTAGACAATTACAAGGGGACGGGAAGGGGGGGGGGGGGGGGCGGTAGTGTAAGCCCCATATTTCCTTAGCTGTCTCAGCATTTTGTCTTCCATTTTTTTCCGCCCTACCACTTTTATTAGGTGTGCTACGTCCCTGAGCTGACAACATTCCACGGTTTGTTCATGTACCTGTTTTGAAAATAACATATATATATATATATATATACATAGACTGCACAGACATACATTTATACCTACGTACAAAACATTTACAATACACACGTCTACGGATGGAGTGTAGATGAGAGAGAATGAGAGGGATAGAAAAGGAACAAGAGGCGAAGCCTTCAAGGCTCACGTAAGAAATAGACAAACAGTAACACAAACTCAATCACTCCGTCACACATACACACCCACACACACAGTAAGCTTAGGTGACACTGTGCAAGAAAGATAGACACTAGATCTAGATCTGTCTGTCTGCATGTAGCCTACTTACAGGGACACGACTGCCAAATAGTCTCGGCCCGCTCAAAATAACAATGACCGAGACCACACACACCACGCGAGAGAGAAAGACTACAGGGAGGCATGCCGTCATGATGCATTAATTGACGTCAAACACTTTTGACCGTGACGTAATCTTATGCGAGCTTTATCCGTAGTCTTGGATAACCACTCACACATAGACTCGGAAATGTTAAAGTTTCTACCACAGACATACACACGCACAAACACACACACACACACACACACGCACACACACACACGCACAAACGCACAGACAGACAAAGTTACGATCGCATAGGCAACACTTCGTGAGCCAAAAAGGGAGAAAAGGACAAAAGAGGTGGTGGTGGTGATGGTGGTAGTCTTTTTAAAAATTTTAGATACAGGTTCACCTGATGGGATTTACTGCAAAATAGTGAAGATACATGAACATTTTTTCTAATTAAAGAAGATTTCCTTGTCTTCTCGTTGTGTTTCTCTAACGTTCAGGTATTGCCTTGATTTCAGATCAAATAGCCAATGCACAGCTGAAAATCAATTGTAAAAACCGCATTCAATAAGGGCCATTTCTGATTTTTTTTGCCCCCCCATTAGTTTCTGTGAAAATCATGCTTATCATGCAAGTTTAGCAGTAAGGAGGTATCTGCTTGCGGGTGGGGTTCAAAGCGCAGCGAGAGACAGAGGGAGCGACAGACAGAGAGGGAGAGAGATGTTAGAAACAAAAGAGAAAGGTAGGATGATTGCATAGAAAATAATATTACAGGTACATGGACGAGAGCGCCAGAGTGCTGCTTCTGATCAGCGACCACTACAACAACGACAGAAGCTGGCGTCAGTACGAGTTTAAGCACGTCATCCACGCCAGCATCGAACAGCAGAAAGACGTCATCGTCGTGTTGCTAGGCAACGTGGAGGCCGGAAGAATGACGCAGAACATGCGCAGACTGCTGACAAAGGGCACTTTCCTGCAGTGGGGAGACAGCGAGGAAGCCAAGAGAGCGTTTTGGGAGGGACTTGACTTAACTCTGAGAACCCAGGACACTGGTGGGCTGAATCTATGCTGACTCGTATGTGTTTTTTTCATTAAGTCAAGTTTGTCTAAATGTATTCCTGCAGACTGGAAAGTGAGAGGGGTGTGTGTGTGGGGGGGGGGGGAGAGAGAGAGAGAGAGAGAGAGAGAGAGAGAGAGAGAGAGAGAGAGAGAGAGAGAGAGAGAGAGAGAGAGAGAGAGAGAGAGAGAGAGAGAGAGAGAGAGAGAGAGCTACAGAACAGATATTTATGAAACTTTACATGTTTTCTTCGAGGTACATACGAGTATCCCCACAATTTTTTTTATAACATGTCTCTGGTGAGGTCATATTCGCCCCTTATAAAAAGTTGAAGCGGCTTTGTGGCGGCCGCATTTATCTATCGAGGTCGCAATAAGTGATGATGGTAATTTTTATTTAGTTGATTTTGCCTAGTTTAGTTGTTTATGTGTGAGTTTGTTATCTTTTGTTAGCCACGAAGCCCTATTAGCAAACAGCCAAACAAAAAGCTTGGTGCTGTCATTGTCTGTCTAATGACTGACTTTGCCACACGTTTTCTTCTGCTGCTATTTGTCGGTCTGTCCGTTGGCGCGCATAATATTAACGATAAAGTTTTTTTTTTAAAGGTACCACTACCAGGGCGGAACATTAAAGCTTGATAGTTTTCAGTGGTTCAGGCGCTCAAAAAGGAATGCAACAATACGTCAAACTTAAAGCTCGTCTGCATGCGGGCAAACTTAAAAAAACGTCTTTATAGGCGAAATTTGCCCCAAGAGTCCAACGGATATTCGCTTTACCACAATTAGCTTTCTAGACAAAGCTGCAATGATATAATCGAAAATCCTTCATAACTATGATACTTTCAATACATGAACATAAATACTGGAACCGGCCTAAATCTAAGTCGGAGTCATAATTGCCTGTACGCCACGTTTTCCAGTGTTATCGGTTGATTCGCCGGGGAAATCGCGCAATGTGCGTCTGTCTGTCTGTCTGTAGACAAGCTTTTCTCAGCTGTGGCTGGGCGGATTTTCACCAAATTTGGGTCGTAGGTTTAGTTCAAGATATTCTCACGAATGCAAACGTTTGGACCCATTTGCTCCATTTGTGACGTCACTGTGACCCAAATGTCAAAAATAAAAAGGGAGATTATTAGTATGGCTTGCCCATCTTGTTCACATTTTCCTGAGAGATGAACACGCACTACTCACCCATGTTCCCTCTTGCTTTGTGATCGCAGCTTATTGCGAATTGAAGCAAACTTGTTGGTTTTTTTAGATTACAGGTCAAGGTCACAGTTACCTTTGTGTCCGTTTTCATCTTTCGCTCCTTGTACAACAACAAGTGACCCGATTCTCACTAAACTCGATTTAGTCAAGTTTGATGATCAGACAATTCATCACGTGACCTTGGATTTGTGCTTGGTCAAAAATTAAGGTCAATGTGGACTATTTTGTCGGTGTCTTTTCTTATGTTATTGTCCAATATTACATTTCGTGAAGAGACAATAAACTAGTACTGAAGAACACACAAATTAAGTGTACCATGCACATTCCTTCTATTGAGCACATGTTCATGAATTTGTGCAGCATTCCACCGTCGGCTGAATGACGCGGTGCAAGTCCGCCACCCAACGCTTTGGATGTTCATCCGGCTGCTGAAGGACAACCAGACGCTCACCGTGCCGAGGACAAAATGTCAAAGGCAGACAGAGGACATGCAGCCCCGAGGCGGCGCCGCAACTGAGTGGAAGCAGTTGGAGGAGCGACTGACACAGCTCAAGCAAGAGTTTCATGATGGGGATAGGGATCTGGATGCCTATTGGAGAGCTGTCAGTCACTGTATGATGATGGAAGCGGTGTAGACTCCATCAGACAAATGGAACTTCTGGACTCAGATTGTACTCCCCTTTTCAATACTTGTTTTGCGCTTCGATGAAGTTATATTTGTACACTTCTAGTTAAACTACGAAATTGAGTAGTTAATACCTTTTCATTTTAATAGACTTTATGTTATTCGCCGGTTCACATCCACCCTCTCTCTCCCACACCCTCCCCGACTCCCCCCCCCCCATCCCCTCTGTCTCTATTCCTCCCTCCAAACTCTCTCTCTCTATGCGTGCGTGTGTGCGTCTTTTCGTGCCCGTCGCACCTTATTTCGAAATCACGCTAGTTTTTATCTTATCTTGCTAAAGTTGTTTAATGCAGCTTTTCGTCAGTGTTATGTATAGACAAACTTTTACTGTCATTAAGAAAGTTATGTCAAATGTATAGAAAAAGATAGTTTAATGCTGACGTAAGCATTCTCCGTGCACTGAAGATATTCTTCAGTGACCTTTGCAAGCAATGCAAGGTGTTCTATGAGTATAATATTTTCCGTTTGTTTCACTTTCAGTGACATTACAATAAACAGAGTGTTTTAAACTTACGATCTGGGCGTTCTCATGAAGTCTGTTGCATGTACTCCTATTTATGTATTCAAATCCCCTCTCTCTCTCGTCTCTCTCTCGTCTCTCTCTCTCTCTCTCTCTCTCTCTCTCTCGCTCACCCTCTCTCTCTCTCTCTCTCTCTCTCTCTCTCTCTCTCGTTATCTGTTTTTATGTGTCAGTCTGTCTCTTTTCTCTCCTCCTCCATCCTTTTACTTGCAACTAACGTGACAATATGAAAAGATAATTTTGTCCCAGACTTAGAGCGTAGAGATGGCCAAATCTCAGCAGAAATGACAGAAAGAAAAACTTCAAAAGTGATACCGAGTCTGACTACCGACAAACCGAGGTGCCAAACTGCCGTCGGCCGGTTTAGATAACAATCCGAGGTAAACAAACACCCGCCACACTCACGGGCCATGCCCGGCATAGCTGCCCGGCACGGCCACCTTATTCTCCACCCGTTCCCTCTCGGGACATGATTTATAATATGACATGTCTTGACACATGAAATGAAACATGACATGATATAGAACGTGACATATGACATGACACGACTTATAGCACGATATATAGCATGACATATGACACGACATATTGCTTGCCATGACATGACATATAATAATAATAATAATAATAATAATAATAATAAATGAGCATTTATATAGCGCAACATCATAACTTTACAATTATGCTCTTTGCGCTTGACACATTTAAAAATTCAAACACAGTTATACAAGCATTTACATCTACATTCATAGTCAGCAACGCTTGATTAAAAGCATACACCATCAAACATACATTACAACAGATTCTTCCACTAATTAAGTAATAAAAACATGAATAAAATAGGTAGTAAAAACAAGGAAATACCAGCTGAATACCCTTAATCAAACAGAACATGTTATTAATACTGAAAAACAGCCCTAAATGTGTATACACATTATCACATTATCACTAAAACAACAAATACACTACATAAATTATAGCCTACTGATGGACTGAGAAAACAAAATCAGGGGTTGTATTTCTTGAAGAGGTGCGTTTTAAGTGCTCGTTTGAATGCTTGGGGTGACTGAGAGTGGCGGATGTGAAAGGGGAGAGAATTCCAGTGTGTGGGTGCGCAGAAAGTAAAAGTGCGTTGTCCGTATGTTTTGGTTTTGGTGTGTGGAATGGTGAGGATGCGACAGTCAGAAGAGGCACGGAGTTGTCTTGCTGGAGAATAGACGGCGAGGAGTTCAGAGAAGTAAGCAGGAGACGAGCCAGAAAAGAAGTTAAAGCAGAGGGTGGACAGTTTGTAGTCAATGCGGGCTTGAATAGGTAACCAGTGCAGTGTGCGAAGAAGTGGTGTTGCGTGATCTCGTGTTCGTGCTTTCAGAATGAGGCGTGCTGCCGAGTTTTGGACTTTTTGTAGTTTATGCAGGAGATACAGAGGGCAGCCAGAGAGAAGAGAGTTGCAGTAGTCGAGTTTAGAAAGAACAAAGGCACAGACAAGAGTGTTAGTTGTTTGAGAGGAGAGTGTGTGGCGAATGGTGCTGATCTTACGAAGCTCATAATAAGCTGCTCTACAGACTAAAGATATATGTTTGTTAAGGGTCATGTCAGATGAAAGGGTGAATCCAAGGTTTCTAGCTGATGGGGAGAAAAGAATGTCGGTGTCGCCTACTTGAACAGAAACGGGTTGGGGAGAGGGGAATGTAGTGTTCTTCTTTTTGCACAGTAAGACTTCAGTCTTATCATCATTCAGCTTAAGTTTGTTATCGATCATCCAAGATTTAACATCAGTGATGCATGTCTGAATGGTCTGGATGGCGGAATGTGTCTCTGCAGGGGGACTGGGTTTATACAGTTGGGTGTCATCAGCAAAAGACTGATTTAAGACAGAATGTTTTTGAATCAGTGTGGAGAGGGGCTTAGTGTACATGATGAAAAGGATGGACCGAGTACTGAACCTTGAGGAACGCCGAAAGAAAGTGGGGCTGGAGCAGACATCTGGCCATCGACAAGCACAGCCTGAGTCCTGCCAATGAGATAGGACTCGAGCCATGCCAGCGGTGGACCGGAGATGCCGTACAGAGTCTGAAGTCTATGGAGAAGCGTGACATGATCAATCGTGTCGAACGCTGCAGACAGGTCAAGTAGGGTAAGCACTGACACATCACCACCATCCAGAGCAGACAGAATGTCACTGATTACTTTAAGTAGGGCTGTCTCAGTACAATGAGAAGGGCGATAAGCGGACTGAGAGTGCGAGATCAAATCATGGGTGTTCAAATATGACAACAGCTGCTTCAAAACTACCTTTTCAAAAACTTTGGACAAGAATGATAAGGCCACAAAAAAAAATAGGTGTGGTTACGGTAACATAGCCACAAAAAATAGGGTAGGAAGGTAGGCAATCACTTTTTTTTTATTTTTACTTTTTTTTCTAATGTGTACAAATTAAACCTACTTGACAGGGAAATAAGTGTGCGACTCGGGCGCTTTCGCTTTCATTGCGTTTTCTGCACTCGTTTACTTGTTTTTTTGGGTATTTTTTTGACAAATGTAATAAAAAGTTATAGGGTCGGCCCCAAAAAATAGGGTAGGTCGGGTTACCGTAACCACACCTATTTTTTTTTTAGGCCTAAATTAGATACAGAACGATAGTTTTTCAAAATATTGACATCAAGACTAGGTTTTTTGAGAAGTGGTTTGACAAGTGCAGTTTTGAACAATGATGGAAAAACACCAGATAACAGGCTACCATTGACAATTTGAGTAAGAGTTGGCAACAACACATCAAGATTCTCAAAAAGCAGTGGTGTGGGTATGGCATCAAGTGGACAAGTTGTTGGTTTTGACTTCAGAATAATGGATTTAAGGTCTTTTTCACTGATTGGCTGAAATGATGTAAAAGAACAATCAGTGGGAACATCAACATGACTGGAGGAAGCAGAATGTGCACCCATCTGATCAAGTTCAGAACGAATATCTGAAACCTTCTTGATAAAATATTCACTGAATACATCTGGCAGCTGACTAGCGGGGAAAACAGTGGGAAGTGGGGATACCTGACATGCGATATGGCATATGTAACATGACATGTGAAATGACACATGACCTGACATATGACATGACATGACATGACACATGGTATGACTGGAGGAACAGAGACCTGGGGGAACATAGACTTGCTCCCTCTCATTCCACCAACTTACAGTTTGAACAGACTTTGAATTTGAGACGATATTCACGAATATCAACCTCTTCCTGGTTGGGTCACAAATTTAGAAGCAAGTTGCCGAGGCACTCAGGAATCAGGTACTCAGGAAAGAGAAGGGTTAGTGTATGATGCAAATGGACTGTCGTTTTGCACTTTGAGTTTGATCGAACATTTTGCAGCAGACGACTCCAAGCAGACAACAATTATCACGTGAACAATATAAGGGAGAGCACTCTTATAGCTTTGTACCGTTTAGGAATTCACTCGACAAAGTCGGTCTTTTTCACGCAAACTGAAGTAAAATTCAAACTACCCGCCTTTTTTTTAATTCAGATCAAGCCATGAACGCATGATGGTGACCCATTACTTCGACTGAGTGAAAAATAGAGCTTTGGATTCACTTCACCTCAACTTGAACATTTCGAGAATTCAGCAATGTAAGGACAATTTTGATGGTCAAGGGGTGGTGAGAAGAAGCTTGTTTTGATCGATTACATTTTGCGATCCACACACCAGATCGGGAGGGTTTGTGGAAAAGCATGAGGTTTTTGAAGAAAATGAGGTGTATGAAAACCCCGCAAGTCAAAATGACGTAGACTTCTGTCTCCTTCTGGGATATTTTGCGTTGATTTTCTTGGGACACACACAAGTGGGACTGATACTGATAGTGATAGTAAGTATGACTATGACATCCGGCTCTGTTGTCAAAAAGTTCGGGCTCAGTAGGTCTAATTGTCATTTGTAATGCACGGTTATACTTCCTGTTTTAATCTCTATTTGCCGTATCTGAATGAGAAGTACACCTGATGAATGATAATAATAAGCTATAATTCTCTGTTGCTGATCCATATTATGCATATATATATAATATCTTTCTGGGCGGACAGGAGTGCAGCGGATATTTTCTGTTGTTCAATAGAGCTAGTCCTGTAGACACACTGCTCTATACTGTGGTCAGTGCCGAGTTTTGTGTATACAGGTGATGTTTCAGGCGGTTGAATATGCCCTGTCTTGAGCCGAGACCTTGAATTCTCCCAGCGGGTCAGCAGGTAGTAGGGTCTGTCCTGTTGTGTGGATGTTGTGTGCTATCATTTAAAGAGCCTAGACAATATTTACAATATCTGACAGCAACAGTCGATGCGCTGCTTATTTGCTCGCCAAGGGTTAAGTACGCATGAGTAGTGACGTCAAACGACGTAGCCTTAATTACCCAGGTCTTGGGTCAGGAGTATACTCCTAGTTATTAAAACTGCAGCTAGCCCCTTTATTTCATAGTTTCTGAAACCATGATATTTTCTACAGGCGTCATTTCCTCATGTGTGTGTTTGCAGGTCCCGTCCGTGATCATGTTTGGTGAATATGCTCAAATTGCAACATACCTGCCGTCAACGAGGGACCCATCAGGGGCAGGCGACTACTCTGTCAGCGGTCTCCCCCCTCACCTCCTGCCACCCCCTCCCATAGCGCAGACTCAGTGGGCAGGGGGAGGTCCCGGCAGAAGAGGGCGGGGCCATGAATTTTTGGACAGCATAAACTCAATGGACGACTTTGTCATGGTGGCAGAGTTCTCCGAGATAGAGGGCCCCAAGCCAGTGGTATGTGCTTTTGTTGTTCTTTTCTTGGCCCTCCATACAGTGGGACCGGCCCCCTTTCATAAGATATACATTTACTGACAAGAGAGCATGGTGCTTCATTTTATTTTGAAAATCTCTTTTCAATGTATACCCTTTATCACATTAATTCATTATTCGATTTACTGTTGCAACGTTTTATGTGAAACACAGGGTTGTATTATAGACTGCTTTTTGGAAAAGGGAGTATTTTCAACGCAGTAAATGTGGCGGTAAACATACAGGACAAAACGTGTGCAAAGCTATACAAGATTCAGTAAACATTCATGCATCATAAGGCCTAAAAAAAAATAGGTGTGGTTACGGTAACCCGACCTACCCTATTTTTAGGGGCCGACCCTATAACTTTTTATTACATTTGTCAAACAAATAAAAAATGAAAACAAAAAAACGAGTGCAGAAAAAGCAATGAAAGCGAAAGCGCTCGAGTCGTCATGCAGACGACAGACGATGCAAGGGAAATAACTCCTTCTACCAAAAAGGCCAAACAGACGCTTGCCATGACAAAAATGGCAGCATCTTCTTCGGTTGCGAGTGCTGCACGCTTGGTTGCTCTGCTATTACTGAAACAAAAGTTTAAACCAAAAAGTGATTGCCTACCTTCCTACCCTATTTTTTTTGGCTATGTTACCTTTACCACACCTATTTTTTTTTTTTGCCTAACCATTTTCCATGTGTTATTTTGTGCAGCTGACGATTCCTAAAGATGCAGGAAGCAGTATAGACCAGAATGCACTCTCAGTGAAGCTCATGGCTGTAGACCATCAAACAAGCTCAGAGTAAGCACATTTCTGGGAATGTCCTGACACTAAATACAGTACAGGGATATCGTTTGACAACGCCAAAACTCTTTACCCATTTCAAACGCTGAAAACTTTATCATCATTTTGGTAGAATTTCCAATTTTCTTCAGTTTCATGGTTTCGGAAATGTGACGCGCACGACTGCCAAACACGTTAGAAAAATGTCTACTTTTGAGGCCATTTTGATGCATTTTTGAACGAATATAAATCCTTAAGCTAGTTCTCTGTCCTTGAGACATTGTAGAAAAATATGTAAAGGTCCAGATTTACAAATTCATATTATGGTCAAGTCCAGACGGAATTCTTCATTTCAAGTCTGACTCACTGTTGTTTGGTGCCATAGTGCTTTCTACTATTTTGGTGTGTTTGTTTACGATTGTTCATTTTTTTTTTAATTATTATGCACATCTGTGTATAATGTATGAGAATGTATTTCTCATTAATTTCTTGTGCTGTTTTCCAGGGGGTTCAGCATATCGGAGGATACTCAGGTCGTCCTGTCTGATGATGAATCGGGAGTTTCAGCATTTGTGAGTACAATTTCATAATTAATAAATATTTTTTGATTTTTGTTAAATTATTTTTTGGTGTACTGGGCATTGAAGTGCAGGTTTTCTTAAAAGAAAACTTTTATAAGATGCTTATGGATCCAGGCAACACTAAGGACTGCTGTAAGAAAACTTTGAAAGCACACTTCTTTTTGTGGAAACAGTTCGGCTCACCATCTCAGATCTTGCCATGGGATAAGACCCTCCCTCCACTTAGTCACATATAAAAAAATGAACAGCCTTGGTGCTCTCTGTGTACAGTCAAAACTAATTTTTAAGAAATTAATTCATAAAAAAATTCCTACTTACCATAGTGAGCCGTCAGGGTGTTTATTTTTGGTATGTGTCCAAGTTGAGGGATGGTCTTAGCTGGTGTAAAAGCCTGGCAAGATCTGAGCTGAGGGCCAAACTGTTTACAAGGGAAGGAGTTTGCCATGAATACTGTAGAATTTGTCTGAAAAAACTAAATCTTAGCGACAACCCTGTAATAATATAATAGTTGAAACAGTTGTCTAAAATGCCAGATGCCTTGAGAACAATAAGTGGATATTCACTACCTTAGGCCTGCTGTTACTTGATACATTTATACAAGTCTGTCTCTTTGACAAGGCATGTTTAACACTTTGACCAAGTTTTTTTTTAGCCGAGACATTAAGCTGTGCTGCAGCAGGTCACTCAGAATTGTAGTAACTGTGTAGTAACTGTGTATCAACACGCTGGAATGCAGGCGTTAGATGGACGTTACAGGAAGCGACTGAAGCTAACAGTCTGAGCGGATATATCTGTACCTGGTCAGATAGAGCCATATGAGTCAGTACGAATATATCCGTACCTTGGAGACAATGAGTTAAATGATCTGCATGTTTCCTGTTTAGGTTCACCACTTCGTGCTGTATGACAACCAAGCTAGAGGTTTTGTGCGTCCTTACTGCATGGTCTTCATCTCCTCTGACATTAGGTATCAAACATATTCTTTTCCTTAAGTTGGGCTGGTGTTTTTTTTCTGTAATTTTCACAGCTTCAGCGATTGTTCTTGAGATCTTCAGATTGCATCATTTTGCATCAATTTTTTCGCGAAGAAAATATCCAAGGATGGGATGCTTTAACCTTCACCGGTGGTCGTGGGTCCAGCGAGAAGTAATTTAAAAAACAAAGGTCGAATTTAGACTACAAACAGAAGACATCGTGGGGCCGTGCGGACCCATGTTTCTCAAAGAAGGAAAAAAACGTGCATCCCCATCCGTAGACGCCGTGGGGCCGTGCGGACCCATGCTTCTCAAAGAAGGAAACATATGCATACCTTCCGTAGACGTCTACACAAGGGTATGCACGTTTTTCATTCTTTGAGAAGCATGGGTCCACACGGCCCCATCATGTCTTCCGTGTGTAGTCGATAACCCGGCCTGGCGAAGGTTAAAGGCTTAAACAGTGTTATGATCTCATGCCTTGCTGCCATATGACTTCACTTTGTGCAGTCATGATTTAACTGAATGCTCATGTTTTAGCCCAGCTTGGCTGTCCAGAGTGTTCAGACTTTGCAGATCACTGCAAGCATTCAGGATTTAATGCATTTCCTATGCAGATTTAGCGTCTGTGTTGGAAAGTTTTAAAAAAAAACCACAGTACTGTATGTACGAGCATGTTTGCTGGTGCTGATTTTTTTGGAGTGAATAGTAAATATGCACTTATAAAATGGATTGCTTTGCATTCTTTTGCAAATAAAATGGATTGCTTTGCATTCTTTTGCAGGAAGATCATCATGTTCTATGAAGAGCTGTCTTCACAGTTTAAAAGGGTAAGCCCAGCTTATTTTTCTCTGTTCATTGTCTGTAGGTCTGCAGGTGCTGCCAAGGAAAACAAGTTTTATCTGGAGTTTGCTAATCAGTGTTTTCTTTCACATGCGCTTTATCAGTCAATCTAAGGCTGCACATGAATGTATCTATACTAAGGAACAAACAAGTCGCGTAAGGCGAAAATACAACATTTAGTCAAGTAGCTGTCGAACTCACAGAATGAAACTGAACGCAATGCAACGCAGCAAGACCGTATACTCGTAGCATCGTCAGTCCACCGCGCACGGCAAAGGCAGTGAAATTGACAAGAAGAGCGGGGTAGTACTTGCGCTGAGAAGGATAGCACGCTTTTCTGTACCTCTCTTCGTTTTAACTTTCTGAGCGTGTTTTTAATCCAAACATATCATATCTATATGTTTTTGGAATCAGGAACCGACAAGGAATAAGATGAAGGTGTTTTTAAATTGATTTGGACAATTTAATTTTGATAATAATTTTTATATTTTTAATTTTTAGAGCTTGTTTTTAATCAAAATATAACATATTTATATATTTTTGGAATCAGAAAATGATAAAGAATAAGATGTACGTAAATTTGGATCGTTTTATAAAAAAAATATTTTTTTTACAATTTTCAGATTTTTAATGACCAAACTCACTCATTAGTTTTTAAGCCACCAAGCTGAAATGCAATACCAAACCCCGGCCTTCGTCGAAGATTACTTGACCAAAATTTCAACCAATTTGGTTGAAAAATGAGAGCGTGACAGTGCTGCCTCAACTTTCACGAAAAGCCGGATATGACGTCATCAAAGACATTTATCAAAAAAATGAAAAAAACGTATGGGGATTTCATACCCAGGAACTCTCATGTCAAATTTCATAAAGATCGGTCCAGTAGTTTAGTCTGAATCGCTCTACACACACACAGACAGACAGACACACACACACACACACACACACACACACACACACACACATACACCACGACCCTCGTCTCGATTCCCCCCTCTACGTTAAAATATTTAGTCAAAACTTGACTAAATATAAAAAGGGAGGCCAGGTTAGCTCAAATAGTAGAGCACTCGGCTTGTGATGTGCACGTCACGAGTTTGAATCCAGGCTGTGACGAACACAGGTCAACTTTCTGTGCAGACTCGGAGACGGTACCGGTATCCATGTCCTACCCCTGTGTCACCACTGTGGCAAGTAAAAGACCTTGGTCATTCTGCCATAAGTGCAGGTGGCTGTAAAACACATGCTCGTTGTGATGTTGCTGCTAGCTTTCCACTGGGAGGAAGCAACCTGAATTTTTCAGCAATGGAACTTCTTCTTCTTCTACTGCGTTCATGGGCTGCAACTCCCTCGTTCACTCTTGTTTTTTGCACGAGTAGATTTTAACGTATATCACCGTTTTTACCCCGCCATTTAGTCAGCCATACGCCGCTTTCGGAGGAAGCATGCTGGGTATTTTCGTGTTTTTGTAACCCACCGAACTCTGACATGGATTACAGGATATTTTCTGTGCGCACTTGGTCTTGTGCTTGCGTGTACACACGAAGGGGGATAGGCACTGGCAGGTCTGCACATAAGTTGACCTGGGAGATCGGAAAAATCTCCATCCTTAAGCCACCAGGCGGCAGCGGCCGGGATTCGAACCCACGACCTCCTGCTTGGGAGGCCGGCGTCTTACCACTAGACCACTGCGCCCGTCAATGGAACAATATAAACAATGAAAATGTAACAAAACAACAAAATGACAGGAGCTACAAGGGAGAGAAGGGGGAAAAGGAAGGCAGCTAGCAAACACATTGGGAAGATATAACAAAACAACAAAATGACAGGAGCTACAAGGGAGAGAAGGGGGAAAGGGAAGGCAGCTAGCAAACACATTGGGAAGATGCGACAAAAGTTTTATCTGTTATTGCAGTCAAATCTGAAAGCAGACAGAATGTGAATGAATAATCGATCCTTTTTTTCAGGCAGCCAGGTTTCTGAAATACGGCAACAGATTATTGTTTGTGAAAGACCTTGAGCGACATCTACAAGACTTGGAGCATACAAAAGGTACTGCATGCACTTTCTTTCCATTGAAAGTGAGCATTGCTCTAAAGCCATTCACATCTCTCGTTCACAAACATCTGCAGAAGTTGTAACATAAACAAAACAGTCTTCTAGGATTACTTTTATTCTTTTTGAATTTGTACATTATGTTTTCTGAATGTTGTCTATCCTCCTGCTGTCACCTGTAGTATCAGTGTTGTTCCCAGGCCTCCGACTGCGGTTATTTACGCATACTTTTTTGACCTGACTCATTGTTCTGACCCAAGGCTGGTCGAATGTCCGATAGCTTTGACATGTGGGATGTTTTTTTCAGTTTCACACAATAATTTAGTTTTTGCGGCCAGGATGTTTTGACCGATATATATTCTGAATCCAGGTCTAACTGACCTGTTGTTTTCTGTGCCTGGGAACAACACTGTTAGTCTGCTCAGCATCCATATATTTTAGCCAGAAAATATCAGATATTGCCTTCATGTTGACAGGTTACCTGCTGAACCAGGTGAGTCGAATGCGACTGCGTGACACTGATGGCGATGGGCCGGAGAGTGACCAGAGTAAATCGCGCAACAGCGCTGAGAACGAGCTGTACAAAGGTCTGCAGAACATTCGCCAGTCCACCACAGAGATCAGAGACATCTTGTCCATCCTGAAGCCACTTCTGGTTAGTGCATGTGTGGGGGTGTTGGGTGTGCGTGTGTGTGTGCATATATGTGTGAGGGGGGTGTCTGTGTGTATTCTTCTGTGTGGGTTTGTGCACATGCCTGTGTGTGTGTGAGTGTGTTAATTTTACAGATAGTTTGGGGTGTTTTGAAGAGGAGGGGGGGGGGGGGGATTTCTGTGTTCTCTGCTGTGTGTGTTCTCTGCTGTGTGGCTTTGTGCACATGCTCACGTATACATGTGGGCAACAGTGTGTGCATGTGTGTGTGTGTGTGTGTACTCTGCTGTGTTGGTTTGTGCACATGCGTGATTTTGTGTGCGTGTGTGTGCATATGTGTGTGTGTGTGTGTGTGAGTGTATGTGTGCACGCGTGTCCATGAGTGTTGACTTAACTTGACAGATGCCGTTTTAGGATTTTTTTAAGTCAAATTACAATGCTACTATGGTGTTTATTAGTAGAAACTCTTCCCAGGGTATGAATAGGGCATAATTCTCCAACTGTGGTCAATGTCACAAGGGAGTCTTAAAATGGGGGAAAAAAAACTTGCATAGCTAGGTTATGAAAAGAAAGTCTCAAACAGCATGGTCTTCAAAAGGGGAAAGTCTTACATTGGGGAATCTTAATTCATGGTTCCACTGTATTTGAACGGCATGATTGACAGAACACACACCTGCACTGACAGAATTGGTATGAATATTCTTTTCCTTTCTTTTCTCCTCAGCATGATCAACGCTTGGAAAGCCGTTTCAGGGCGCTGGAAGAGCGAGCTTTTCACCGAGGAAACGAGGATGCTGCTCGCGCTGAGAAACTGAGCTTGCAAGAAGACTGGTTTGCTGACAATGTGTACTCTGAAAGTACCACAAACGTAGCTCTAAGTGAGTGCAATAACTATTTTTGTATGATAGAGAATCATAACTAAATGTCACAGAGTGCTGACATAACAAGATCTACTGGAAACAAAGGGGAACGAGAAGCATTGAAATTAACAAACGACTTTCATCCTCAAGAGTGGACGAGCGTTGCAAGAAGATTAAGTTGTGTGTTGACGTGATGATCGTTGCATCAGGATGAATGTCTTTAGTTGATTCCAATGATTCTTATTCTATTGGGTGCCTGGAGACTAGTTCCACACGACTCTAACAGACTGTTGTCATCATTTGTTACAGTGCTTACTTTCCTTTGCCGTTTTAGATCTTTTAGTAGGGCGGGGATGTAGCTCAGTCGGTAGCGCGCTGGATTTGTATCCAGTTGGCCGCTGTCAGCGTGAGTTCGTCCCCACGTTCGGCGAGAGATTTATTTCTCAGAGTCAACTTTGTGTGCAGACTCTCCTCGGTGTCCGAACATCCCCGTGTGTACACACAAGCACAAGACCAAGTGCGCACGAGAAAGATCCTGTAATCCATGTCAGAGTTCGGTGGGTTATAGAAACACGAAAATACCCAGCATGCTTCCTCCAAAAGCGGCGTATGGCTGCCTAAATGGCGGGGTAAAAAAGGTCATACTCGTAAAAGCCGTGGGAGTTTCAGCCCATGAACGAACAAACAAACAAACAAACAAGATCTTTAAGTTTAGTTACTGCCTTGACAATGTAGGCTGGTTCAGCGAATAGCTTGTCTTTTTAGTTTAGAGTTTGAAGGAGTCGGTGGTAAAAAAAAGTTACCTCCCTTGCCAGAGAAAATGTGTGATAATCTGTAAATGGTACAGCTACAGTCTTGTTATTTGGAGTTGTTTTTGGTACTTTAGTAGTATGTACTATATTCTTCTGCTTCTTCTTCTTTGTTCATGGGCTTTAGACTGGGGAGGCATGCTGGGTATTTTTCGTGTTTCTATAACCCACCGAACTCTGACATGGATTACAGGATCTTTTCTGTGCGCACTTGGTCTTGTGCTAGCGTGTACACACTAAGGGGGTTAAGTCACTAGCAGATCTGCACATAAGTTGGCCTGGGAGATCGGAAAAATCTCCACATTTAACCCACCAGGCGGCAGCGACCGGGATTTGAATTCACGACCTCCCGATTAGGAGGCCGATGTCTTACCACCACACCACAGTGCCCGTCAGTGTAATGAACGTTTTCTTCTTTCTTTTTGTGATATCATTGTTTTGGACACAATGATGTAGGAAAAAGGGATACTGGTTTTAGCATAATCTTAATTAACAAATTGTAGAGACGGAAGCATCCATTTTTTTAAATTTTTTTGGTTTTGTTGATTTTTTTTAATGAATAGGTAAGTACTTCCTCTGGCACACATACTCATTCATGTGAATGTGTTAATACATAATGTAAAGATGTAATGCACACAGGCACACGCATGGGCATGCAGACAAAACTCTCTCTTGTCAACAGGTGGTTCACTGAAGGAGTCCAGCATATCTCCGGTTTCTCTCTTCAAGAAAGCTCCCTCTCACACTGTAAGTATGTTTAATCTCCTTCTTGTAGCTTAAGTGGTAGTTTTGGTTGGAATTGAAATCTTTTTTGCTTGGGCCTGAAATCGTATTCACATTGGTGAGAATCAAAAAACAAGAAAGGTAAGTTGTTGGACCGTTGTTATTGACAAATTTACGTTACAGTCACACATATATCGACTCAACGGTCTTTCAAGTGAACAGACAAACAAATAATTATCACACTAAACTTATCTTGATGGAATTCAGTTTTCGTCCACTCGCCAGGAAGCCGAGCGAATGAATGTTTTTGTTTTTGGATTTGCTCACATTGGTGTCACCACAGCGGCATGTAAAAGACCTTGTCATTCTGCCGTAGTTAAGTGCAGGTGGCTGGTTACACCCAAACATGCACACACCTGCCGTAGTTAAGTGCAGGTGGCTGGTTACACCCAAACATGCACACACCTGCCGTAGTTAAGTGCAGGTGGCTGGTTACACCCAAACATGCACACACCTGCCGTAGTTAAGTGCAGGTGACTGGTTACACCCAAACATGCACACACCTGCCGTAGTTAAGTGCAGGTGGCTGGTTACACCCAAACATGCACACACCTGCCGTAGTTAAGTGCAGGTGACTGGTTACACCCAAACATGCACACACCTGCCGTAGTTAAGTGCAGGTGGCTGGTTACACCCAAACATGCACACACCTGCCGTAGTTAAGTGCAGGTGACTGGTTACACCCAAACATGCACGCACCTGCCGTAGTTAAGTGCAGGTGACTGGTTACACCCAAACATGCACACACCTGCCGTAGTTAAGTGCAGGTGGCTGGTTACACCCAAACATGCACACACCTGCCGTAGTTAAGTGCAGGTGACTGGTTACACCCAAACATGCACACACCTGCCGTAGTTAAGTGCAGGTGGCTGGTTACACCCAAACATGCACACACCTGCCGTAGTTAAGTGCAGGTGACTGGTTACACCCAAACATAAGGTGGCTGGTTACACCCAAACATGCACACACCTGCCGTAGTTAAGTGCAGGTGACTGGTTACACCCAAACATGCACACACCTGCCGTAGTTAAGTGCAGGTGGCTGGTTACACCCAAACATGCACACACCTGCCGTAGTTAAGTGCAGGTGACTGGTTACACCCAAACAACCACACACCTGCCGTAGTTAAGTGCAGGTGGCTGGTTACACCCAAACATGCACATACCTGCCGTAGTTAAGTGCAGGTGGCTGGTTACACCCAAACATGCACACACCTGCCGTAGTTAAGTGCAGGTGGCTGGTTACACCCAAACATGCACACACCTGCCGTGGTTAAGTGCAGGTGACTGGTTACACCCAAACATGCACACACCTGCCGTAGTTAAGTGCAGGTGACTGGTTACACCCAAACATGCACACACCTGCCGTAGTTAAGTGCAGGTGGCTGGTTACACCCAAACATGCACACACCTGCCGTAGTTAAGTGCAGGTGACTGGTTACACCCAAACATGCACACACCTGCCGTAGTTAAGTGCAGGTGGCTGGTTACACCCAAACATGCACACACCTGCCGTAGTTAAGTGCAGGTGACTGGTTACACCCAAACATGCACACACCTGCCGTAGTTAAGTGCAGGTGGCTGGTTACACCCAAACATGCACACACCTGGGTAGTGCTAGCTAGTCTTGTTGCTGCTAGTTTTCCACTAGTAGGAAGAGACACGAACAATAGAATTGGTATAATAAGGCACACACAAAAAAAGTCTGTTTACGGTATCCCGACCGACCTTATTTTTTCGCACGACCCTAGACTTTTTTTGGGCATTTGGAAATTTTTTTTTTAAAAAAAGTCCTTTTTTGGGGGGCAAAATAACTTAAAAATATGGTTTTTGGGAGAAACCCCCCCCCCCCCCTCCCCAAAAACAAATCCCGACCTACTGACCCTATTTTTTGCCTATGTTACCGTAAACAGACTTTTTAAAAAAAAATTTGCCTAATGATAATGGGATAATAAAGAAAAGGAAATGAAATGAAAGAGAGACTGCCATCTTCACACTAATTGTTTATAAATGTGTCATTGTCTTTCAGCCTCTGTTGGTGGAGACGAAAAAAGCCAAACGGTTCAACAGTCCGCTCAGAGGTTTGCACGAGCTGTGCTCTTGGGGAGCAAAAGAAGGATTGCGTAAGCTGCGATGTATTCATGAGGTCAGTGTAGTTACTTTTTTTTTTTTTAGCTGATTGTGTGTGTTAATGCTGTTACTTTTTTCCCATTGAAAAGTTCTTGTGAAAATAGTGAAGAAAGTCAAGAAGAAATCTGAAACAGATAGACTGCTATTAGGCGTTGTGGAACTCGATTCTGTTTTCAGCACATTTAGAAAGTCAAATTATTCAAACAGAGCCAGGGAGAGGTAAGGACAGCTATTTTTGTTTCGTTTCTGACATTTTATTTGTCTGTGCAGTACTTTAAGAAGGATGCCATGATTCTGGAGATAGAGAAGAACGAGTCACGGCTCATGGGTAAGTGACATGTAATTTGTTTCACGCTTGGTGATGATCAGGATTATGAAAAAAAAGAAAAGAATAATAAAGAAAATTCCACTTGACAAAATGATATGCGATAGGTAGTGGGTGATAGAAATGGGCTTGTTATCAATGGTAGTTTTTAAGCTCTGGTTTCTGAAATTCAATGTCTTCAAATAACTTTAAACTATAAGTTTCAAGGATTACTTTTGCATGTTATGAGTGAAATCACTGTCAGAAGCTTTCGTTAAATTAAATTTTCCACTTATTTTTGTATTTTGACATTTTCAGATCCAGCCAGCTCTATGATTTTACACGGACAATGCGTAACATCCAACGTGTTGGCTGGAGTTTCCATGTGAGTTACATCCATATTGAATCTGAACATAAAGATACACAAAATGTAAATTGCATTTGTGCTTTTTTGCATCTGCAGTTTGCAAAAAGCTAACGACACAAGCAAGAAACCAGGGCCATGTAAATTTACTGCTCAAGGACAAGCTGAAATGTCAAGTTTTGAATACATGAATACAGACGGGCGCAGTGGCATGGTGGTAAGACGACGTCGGCCTCCTAATCAGAAGGTCGTGAGTTTAAATCCCGGTCGCTGCCGCCTGGTGGGTTTAGAGTGGTGATTTTTCCGATCTCCCAGGTCAACTTATGTGCAGACCTGCTAGTGACTTAACCCCCTTCGTGTGTACACGCAAGCACAAGACCAAGTGCGCACGGAAAAGATCCTGTAATCCATGTCAGAGTTCGGTGGGTTATAGAAGCACAAAAATACCCAGCATGCCTCCCCCGAAATCGGCGTATGCTGCCTGAATGGCGGGATAAAAACGGTCACACACGTAAAAATCCACTCGTGCTAAACACATGAGTGAACTTTCTTTCTTTATTTGGTGTTTAACGTCGTTTTCAACCACAAAGGTTATATCGTGACGGGGAACGGGGGGAGAGGGGATAGAGCCACTTGTCAATTGTTTCTTGTTCACAAAAGCACTAATCAAAACTTTGCTCCAGGGGCTTGCAACGTAGTACAATATATGACCTTACTGGGAGAATGCAAGTTTCCAGTACAAAGGACTTAACATTTCTTACATACTGCTTGACTAAAATCTTTACAAAAATTGACTATATTCTATACAAGAAACACTTAACAAGGGTAAACGGACAAACAGAATCCGTTACTCGCCTCTTATGACATGCTGGGGAGCATCGGGTAAATTCTTCCCCCTAACCCGCGGGGGGTATGAGTGAACTTGGGAGTCTATTAGCCCATGAATGAAGAAGAAGAAGAAGAATACATGTAACTCTTTTTTGTCAGTCACTGTTATCTTGGTTTTGTTGTTGCAGTCATTGTTTGATTATTTTGTGTTTGGTTGGTTGTTGCTGCTGTTGTTTCTTTGAATTTTATCACTCTAATTGTCATTTGCAGTCTGTCTGTAGTGTATCCATTTTTTGCCTTGCAGGCGTGGTTCCTCTCTTTGCCTGAGTGAAGACAGCACCAGCATTCTGCTTTCCGCAGACAGACTGAGAAGGTGGCCCTCCATAGCTTCTGTGAGTAAGACAATTTAAGACACAAGAATACTGGAAATAATTGTTTTAATCTTTTGTTCATTGTTTTGGGGAAGAGTTGCTCTCCTCCATGACAGTGAGGCAAGCACGTGAGGCCGCTGCAGTGGAGGAAAGGGGATTGGTATGCAGTGAATAGTGTCAGGTGTGATAAGCAAATGCTATTTTTTTTTTTTTAAAGAGATCGAGATTTTTTTAACATAAGATTTGAAGTACAAAATGTGAAAGTGATGACGTTTTAGAACCTTCTTTTTACAGTGCTAGACCTGATTGTAAGTAGTTTGAAGCATGGAGTCTACCATGTAAACTGAAAAAGAAAACAACTTGCATCGGTCTCGAATAGCATTGACTGCTGAAGAGATGACCAACAATAATAACCAACCAACCAACCAACCAACCAACCAACCAAGGACTGGGTGGCCGAGTGGTAACGCACTTGCGCTTGGAAGCGAGAGGTTGCGAGTTCGACCCTGGGTCAGGGCGTTAGCAATTTTCTCCCCCCTTTCCTAACCTAGGTGGTGGGTTCAAGTGCTAGTCTTTCGGATGAGACGAAAAACCGAGGTCCCTTTGTGTACACTGCATTGGGGTGTGCACGTTAAAGATCCCACGACTGACAAAAGGGTCTTTCCTGGCAAAATTGTATAGGCATAGATAAAAAATGTCCACCAAAATACCCGTGTGACTTGGAATAATAGGCTGTGAAAAGTAGGATATGCGCCGAAATGGCTGCGATCTGCTGGTCGATGTGAATGCGTGATGTATTGTGTAAAAAAACTCCATCTCACACGGCATAAATAGATCCCTGCGCCTTAAGTCCGAGTCTGGAGATACGCGCGCGATATAAGACTTCATATAACAATAACCAACCAACCAAATGCTAGAAAGAAAAGGGCATCATATCGAGCAGACGCTGCATAACATTCACATGGGACCTCATTATTCATTGTGATACCAGATTGTGTGTCTCTACTAATCAGCTGTGTATGCTTTTATTAGTCAAGCCTACAGTTGTTTAAGAAGGCATAAGTGGTTGAAATTAAATAAAAAAATAAAAAAGTTTGTAGTAAAAAAAAAAATTAAAAAAGTTTTTTAAAAACAACAACAGTGGCGGGTTATGTGCTGTCCTTGCTGACAGAACCTCATGTCAACATTTCCTTCCTTTGTTTTTGTTACCTGATGAAGCTTTTATAAGCTTTGTTGTTTTGTTTGCTAAACGCCCAGTCGACCACGAAGGGCCATATCAGGGCGGTGCTGCTTTGACATATAACGTACGCCACACACAAGACAGAAGTCGCAGCACAGGCTTCATGTCTCACCCAGTCACATTATTCTGACACCGGACCAACCAGTCCTAGCACTAACCCCATAATGCCAGACGCCAGGCGGAGCAGCCACTAGATTGCCAATTTTAAAGTCTTAGGTATGACCCGGCCGGGGTTCGAACCCACGACCTCCCGATCACGGGGCGGACGCCTTACCACTAGGCCAACCGTGCCGGTCCTTTTATAAGCGAAAATTCGTATGATTGTGCTGTCCTTGTATCGGTGAGTACAGATTTCAACATTTTCGTCTTTTCACAGGATGACACGCTGGAAAGTTTCAAGTCTGTGGATTCCTACCTGTCAATACAAGATGACGAAAATGCATCCCTCTACTCGTTTGCCTCCAACAACAGTTCTCAGGGGGTGACCACAAGGTCAGAGACATGAACTTTATGGTTACATGCTTGTTAATCCTTTTATTACCCCCCGCGGGTTAGGGGGAAGAATTTTCCTGATGCTCCCCAGCATGTCGTAAGAGGCGACTAACGGATTCTGTTTCTCCTTTTACCCTTGTTAAGTGTTTCTTGTATAGAATATAGTCAATGTTTGTAAAGATTTTAGTCAAGCAGTATGTAAGAAATGTTAAGTCCTTTGTACTGGAAACTTGCATTCTCCCAGTAAGGTAATACATTGTACTACGTTGCAAGCCCCTGGAGCAATTTTTTGATTAGTGCTTTTGTGAACAAGAAACAATTAACAAGTGGCTCTATTCCATCTCCCCCCTTTCCCCGTCGCGATATAACCTTGAACGGTTGAAAACGACGTTAAACACCAAATAAAGAAAAGAAAAGAAAGAATCCTTTTATTCAATTTGTACTAAGGCAGCACAGTGGACACCCAATATAAGACCTCCACAAATCTGAGAAAATCATGTCTTAAAATGGAGGTACATTTCTAAAGGTTATGAACAGAACATCTGAAAACGTAAGATCTTAAAACAGAGGAAGTCTTAAATTCAGGGGTCTTAAAGGCACAGTGCAGCTCACAGCCTTCGTTTTGCGTTTTTGTTGCAGCTGAGTGCATTTACAGTTACAGTTCAAAAATCCTCCTATGGTAGTAAAACAAACCCAAAACTACCCAACGACGACATCTGTGAAGCTCGACGAGTGCATAAATTAACCTAGTTATTACGTGGTGTTTGGTCGGAGTTCGATTCAACCATAGAGTCAATACACATCTTTGATTCAACTGAGTGATTCCGGCCTCCATTTTGTTTCTACACAAACTCATGATGGCGTCTGACAAAGTTTGCTAGTGACGTGTCTTTTTCTGCATGATGTGGTGATCTACCTGATCTAAATTTAGATCCAAAAATAGGCCAAGACCAGCCGGGTCCGAGTACGAAATTAATTCGTAAAAAAATCGCAGTTCTTGACTCTTTGGGTGCAAGTCAATGAAACTTGGTAGTTCTTCCAACGGATAGCTGCCTGAGGTATGACTAAAAGCCCCAGGGGCTCCGTGCACCTGGATTTGACAAGTTCAGTACCTTTAAAAGGGGGTTCCTTTGTACATGTATTGGAAATTGAGTGGGGAGATTGGTGGCTGTGGTGGTCAAACGGTCAAGGAGTGGGCGAATGTTTTAAGTAGAAAAGTAGTTTCAGGTTTAGATAAGGTTGAAATTTGAATCTTGATGATGTGCAAGATGCATGGGTGGGAGATTTTTCGTATAGATACTGAATTCTGTATGGCAAACATCTTGACTTTTATGTTGTTTTTGTAGCCAAAAGTGAAGTGAATGTCAAGGGCCTGCCACCAGAGCTGCCAACTGCTATGATTTCAGTGTACATGTAGCATGCTACGATTTTGCTGCAATTGCTACGCTAAGCCCAAAACTGCTACGCTCAAACAAAAAATTACAAGCATGCAAAATGTCCACTTATCACTCGATAATCGGCAGCAGTCATTAAAAACTGAGCTTGTTGCGGAAAGGTCTGATCCAATCAGGGGACGGTTTTGTCGTACATTCAATCGAGAACGTCGTTTTCCTTATTGCGTTGTAGTCTTGGTTAGCGTATTCTGTTTGATTGACTTTGAACACGTTCTTGGAGGTGTGGGTTACTGATGCACGGTGTCCCACTTTCCGCCATGCTGTTGACACAAACAACGAGAGAAAAAAAGAAAAAGAAAGTCCAACGCAAACCTTGCATAATTCGGGTGTGCGATTCAAATTCAAGAGAATGCTACTCTTAAAAACCAATTGCTACTCTGAAAATTTCAAAATGCAGCATTATGCTACTATTTCGGCTTCACAGGGGTTGGCAGCTATGTGCCACCAAACTGGGAGATTCCTTCACATTCACTCTACCATCCTCAAGCCAATCACCACACACAACAACATGATACTCTGTTATTTGAAAGAAAGAGTCAGATGTACAGTTTTGTCTACTTGATTGATGTTGTACTTACAGACATTAAGCTGGCCTTTCAGTTGTACGCAACATCATCTGTGAATTCTTTCAGTGCCAGCGGACAGGACTTCATGTCAGCACCGACCTCACCCATGACAGAAGAGGTGGCGTTTCCACCCCAAACCAAGCCACCCTCTAACGCCACACCCGTCGTTTCATCACCATCTGCGCCTGTAGCTATGCCCGGACACATCACCAATCAAGACTTACAGAATCAAAACGCCGAGTTTTCCCCCAGCTCTTCAGTGGATCCACCTAAAGCTCTAAACTGCTCAGCTTCTGCATCTCAGTCATATTCTTCAAGTTCTCCGCACGTGGTGAAAGTCACCCACAGCACTTCAAAACCGAACAATGGTGGCATGACAGAGACAGCGAGCCACAACACTAACACCAGTTTCGGCTCCGCTGAAACCAGCACAACTCAAAAACTCTCCAGTCTTTC
The DNA here is from genome assembly GCF_037325665.1 of Littorina saxatilis. Taxonomy (NCBI): domain Eukaryota; kingdom Metazoa; phylum Mollusca; class Gastropoda; order Littorinimorpha; family Littorinidae; genus Littorina; species Littorina saxatilis. The sequence continues at coordinate 61,620,420 of NC_090247.1, forward strand.
AGAGCGCTTGCAGGATCAAAACAGTGACAGCAGGTTACAGATTTGTGGGGATAAAGAGGACCAAAAGGTGCTCCAGGAAGCCTCAGATGCTGAAACTAAAGACAATTCAGCAGGGAGCCCGGATAGTGGTGCGTCCAAGATTGCAGAGATTTTTCACCAGGCTGTGTTGGATGATAGACAGGGCGGTGAACTGTCGCGTTCAAACTCTGAGACGTGTTCAAATGTGTCTAATGGCGGTGCCGGTGTCGCAGACAAAAGTGGTGGCAGAGCACCGTCTTTTGTTCCCCTGGCTGTAAGTGTGCAGTCTGCTTCAGTGCTTGAAATGTCTTTTTCTGTGTTAAAGTGTGTTTTTGTTTTGTTTTTTAAACAGGCGTAGGTAGCCCACTCATGCAAAACACTAGTGTACATGGGAGTTGAAGCCCACGAACACAGAAGAAAAGAAGAAGGATATATATTTTATGACTGAAATGCTCATTTTTTTTTTTTAGAAATGTAATACTTCAGGTACTGAAAAAACCAATTTGTTTCCTATAATGTTCTTGTGATGGTCAACAGATTCAAGCAGCACAAATTAAGCTAAATGAAATAAAACAAAGATGAAGAATATGATTGCAGTGATTGTTTTTCAAAGCCTGGAGAGTATTTAGAATTACTTGGTACATGGTCTGATTTTTTTTCTGACTTTTTTCCACCATATTTTTTCATGTGAAGGTCATGACCCCAGCACAGCAGATTCGCGCAGCACAGGCCAAGAAACGTTCGGGGTCCAACAGTTTGTCCAGCAGTCCGGAGAAGATGGTGGACAGCTCGCCTCGCTCGCTTGACCGCTTGAGGCTTGAACTGACCGGCTCCTTCAAGAGTATTGCAAGCAGCTCCCCCGCTCAGACAGGTATGGAGGGCTATCAAACATTTTTTTTAAGAGAGTGAATGTGTGTAGGAGAGGAGGGGTGTGTGTTTGTGTGTCTCTGTGTGTGTGTCTGTCTGTGTGTGTGTGTGTGTGTGTGTGTGTGTGTGTGTGTGTTAATGGTCAGGTCAGTCCATTCATGTGCAGTTGTCTGTATTAGGCTGTATTTTTCATAGCTTTACTGAAAGATACATGAAACTGTCAACAGATATGTACATGAATAAACAAAAAAACCAGACAGACTGCCAACGTTCTAAAATCCAGAATACAAAAATAAAAAACCCACTGAGTGATCTTCTTGCTGGACATCAAACACACCCTCAGCTGGGTCTTCAATTTCTATTTTTTTTTCATTACTCGTCAGTCTGTCCACTTAATAAGACCAAGACCATTGGGTCGACATACTTGTGAGTGTTTTGATTTGTCAAAAATTAAACGTTCCATTAAATACAATTGATTGTTTTTTAACACATGTATATGTTACAGTTAATCTGTGAAACCAGGGAATATGTGTATTAACTAGGTAATACATGAATTAACTGACGGAAAAAACCAGTTAATTTATGTATTAGGCCAAAAAAAAAAATTTGTCTGTTTAGGGTAACCCGACCGACCCTATCGATTTGGCGCCGACCCAAAAACTTTTTTTTTATTTCAAAAAAAAAAAAGAAAAAAAAAGAGGTAAAAATGCTAAAAAGAGACATTTGGCGTTTCTTTCTCTCCCTTTCTCTCTGTTTTATTTATACGTTAGTTTTGAAACATGTATTCATCAAATATAAGAAGTGAATTTACACAACAACAAACAAACAAAAAAAACAAAACAAAAAAACCTACCTACCTACCGACCCTACTTTTTTTGGTCATGTTACCCTAAACAGACAATTTTTTTTTTTTGGCCTTACCTAAAATAGTTTAGTTAAAACACGTATTCCCTGGTTTCACAGATTAACTGTAACATATACACTTTTGTCAGGAAAATCTCATAGTTTTTGTGTTCTGCTGCAGATGATAGTTGGTGTGACATAGAAGCTTTCACGGACAGCACGTGTAACCCATTTCCTGCCTACACGCCATCTCCAGATTCCTGCACATGGTGAGCACAAATTGGATGTATTCAGGAAATAACTCTGTAAGAGGGCGGAGATGTAGCTCAGTCGGTAGCGCGCTGGATTTGTATCCAGTTGGCCGCTGTCAGCGTGAGTTCGTCCCCACGTTCGGCGAGAGATTTATTTCTCAGAGTCAACTTTGTGTGCAGACTCTCCTCGGTGTCCGAACACCCCCGTGTGTACACGCAAGCACAAGACCAAGTGCGCACGAAAAAGATCCTGTAATGCATGTCAGAGTTCGGTGGGTTATAGAAACACGAAAATACCCAGCATGCCTCCCCCGAAATCGGCGTATGGCTGCCTAAATGGCAGGGTAAAAACGGTCATACACGTAAAATTCCACTCGTGCAAAAAACATGAGTGAACGTGGGTCTAAGCCCATGAACGAAAGAAGAAGAAGACTCTGTAAGAGTTTTAATAGACGAACTCCGAAAATAACTCTGTCAAGTTCGTATGGGTTGTGAAAGAGTGAATACTCTTGCTTTCAGTGAGACAAGTTTTCCATACGTGCTCCTTGTCCACATGTTTCAGACACATGCTAATGAAGTGACTGGCCTATAATGGCACATGGGAAAGTTTGAATCAAGAAAAGTACGGGAACCAGGCATGGGAATTGTCCGCTGAAAGGCAAATTTCCGCCGAATTTTTTTTTCGTTCAGCCGAAAAAATAAATGGGGGAGGCAAAAATGGTTCTAAAAACTGAATTTAATGGCAAACTTGGAGCTTAGAAGACACCAAATTGCACCATTTGGGTTCTTTGGAGAAAAAAAATTCCGGGGGGGGGGGGGGGGGGCATGCCCCCGAACCCCCCTAGCAGGGCTAGGCGCTTCGCGCCGTCGACTTTGCCATTACTTACAAATGTTTAGCCTTTTTAACTTTCTTCAATTCCCATGCCTGGGGAACACAGAAGAAGAGGAAAAAGAATCAATAAAATCAAGGGTATTCACTCTTTCACAACCAATACATACAAACCCGACAGAGTTATTTCAGAACATCCGATTTGGGTTTCTTTGGTAAACGTATGTGAGTGTAGATGATTCGCACCAGGAGTTAGGGATCATGTTGACATTGAAACTATTTTTGTGATACATTTATCTTATACGTTATTTGCGTGTTTGACCAAAATATGACATTTTACACAGATCGAGACAGTCATTGTTCTCCGAGACTGCGCTAGCGGTCGAGGTGAACAATGACTGTCGAGATCTGTGTAAAATGTCATATTTTGGTCAAACACGCAAATAACATTTATGTATCGATCGAATTCCTTTCAGGTACTATGACTTTGTTGTTGTTTTGACGATTGAACGAGCACACACACACTCCTGTGCACACACACATGCAATCAAACACATCAGCTTCATATTTGGGCGTTTCAGGTTGACCGAAACTTCAAAAGAACTACAAAACACACGTCATGTACTGACTTTGTTGTTGTTTTGACATTGAACAGCACACACACATGCAATCAAACACGCATGACGTGTGTTTTGAAGTTCCTTTAAAGTTTCGGTCAACCTGAAACACCAAATTATAAAGTTTTGTTGGCCTCTGACGTCACATGGCTCAAAGAAGGGAAATCCAATCTCCAATCGATACATTGAATTTTAATTTTTTATGTTGTTCGATGTTATGTTGCATGTATGTACACCACAAACGAATTTCTCATGTGTTAGATATATATAGACCCCCCGCGGGCTAGGGGGAGTCCCATAGTGGTTGGGACGAGAAAGAATTTACCCGATGCTCCCCAGCATGTCGTAAGAGGCGACTAACGGATTCTGTTTCTCCTTTTACCCTTGTTAAGTGTTTCTTGTATAGAATATAGTCAATTTTTGTAAAGATTTTAGTCAAGCAGTATGTAAGAAATGTTAAGTCCTTTGTACTGGAAACTTGCATTCTACCAGTAAGGTAATATATTGTACTACGTTGCAAGCCCCTGGAGCAAATTTTTGATTAGTGCTTTTGTGAACAAGAAAAAATTGACAAGTAGCTCTATCCCATCTTCCCCCTTTCCCCGTCGCGATATAACCCTTCGTGGTTGAAAACGACGTTAAACACCAAAATAGAAAGAAAGATTTACATAGTCTTCTATGTCTATGTCTGTAAAGAAGAAGGACAGTGTGAACAGTAGCTTCAGAAGAAATGTGTAGACTGTAGACACTTGTTCAAACTTTTGTATTGTAGAATATTTGTCACAGGAAGCCGAGGCACGGTGTCTACACAGCAGGGGACGTCATCAACTCCATGGGACCTGGTAGACCTGGTAAGTCTCTCACTGTCTTGATTGTCATTGTGTAAATATACCAAGTGAAATTTAGTAACTGTGAATGTTGTTGCCTTTACGGTGTCACTTTGTTTACAGTGATTACAGAATGTATTTTTAATTTAGAGGCGTTCACAATTTTTCATCCTCCTAAAAGAAAAAAAGGGAAATGCACGTAGACACACACAGACACCCAGGCAGGCAGGCACACCCACACATGTCTGTCTGTCCGCATTCACAACTCCATGCACATGTACATGACAAACCACACACACACACACACACACACACACACACACACACACACACACACACTCTGATGTGCCCACACACACACAAAAACACACTGATGTGCCCTGCTCCCCTCACGCACGCACCCACCCCCACACACACAGAGACACATACACATGCACACACACACACTGACCCCCCCACCACCCCTCACACACACACACACACAGAGCAAATTTTATCAACCACTTCTTTGATATTCTCCACCATCCACTGTGCAGGGTACGGTATCCACGAAGTCCTGACGACCTACACCAACCTGCACTCAGTGGTGTTCAGCCTGATGACCGGGCGTACCGTACTGGTGGTGGGGTCAGCCAAGATGGAGCTGGAGGTCACCAAGATCGTCACCGCCCTCACCATCTTCCTGCCCGACACGAAGAGGTGTGTGTGTGTGTGTGTGAGGCTTGAGATACCGTCAAACCTGCCCGGACGACCACCAAGTTCGAGCTAGCAGCTATATTCTAAAAGAGAAATCACTCTTTATGTCTTTCTCTCTGCCTTTACTATGGAATTTGAAGCCAGGAATAGACGATATCCAGAAAATAACTCTTGTCAGGTTTGTAATTGTATGGGCAGCGCTGAAAGTCCTCAAAATGATGCTCTAGTGGCCTTTGGCTTAAGTGCTTCTCACAATTTACTAGCCAGAGAGCGAATTTTACTCGCCAAACCAACCATTTGTTTCAGAAACTTTACTCGCATTTGGCGAGTAGATTAACATTTCTACTCGCCAGTAACATGTTTCCACTTGCCATGGCGAGTACAATACTTCCCACTTTCATGGCTGATGGGTTGTGAAGGAGTGAATACCCTTGCTTTTGTTGAGGCAACTGTCAGGGTGTGGAGACAAGCTGGAGACAAGCTGGCCTATATCATAGTATATGGTCACCTGTCAGGGTGTGGAGAGAAGCTGGAGACAAGCTGGAGACAAGCTGGCCTATATGGTCACCTGTCACGGTGTGGAGACAAGCTGGAGACAAGCTGGAGACAAGCTGCTCTCTAGTGACTGGCCTATATGGTCACCTGGGAAAGTTTGCCTCATTGAAAGCAAGAGTATTCACTCTTTCACTCTTTCACAACCCATACAAATCAGACAGTGACGGGCGCAGTAGCCTAGTGGTAAGATATCCGCCTCCTAATCCGAAGGTCGTGAGTTCAAATCCCGGCCGCTGTCGCCTGGTGGGTTAAGAGTGGAGATTTTTCTGATCTCCCAGGTCAACTTATGTGCAGACCTGCTAGTGACTTAACCCCCTTTGTGTGTACACGCAAGCACAAGACCAAGTGCGCACGGAAAAGATCCTGTAATCCATGTCGCAGTTCGGTGGGTTATAGAAACACGAAAATACCTAGCATGCTTCCCCCGAAATCGGCGTATGTTGCGTGAATGGCAGGGCAAAAACGGTAATACACGTAAAAATCCACTCGTACTAAAAACATGAGTGAACGTGGGAGTTTCAGCCCATGAACGAAGATAAAGAAGTAGAACTAGAAGACAGTGTTATTTCCGGAATTCGTGTATTGTAGTTTTAATCTGGCCAACCCACAGGATGTCAAAATCATCAAATGGCACATACAGAATCGGTCTTTGCCAGCTTGGGTTTGGTATCGCAAACTTCCAGAATGTTTATTTGTTCACGCCTACTCTGACTAAGATGGCCATACAATGACGCTTTTCCAACAGCTTTCAATTGTTAGGATTTCAAGACGGCTCCAGTTTTAAGCTGGAGTGAGGAATCTCTCTTGTATAGTATATCTAGAGCCACTGCCTTTTGCTAGTACACCAGAAGAAATCCCGTGTTCTTGATACCGTGGCACGTACCCCCCTTTAAGCCATCAAAAGGTCTGAGAAAATCAGGTCTTAAAAAGGAAGGAGTTATAAAAAGTTGGTCAATTTACAGAGGTTATAAACCGAAAATCTGAAAAAGCAAGGTCTTAGATTAAAATGAAGGAGGTCTGAAATCAGGGTCTTAAAAGGGAGGTTCCACTTTAGTGCAGAATTGTCGGGGCGGGGACGTAGCTCAGTCGGGGCGGGGATGTAGCTCAGTCAGGGCGGGGATGTAGCTCAGTCAGGGCGGGGATGTAGCTCAGTCAGGGCGGGGATGTAGCTCAGTCAGGGCGGGGATGTAGCTCAGTCAGGGCGGGGATGTAGCTCAGTCGGGGCGGGGATGTAGCTCAGTCAGGGCGGGGATGTAGCTCAGTCAGGGCGGGGATGTAGCTCAGTCGGGGCGGGGATGTAGCTCAGTCAGGGCGGGGATGTAGCTCAGTCGGGGCGGGGATGTAGCTCAGTCGGGGCGGGGATGTAGCTCAGTCGGGGCGGGGATGTAGCTCAGTCAGGGCGGGGATGTAGCTCAGTCAGGGCGGGGATGTAGCTCAGTCAGGGCGGGGATGTAGCTCAGTCAGGGCGGGGATGTAGCTCAGTCAGGGCGGGGATGTAGCTCAGTCAGGGCGGGGATGTAGCTCAGTCAGGGCGGGGATGTAGCTCAGTCAGGGCGGGGATGTAGCTCAGTCAGGGCGGGGATGTAGCTCAGTCAGGGCGGGGATGTAGCTCAGTCAGGGCGGGGATGTAGCTCAGTCAGGGCGGGGATGTAGCTCAGTCAGGGCGGGGATGTAGCTGAGTCAGGGCGGGGATGTAGCGCAGTCGGTAGCGCGCTGGATTTGTATCCAGTTGGCCGCTGTCAGCGTGAGTTCGTTCCCACGTTCGGCGAGAGATTTATTTCTCAGAGTCAACTTTGTGCGCAGACTCTCCTCGGTGTCCGAACACCCCCCGTGTGTACACGCAAGCACAAGACCAAGTGCGCACGAAAAAGATCCTGTAATCCATGTCAGAGTTCGGTGGGTTATAGAAACACGAAAATACCCAGCATGCTTCCTCCGAAAGCGGCGTATGGCTGCCTAAATGGCAGGGTAAAAAACGGTCATACACGTAAAATTCCACTCGTGCAAAAAAAAACATGAGTGTACGTGGGAGTTTCAGCCCACGAACGCAGAAGAAGAAGAAGAAGTGCATAATTGTGAAATTGGTTTGCAGGAAGCAGCACAGTGTTGTGGAGTGGATGAACCGGCCGCTGAAGGTGACCGACTTGACACGAATACGACTGGCCGGCATCTGCCGCTCAGAGAAACGGTCACTTGATGCCACCATCCCCACTGCTGTCAAGGTGAGATAGGGCCAAAAAGGAAAATATGTCTGTTTCCGGTAACCCGACCGACCCTATTTTTAAGCGCCGACCCTAAAGGTTTTTTTCGCTTTTCGCACCAAAAAAATATATATATAAAATAAAATAAAAAAAATAAATAAATAAAAAAAATGAAGTCAAGTATACTTTATTTAGTTTCAATATATCTAGGTCAAAAACATGTGCTAAATAATTGTAAGTAAACTAAGGAAGCGTTTAAAAAAAATTAAAAAAAACACGTAAAAAGACGTTAACAGAACGTAAGAAAAAGGTAAAAACAACCGACCGACCCTATTATTTTCGGCGGTGTTACCGGAAACAGACATATTTGGCTCACGAAGTGTAGCCTATGCGATGCTAACTTTTGTCTGTCTGTGCGTGCGTGCGTGCGAGCGTGCGTATGTATGTATGTATGTATGTATGTCTGTGGTAGAAACTTTAACATTTGAAGACGTCATATTACATTGACGTCACATTATGACGTACGAGGGTTAGACGTCACGCGATGGAATTACTGAAAGTCTCGGTGATTGTTATTTTGAGCGGGCCGAGACTATTTGGCAGTCGTGTCCATGTAAGTAGGCTACATGCAGACAGACAGATCTAGATCTAGTGTCTCGCTTTCTTGCACAGTTTCACCTATGCTCTTTCTCTGTGTGTGTGTGTGTGTGTGTGTGTACTGTGTGTGTGTGTGACGGAGTGATTGAGTTTGTGTTACTGTTTGTCGATTTCTTACATGAGCCTTGAAGGCTTCGCCTCTTGTTCTTTTTGTCCTAGACAGTTGTATTCCCGTATATTCCGGGTTGTATAGGTTTCACTCTGTCTGTCTGTTTGTCTGTCCTGGTGGTGGTGGTGGGGGGGGGGGGGGGGGGGGGGGGGATTGAGTGGGACTTTGATGTGTGATTCCTGATTTCCAAATGTTCAACATTTTCTTTAGCTGCATTTTTTTAGTTATTCATGAGTGGGTGGGTGGAGGGGATGGGCTAGTTCTAACTATGCATTAGATTATAAAATTGTATTCTGTGTAGACCCTTCCACCAGCATCTTAGACCACTCTTTGTACATTTTCTTTTAATAGATGATTGTCATTTGTTTTACCTCATGTCTGCCCTGCGTGTGATGGTGTGATCGTGACTGCTGTAGTGTGGGCGTGTGTGTGTTGGTGTGTATGTCAGTGTATGTGTGGGCGTGTGTGTGTGTGTGTCAGTGTGTGTGTGTGGGTGTGTGTGTGCGTGATTTTACCAACACTACGCGAAATTCCTTGTGCTTTAAATGTTTTTTTAATGTCACTTGGCTCAATAAATACTGTATTCTGTATTCTGTATTCTTCTGTCCGCACTTAGATCTCTGATTTTCTTTTGGTCTTGTTCTTTTGCGATCCCATCACCATGGTATTAATTGTCAATGTTGTTGAGTAAACAAAGTCTGCAGTCTGCCACAGGGACTGCGCCTAACCCCAAAGTTTCTCCTTCAGGTCCACCATCTCTATGCAGCCAGAATTTGGTCTAATTGTTTCATTCGTTTCTAAAAGATAAACAAAATTCCTCCTTTATTTGGTGTTTTGGTGTGTTTGTAAAGTTGCTTTGTGTTCTTGTTTTATTATATTATTATTCTTTTAACATGAGTTGTGGCGCTGGTTCCTCATTGACTTTCCTGCTGCCTGCATGCATATCTGTCTGTGTGTCTCTCTGTCTGGCTGACTGCCTGCATGCATATCTGTCTGTGTGTCTCTCTGTCTGGCTGACTGCCTGCATGCATATCTGTCTGTGTGTCTCTCTGTCTGGCTGACTGACGGTATGCATATCTGTCTGTGTGTCTCTCTGTCTGGCTGACTGCCTACATGCATATCTGTCTGTGTGTCTCTCTGTCTGGCTGACTGCCTACATGCATATCTGTCTGTGTGTCTCTCTGTCTGGCTGACTGACGGTATGCATATCTGTCTGTGTGTCTCTCTGTCTGGCTGACTGACGGTATGCATATCTGTCTGTCTCTCTGTCAGGCTGCCTGACAGTAATGCATATCTGTCTGTTTGTCTCTCTGTCTGGCTGACTGCCTGCATGCATATCTGTCTGTGTGTCTCTCTGTCTGGCTGACTGACGGTATGCATATCTGTCTGTGTGTCTCTCTGTCTGGCTGACTGATGGTATGCATATCTGTCTGTGTGTCTCTCTGTCTGGTTGACTGACAGTGTGGTATATCTGTCTGTGTGTCTCTCTGTCTGGTGAACAGACAGTATATGCATACTGTCTGTTCATCTCTCTGTCTGGTGAACAGACAGTGTGCATATCTGTCTGTGTGTCTCTGTCTGGTTGACTGACGGTATGCACATAAGCCCTTCAGCTTCTTCTTCTTCTTCTTCTGCGTTCGTGGGCTGAAACTCCCATGTACACTCGTGTTTTTTGCACGAGTGGAATTTTACGTGTATGACCGTTTTTTTCCCCGCCATTTAGGCAGCCATATGCCGTTTTTGGAGGAGATGGCCCTTCAGCTGTAAATGGGCATCTTCAGAACTGCAATCTGTACTTCAGTGTTGCTTGCATGCATGTGGTTGGTTATTGAACTCGTTCAGATTGACCAGCTTGTGGTATTTTGTTACAGCAATACTGCACACTGATGGATGTGGTTGGTTATTGAACTCGTTCAGATGGACCAGCTTGTGGTATTTTGTTACAGCAATATAGCACACTGATGGATGTTGTTGGTTATTGAACTCGTTCAGATGGACCAGCTTGTGGTATTTTGTTACAGCAATACAGCACACTGATGGACGTTGAACGCAGGATGATTTTGGGACCGCAGTATCAGGTATGTGACATTGCATGTACGCGACATACAGAGCATGCGAGACAATCTGCCCCAAACACTATGTACGTGATGGACCGTAACTTCCTTTGATTTGCTCCACCATCTAGAATAAAGAAAGTAGCACTAGTACTCTATCACTGCCTCTTATTTGAATTTATGCGTGACCCACACTAACCAACGAACACGAGGCAGTGCCAGTGGTTGAGTGATGCTACTTTTTGTTTGCAGTACAGTAGAACTCCCTTTTAAGACCCCCCAATTTAAGACTCCCTCCGACGGGCGCTGTGGCGGGGTGGTAAGACGTCGGCCTCTTAATTGGAAGGTCGAGGGTTCGAATCCCGGCCGCGGCCGCCTGGTGGGTTAAGTGTGGAGATTTGTCCGATCTCCCAGGTCAACTTATGTGCAGACCTGCTACCGTGGCTTATCCCCCTTCGTGTGTACACGCAAGCACAAGACCAAGTGCGCACGGAAAAGATCCTGTACGTAATCCATGTCAGAGTTCGGTGGGTTATAGAAACACGAAAATACCCAGCATGCTTCCTCCAAAAGCGGCGTATGGCTGCCTAAATGGCGGGGTAAAAACGGTCATACACGTAAAAGCCGTGGGAGTTTCAGCCCATGAACGAACAAACAAACAAACAAGACTCCCTCCTGTTTAAGACCTTGTTTTCTTCGACTTTCTGTCCATAACCTCTGTAAAATTACCCCCATTTTAAGACTTTCTCCTGTTTAAGACCAGATTTTCTCATATTTTTGGAGGTCTTAAAAGGGGTTATATACAGAGCATCTTTCCATTATGGGCAGTCCCCGTGTTTTTGTAATGTCGCAATTTGTGCCCGCAGCAACAGATGAATCTTCTTTACCCATCACTGTATTATCTTTAACCATAGAAATTTGTTTTCTGTGTCAAATATCGACAAAATTGTACTCTTCAGAATGTTGAGACAAACAAGTGCAAGGATAGAAACTGGTTTTAATTTACGTTCGCCTCTTTATTTCTTTTTTGTTCTTGCTGCTTGTTGAATACGCCTTTTTTCCCATTTATTTTATAGCCATCACTTAAACCAATCACAGGTGTTACCAAGGTTTTACGTGTGCTAAGACCATCTTTTCACTTTGTCACATACTCCCAATTTCAACAGCACATGCTACTTTCTGTGCCAAGAGACATTTTTTTGCTGAATTATTATTGTAGCTGACACTGATGTGTATGTCAATCAGCAAAATTGATACAGTGGGGGTTCCTCCGAAAGCGGCGTATGGCTGCCCTAATGGCGGGGAAAAAACGGTCATACACGTAAAATTCCACTCGTGCAAAAAACACGAGTGTACGTGGGAGTTTCAGCCCACGAACGCAGAAGAAAAAGAAGATACAGTGGAAGTCCTCTCTTAAGACCCCCCCCCCCCATTTTAAGACTCCCTCTTTTTTAAGACCTCAGATTTTCAGATTACTGTTCATAACCTGTGTTAAAATGTACACCCCCATTTCAGACTCCCTCCTTTTTAAGATCTTATTTTCTCAGATTGTTTGAGGTCGTAAAAGGGGGGTTCAACTCTCCACAAACCAGTCCGGTTTTGCACAGGAAGCGGTCACGTCAGACTGTTGATTTTGTATGTGTGTCCAAGTGGCAGTATCGATGCCCTTAGTCGCAGTTTATTGTTGTTTATTCTGGGTGGAATGTATCTTTAAGCTTCAATGAAGAGCATCTTTCCATTATGGGCAGTCCCCGTGTTTTTGTAATGTCGCAATTTGTGCCTGCAGCAACAGATAAATCTTCTTCACCCCCCACCCTCCCCTCATCCTCCCTCCCTCCCTCCCTCCACCCCCCTCCCTCCCTCCACCCCCCCCCCCCTCCCTCCCTCCACCCCTACCCCTGTCATCATTTGACAACATTATTTACGAAACCTGAAACTGTTCATGACGTAAAAGGAAGACCCATATTAGCTTGTTCCTGTCATTTCCTGCCAGAAGCTGGCTTTAGGTTCAGACAAAGGTGAAGTCGTTGATGATTCATATGCTCTGTGAGACACAATCATAAGGACACCCTTTTGTCTCTCTTTTAACCCTTTGCATCCAGCGCATTATCATCATGTCTCCCATGCAGATTACATGAGATTTAAATGAACGATCTAATGAACCATTGGCTTGTTCTCATCTGCTCAAGCCATGATGTTTCTTGGCAACCCGGAAGGCGGAAAGAGATTTTGCAGGTGATTAATGTGGCTGTTATAGGATCTACATATGGATTATATACCTAGCAGGCAGTATAACGTGCTCTGAGAGGCAATTACTAGGGATACTAAATCCACAGCAGCTTTGAAGCCTGCAAAACATACATTATTTTTTTCTGCATCTTTATTGTTCTTTTCTTTCTGAAGATATTTATGTTGTAGACATCCTGACAAACAGTTGTTTTTTGCACCTGGAAAAAAATTACTCTCAAATTGATTGAAAACTTCTGCTTTTCCGACCTACATCCATCCAAGCTATCACTATTGCCAGTATCAAAAGCAGAAACCTAGATTTGCCTAGAGCCTTTAATATCTACTGAACAACCCCCCTCCCTCCCCCCTTCCTCCTCCTCCTCCCCCCTCCTCCTCCCCCCTCCCCCTCCCTCTCCCGTGTTACGTCCTCTTAATCTTTAAGACCCAATTTTTTTTTTAATAATTTTTTTTTGTAAATTGTGTGGATCCGGCGGACAGATACATCATATTGCGATGTTTTTGTTTTTGTTCCAGTGTAAGTTCTGTAACTACATATGTTTAGGCCACAAAAAAAAAGTTGTATGTTTCTGGTCACCCGACCCTACCTAGTTTTTTCCCGGCGACCCTAGACTTTTTTTTTATTGCATTTGTAAAAAATAAAAAAAAATAAAAAGCGTCAAAACGAAAGTATCAGACGGCAGACGACACAAGGGGGATAACCCCGCATACCTTTTGTCTCATTTGTTTTGTAATGTGTTGTCTTTCTCTTTGTATAGTAAGTCCCGTCTCTTTGCGTCACTGTATAGTTATTTTCTACCCTGACAAAAAAAAAAAAAATTTAAAAAAAATATCCCTACCTACCTACCCTATTTTTTGTAGCCATGTTACCAGAAACATACAACTTTTTTTGTTGGCCTTATATATATGTAACATGTTTGTTTTTTCTGCAGGGCACAATGTTGAACAGTGTGCTACAACAGAAGAAATCTTTCAGAACTGACGCACAACATGTTGCTCTCATCCACAGGTATTAATTATGACATTTGCTCTTTGTTACCTTCTGGATCTGGATCTCAGGGACCCCACTAGTTGTCGTTCGTGGGGAAATACAGTCAGGAGCTAATTTCGGCTATATGTGAGGGGTGGTGTGCGCCTTAATTGCCATTTAAAAAATCCAAAAACAAAGAGACTACCAACGTTCCAAAATTCAGAATCAAAAAACAAGAAAGGTAGGTTGTTGGAACGTTTGTTATTAAATAACAAACGGGCGGGGATGTAGCTCAGTCAGTATCGCGCTGGATTTGTATCCAGTTGGCCGCTGTCAGCGTGAGTTCGTCCCCACATTCGGCGAGAGATTTATTTCTCAGAGTCAACTTTGTGTGAGACTCTCCTCGGTGTCCGAACACCCCCCGTGTGTACATGCAAGCACAAGACCAAGTGCGCACGAAAAAGATCCTGTAATCCATGTCAGAGTTCGGTGGGTTATAGAAACACGAAAATACCCAGCATGCTTCCTGCGAAAACTGCGTATGGCTGCCTAAATGGCGGGGTAAAAAACGGTCATACACGTAAAATTCCACTCGTGCAAAAAACACGAGTGTACGTGGGAGTTTCAGCCCACGAACGCAGAAGAAGAAGAAGAAGAAATAAAAAACGTTCCAACAACCTACCTTTCTTGTTTTTTGATTTAGCCATTTAAAAAGACCTTGTCTTACATGCAGGGCCCACAAATTATTATTTTAATATCATTGACATACTTTCATGCAAGTACAAAATAGATTTAAGTGACGATGAACTAGTTTGAGCTTTGAATCATCCGCTTTCATAATTCAAATAGGCTTAATACCTGAATTCTTGTCCGATTTAATGCATATGATGCGTCATCCCATTCAGGTAGACAGTTTTAGTCATTGGTGTATTTTGTTGTGAAAGAGCTAAAAGGTGCATGGCTGCATGCAAGGCATCACTACTTTTACCTGGTGAGTAATTTCATAACTTTTTGAACCTTCAAGTTGTAATCCACCCACATTTTGCAAGAACAGAAAGAAAGGAAAAAATACAGAAAATAATTTTTATTTTTTTTCTCTCTTCTTGTCCTTGTATTTCGATTTACCTTTCAGTTTGTTTATTGTGTTAATTCCTCTTTTTCCTGTTTTGTAGCTGGCTGATGGAGATCGGCAACAAAGCTTTCATTTTCTACCATTCCTTTTGTCTGGGAGAGGCCGGAGGTCTCACACAGTGAGTCAAACTTATGCTTTCTCTTTTTTTTTGTCTTTCAAATCTATTTTTCTTACGTAAATTCTGTCTTTGTGTCTTTCTTGATTTTCTGCGTTTGTTTGTTTGTTGAGTTGGTTGTGGTTGTATTTTCTTTCTTTCTTTCTATATTTCTGTCTTTGCTTCTCTTTCTTTGTTTGTACCTATTTATTTATTTCCCTCTGTCTGTCTGTCATTATATTACTTACATGTGTATGCCTTGTTGTCTTGCTATTCTTGTTCGTCTGACTTCTGGAAAAGAAGGGTGAGGAAGAAACAGATGACACAGAAAAGAAAACCATAAAATAAAAAACGCTCGCGCTGGACCCGAGTACTCTTCAGACTGGCTCGCTCAATAGGGGACACCCCGAAGCGTCCCGGTACCAAAGCGTCCCGGTACCGAAGCGTCCCGGTACCAAAGCGTCCCGGTACCGAAGCGTCCCGGTACCGAAGCGTCCCACTATAACGCGTCACAGGACTTAGACTTTTTTTTTTTTCAAACCTTGAGTCGACCTTGATTTGACCTTGACTTGACTAACCATATTTTTTTTAAAAATTTAATCTTGACCTTGATTTGACCTTGACTTCACTGATTTTTTTTAAATTTTGCACAGACCTTGATTTGCTTTCGGTAAAAAAAAAATCACTTTTTGTCCAACTTTACTTTAGATCTGTACTCACAACACACCAATTTGGAAATACTGTACCCGTGTGGACAAGTTCGGGGGAAAAGTCCGTAGGCTTCCGTTCACAAGAGGGATATGTCTGTTATCACACACGCTTTCTGGCTTCACTAAGCGTGAGCGTCGGAAAAAGTCTTTTCAGTTCTGCCTCCGACTTTTAAATTGTATCATTTGGGTTAATTTGGGTTTGTTTGGGTTCATTTGGGTAATAAAAAACGCTCGCGCTGGACCCGAGTACTCTTCGTCAGACTGGCTCGCTCCCCCAGTATGAAAGTTTTTGTCTTGTGCACGTTTAAGACCAAGTGATTGCTCTGTGTGAATTACAGGCATTCCCTTTGCTATATAAATACATTGGCATGCGAGCCGAGGATGTGCGTGGTGACTGGTACCGGGACGCTTCGGCACCGGGACGCTTCGGTACCGGGACGCTTCGGTACCGGGACGCTTCGTGCCCTACTGCGTGGGAGCGTCCCGAAGCGTCCCGGTACCAAAGCGTCCCGGTACCCCTGTGACGCGTTATAGTGGGACGCTTCGGTACCGGGACGCTTCGGTACCGGGACGCTTTGGTACCGGGACGCTTCGGTACCGGGACGCTTCGTGATGTACCCGCTCAATAAATATAAATGTTTGGAATGTCTGTGGTGTGAATGTTGGTTTCTGACCAGAAATGCAGATCTATCTCTGGCCGATTCATAGATTCAACCTACAAACTGCGACCTCATCTGTTATCAGATATGTTTCGACAAGCATTAAACGGATGAAATTAACCACATGCAGTTTATTCTTCAGAAAAATGCACACAAAAAATGGGTTGGGTTCGGTGATTTGTACATAAACATCTTCCTCGCGATAGATTCGCTTATTATTTTGTCTTATGAAGCCGTCATCAACACGAACACAATGATTGCAGAAGCAAACTCTGTACCTACACGACCGAGACACAAGACTGATTATTTCACAGCTGCAATGAGAATAGAGAACAAAGACGTTTTGGGTAAGCTTACTCACGTCAGGTCTTCACTGACAAGCTAGGAACAGACGGAAAATTCCGAACAAAAGTAAATGACGTCAAAGTCTCTTTCGCTTTTCGTGTAACTTTGTCATGACATATTTTTGTGTGACGCGTTCGGCTGTTCTATCAGGTCAATGGCTGCGTGTTGCCCCGCCGGTGTGAACTCCTCCTACAGCCAAGTCGTTTTTGTGGTTTATTTCGCATTTAGGTCCCAGGTAACATTATAAAGTTTTGATACGATCAATCGGACCTATTATCAAGTTAGTGTATCAACTTTTGAACGAACTGCGCCGCCCAGTAGTTTCCCAGCAATAAGCTGTTAAGTGGAGAAAGACACACACACACACAATTAAAGTCTGCTGAGCCCTAGTACTAGCGTACTCGGGGATAAAATAAGATATATATATAATGTAAGTAGAATATAAACATATATAATGTCTGTTTTACTTGCGATGCGAACTCAGCTCAGGTGAAGAACCTTTTCACCTTCTTTTGACTTGTTTATTTATCACCAGTGACTCATCATGCACTGTTTTACTGTATCCAGGCTTCAGATACAAAAAGCCCATTTGCCTTGCAAAAGTATTTTCACGTGTGCATGAAAGTAAGAATTAACAATGCATTGTGTTTTGATGTCTGGCATAATTTGTCAGCTCAGCTGTGACTTTTGTCTTAATGCTTGGGAATTAAAATGCCAAAAGGCAAATATCACAGGCTGTTTTTCCTCTATTTCCTTTTTTCCCTTTGAGCAACATGTTTTTTTCCCCAAAAAATTCTGTCTCAATATGAAAGACCTTTTTTTTCCTTTTTCTTTGTTAGTAAAAGAAAGTTAAAAATACATTTAATATAAAATAATGGGGAGGAGGTTGAAACGCAACATTATGACAACATTTATTGTGAAATGTACAATTTAATATAGATTAGATATAATCATATATACCTAATTTCTTAAAAAACTTCTGGGTTGTTTTCGGTCAGTATATTCCCTTTTTATTTAAACTGACACAGACACAAAGGACGTTGGCTTCCTGCAAAAAAACATTGCCTGAGGCCACGCATGGCATTGCGATATAAATCTCACTACAATTTAAAAAGCAGTTGAAATGAAGGGGCAAAGAGGGGACAATGTGTATCTATTTTGGTTATGTGTAGTGCATGTGTACCTTTGTGTCATTTTAGTTCAGTTTAGTTTAGTGCGGATGGACCCATATTAGGCCAGATTCTGAGTCACCGAAAGTTGCGTACCCACCCACCGTACTAAGTGTTTCACTGCTGTGTGATATGCTCTGTCTCTTGTTCTGTATGTTTTGTGATCTCTCTCACCCTCTGTGCCCACCCTTTGTTTGTTCCAAAAGCAAATACAAAGGCTTGCATTCAGAAAGTTACACATGCATGCATGTGTGGGTACAGCACACACGCATACACCCACACACACACACACACACACATGCACGCACGCACGCACTAGGTGAGTGGGGGACATGACATTTATGAGATTTTTACACTGCTCAGAATTGCACAAACATGGCTCCAAGTGTGACATTGAGGATAATTTACTATTTTTTAAGACATGACACGATATTCCCCCCCCCCCCCCTCCTCCACCCTTTTAAGACCACCCTTGTTCAGATGTACTGTTCATAACCTGTGATTAGTTTACCTTCATTTTAATACTGGCTTACGACCTGATTTTTTGCCTGATTTGTATAGGTTTTAAAAAGGAGGTTCCATGGATAACAAATGTCTCATTAATGACTTGTGTGTGTGTGTGTGTGTGTGTGTGTGTGTGTGTGTGTGTGTGTGTGTGTGTTCGTGCAGGAGCCACAGCATAGAGAAACACAGAGAGCAGTACAACACCACCATATGTAGTCTGATGAACAGGTTGGGTGTTCGAGACCATGACATCACTATTGTGGAGGTAAGATTAGTTGTGTTGTATGTGTGTGTGTTTGTACATGTGTGTTTGTACATGCTTGCATGCATTCATGTGTGTGTATGTGTGTGTGTATGTATGTGTGTGTGTATCTATATGCTGGCATGCATGTGTTGAGTGTGTGTGTGCGACAGACACACTGACAGGCCGGTAAGCAGACAGACAGTATATTTTGTTTACAGTACACTCACTGTTGTACAATAAAAATCATGGATCTGTGTGTTTTGTTTTAGTTTGAGAATGGTATTTTGCTGGTGGAAAACATTTTCCTAAAGGCTTGCGTTGTAATGAGTAAAGTTGGGAACCTTTTCTTCAAACCAAATTTCAAAATGTATTTTTTTCTTTTCCTTAGTATCTGGCAGAGAAGGTGAAACAGTCACAGCTTGAACCCCATGTATGGACCGGAGTCGATAAAGGTAAAGTGGCTTTTGTTTTGTCTATATTGAATTTGTGGTGTGTGTGTGTGTGTGTGTGTGTGTGTGTGTGTGTGTGTGTGTGCGTGCGTGTGAGCACGCGTGCTTGTGCACAGCGCATGGTCTTTTGACTGCAGTGTATCATTAGTTAGTGACTACCAAGGTTTTGGATAGACACAAATGTGAATGCTTTTGTTATTTTTTTCCCAAGATATTTCCAAAGGAGGACCTTTTGTCTTTTGAAACTGCTAAAAATTCCATATGTTTCAATATCTTACTTTGTATTTGTTTTTAATTTTAAACGTGAATCAAAGTTTGACAATATGAGACGTTTTCAAGGCAAAGATGTGTTCCCAAAGGGCAAAGAGAAGAGAATAAATACAAGTACAGTGGATTACCCCCCTTTTAAAACTTTCTCCTTTTTAATATCCTCAGCTTTCTTAGATGTTCTGTTTATAGCCTCTGTAAATTGACTTCCATTTTAAAGGTGGTCGTCTACATTTTTGCTTTTTTTCAATAATCTTATGGTTAGATTTCGCTAAAAAGTTATGTCAGATGATGAATGACCAATGGGGAAAAAAGCTATAGAAAAAAAAATATTTGTAAAAAAAGATTTTCTTTTTGGGTAGCGTGACTGACACGCTTCCAATATTTTGTTTTCTGTTTGCTGAGAACATGTGCTTTGCCTAAAAATACTGACCAATCAAATTCATGTCACTATGCTTATAGCCACGCCCAAACAAGTGCAGCAACAGTTTGACACTGGAGCGCTGTCCATGCTTTTTTTTAAACGCACGAAATGCACGGGATTTGAGAGGAGTTTTGCGCTTGGCATTTTCCAAATAAGGATATCCTACTATGAGTACCATGCTGGAATACTACAATGAATTTTCAAACGGCTTCACTGGCTTCGTCTTTCCTGATCGAAAGGGGGTGTATTGTTGATAATTGTAGATAATAGACTCTGCATTTTAATGGTCAAATGGCGATTTCGGTATAAAAATGTGGACAAGGACCTTTAAGACTCTCTCCCTTGACCTGATTTTCTCAGATTTTTGGAGGTCTTAAAAGGGGGGTTCCACTGTAGAAGCTTTTGAGAAAAATGTTGACATTGACCATGCTTGTGTTCCAGGTTCCATTGTCCATCCACTGACCGTGTCATCCAGAGGGAGTCACACGTTTCGTTGCTGACCTTGTGTTTTACTTCTCCAGTGTTGTTCCAGGACACAGAAGACAATATTAGGTCAATTGGACCTGGATTCAAAATATCTGTTGGTCAAGTTGTCCTGGGTGCACAAAAAAACAACCAAAAATGCTGTGTCAAAAGACATTCAGTGTGTCAGATCTTCAGACATTTGACCGCCTAAGATCAGAACAATGTGTTAGATCAAAAAAGTATGTTTAATGGCCGACGACCGAGGCCTGGGAACATAATTAACACTGGTTCTCTACTCAGGTGCTGGAAATCATCTGGTGTTTGGTTTCCTCTCGTCTGTACTGATCTTTTGAAGTTTGCTTATTAGCCTGTCGTCCATTTTGGAGTTGAAAACAGCACACTGTTGAGCGTGACTCACTGACAGTAAACACATTACACTCGCAAAGCGGTATCATTGCTTTGCACGCCCACTGCAGACTACATACACACCATTGGCTGTCGCTGGAGAAGCACTGTGATTGGTTGGCAAACTGCACATCACAAGGCATTGAAAGAGAAATCTGTCTATTTCTTTTGATGTTGCTTCCCTGTGCAATTCCTTGCATAAGGCCGTCCTGAAGTTGACTTCTTGAAAATCTCGCAAAGTGTCTTTAGCAAAAATTCAGTGCCAAAGCTTCGTGCAGCTTAGCTTCGTGAAGTCGACTTCACCCAAATAATACCAGACTTTAGTTGTAATAGTGGTTTCAACGAAAATAATTGCTGTTCAGGGGAACCCGCCCCTTTTAAGACCTTCAAAAATCTGAGAAAATTAGGTCTTAAAAAGGAGATGAGTTTACAGAGGTTATGAACAGAAAATCTGAAAAAAGCAAGGTCTTAAAAGGAGTAATTAGTCTTAAATTGGGGGGACTTAAAAAGGGGGGGGGGGTTCCATTGTATTGCCATTTCGACATGGATCAGTGAGTGTGTCAAAAGCTGATTCGTGTAATTGTAGCTATGCTGTGAATCTATAGTATTTGCCATGAGTTTAGCTAGGACCTTAAAGTTTTATTTCCAGCTGGCTTTGACATGTCGTTTCTTGTAAACCATTCTGCCCAGGCTTTTAGTCTAGTGTGTTTGCTACTAAGCTTATAGTGTCTTTGCTGCAAATTGCTCACAATGGGATGACTTCAGCTGTGATCTCTCTATTTTGTTCTAGGCTTTGGCTTTAGCTAATTGTCACAGAGACTTGTGTCTACTTCTTGGACCATTTCCTGCAAGTCGTTTTGCTGAGACTTACATGTGTTTGCTGCAATGTGCTTTTGCCTTGACTAAGTTTTATCGATAACTTGCTCACAAAATTGCTTTGCCCGTTAATTTGCTGCAACTGTAGCATAGAATGCTTGTTGTAAGCGTTCCATTGATATTCCAGTGTGTGTTCTGTAACTCGTGCCAGCGGGCTGGACTGGTGTCCTTTTTGTGTCTATTTTCTTGGAAGACTTTTTTTTTACTTTGAAAGTTCTGAAGCAGTGTGTAACTTTGCATGTAGCCTAAGAATTATTAGACTTTTTGTACATTGTAACTTGACTGCTTGTTTACTCATTTCATCCACGCCTCCCTACCCACCATCTCAATCATGTCCCTCTAATTCCAACGGTCATTCGGGCGGGGATGTAGCTCAGTCGGTAGTGCGCTGGATTTGTATCCAGTTGGCCGCTGTCAGCGTGAGTTCGTCCCCACGTTCGGCGAGAGATTTATTTCTCAGAGTCAACTTTGTGTGCAGACTCTCCTCGGTGTCCGAACACCCCCGTGTGTACACGCAAGCACAAGACCAAGTGCGCACGAAAAAGATCCTGTAATCCATGTCAGAGTTCGGTGGGTTATAGACACACGAAAATACCCAGCATGCTTCCTCCGAAAGCGGCGTATGGCTGCCTAAATGGCGGGGTAAAAACAGTCATACACGTAAAAGCCGTGGGAGTTTCAACCCATGAACGAACAAACAAACAAAAGCTAGGACCTTAAAGTTTTATTTCCAGCTGGCTTTGACATGTCGTTTCTTGTAAACCATTCTGCCCAGGCTTTTAGTCTAGTGTGTTTGCTACTAAGCTTATAGTGTCTTTGCTGCAAATTGCTCACAATGGGATGACTTCAGCTGTGATCTCTCTATTTTGTTCTAGGCTTTGGCTTTAGCTAATTGTCACAGAGACTTGTGTCTACTTCTTGGACCAATTCCTGCAAGTCGTTTTGCTGAGACTTACATGTGTTTGCTGCAATGTGCTTTTGCCTTGACTAAATTTTATCCATAACTTGCTCACAAAATTGCTTTGCCCGTTAATTTGCTGCAACTGTAGCATAGAATGCTTGTTGTAAGCGTTCCATTGATATTCCAGTGTGTGTTCTGTAACTCCTGCCAGCGGGCTGGACTGGTGTCCTTTTTGTGTCTATTTTCTTGGAAGACTTTTTTTTTACTTTGCAAGTTCTGAAGCAGTGTGTAACTTTGCATGTAGCCTAAGAATTATCAGACTTTTGTACTTTTTGTACATTGTAACTTGACTGCTTGTTTACTCATTCCATCCACGCCTCCCTCCCCACCATCTCAATCATGTCCCTCTAATTCCAACGGTCATTCAATCCACCACCATCACTACCCCCACTCCTCCCCACCCTTTGTCTCTTTAAGCCTACGATTACTTGAAGGAACACTTCTTCCCATGAAAACAACTTGGCGATCACCATCACAGACCTGGCCAGGCTTGTACATGGGACAGGAACATTCCTCCACTTGGACACATAGCGAAAATCATCATCCTGACGGCTTTCTGTGCGGAGGTGGCATATTTTTGATGAATTTTTTGGATGAATTTTTTGGATGAATTTTTTATTTTTCATTACTTTATTGTCCCATCGCTGGGAAATTCAGCTCGCTTGCTCCCAGTGGAAAGCTAGCAGCGACAGGGTCGCGCTACCCAGGTGTATGCGTGTTTAGGTGTAATCTGAGCCACCTGCACTTATAATATATGGCAGAATGACCGAGGTCTTTTATGTGCCACAGTGGTGACACAGGGGAGGAACATGGAGACCGTCTCTAAGTCGGCTCATAAAGTTGACCCGTGTCTGTCCCGGCCCGAATTCGAACCTGCGACCGTAGGATCACAAGTCCAGAGCTCTACCAACTGAGCTGCATAATATTAGCTTTTGAGAGATTAATCATGAACAATCTCATTTGACACACTATTCATCTGGGCTGTTGATGTTCACTATGTATCCACGTGGAGGTATGGTCTTTAATATCCCAGGTAAAATCCTGGCCAGATCGGAGACGCTGAGCCAAACTCTTTTGATTTGTTTTTCAAGTTTGCTGAACAAAAACATGTCCTTTTTTTTATTCCATGCTGCTTTTTGAGTCACTTGAGAAAAAGTGACTCTATGTAATCGGTCAGTGTTAGTCTGTCCGGCCGGCCGGCCGTAGACACCACCTTAACGTTGGACTTTTCTCGGAAACTATCAAAGCGATCGGGCTCATATTTTGTTTAGTCGTGACCTCCAATGACCTCTACACTTTAACGATGGTTTCGTTGACCTTTGACCTTTTTCAAGGTCACAGGTCAGCGTCAAAGGAAAAATTAGACATTTTATATCTTTGACAAAGTTCATCGGATGTGATTGAAACTTTGTAGGATTATTCTTTACATCAAAGTATTTACATCTGTAGCCTTTTACGAACGTTATCAGAAAAACAAGGGAGATAACTAGCCTTTTCTGTTCGGCAACACACAACTTAACGTTGGGCTTTTCTCGGAAACTATAAAAGTGACCGGGCTCAAATTTTATGTGAACGTGACTCCCAGTGACCTCTACACTTTGACGTCTGCTTTGGTGACCTTTGACCTTTTTCAAGGTCACAGGTATGTCTTGAATTCTTCAGGTATGCATTGTGTTGTGAATAGCAATTTCTTCCTGTCCATCTGATGCCTCATATAATATTCAGAACTGCGAAAGTGACTCGATCGAGCGTTTGCTCTTCTTGTTTTACTTTAGATCTTGTCTTCGTCTGCAAGATACTGTGATCACCGTTTATGCAATGTTGTTTCGCTAAACTTTGCCAGGGCCCACTGATAATGAGACAGAGTTCTTATGTCTCCCACATTCCACCAATGACATTAGGTTGTATCTAAGCTCACCAGGGAACACAGACTATGATGTTTGTTGCCAAAGTTTAGCAAATGTAGTCAATTTTATTTGCTGTTGCTATCTGTGTTGTTTGTATAATGATGGTGGTGCTCTGTGTATGTGCAGGGGGTGGGGGAGGGGGTGCTCTGTGAGTGTGTGTGTGTGTGTGTGTGTGTGTGTGTGTGTGTGTTCTGTATTTCTGGTGTGTTTGCACAGGTGTATGCATGTTGTTTTTTTTGAGTGTGTTTTGATGAGTGAGTCTGTGTGTGCACATTAATGAGTAGTGAGCTTGAAGTATATCAATTAAGTTTCCTGTGTCTTAAGTTTTATTTGATAATGAAATGTTTTAATGTACTTCGTTTTTTACCACTGCAGTTTACATTTCAATGGGAAAATTATGTCTATAGAATTTAATTACATTCCAAATGTTACACATTTGTCATGTTGTAACGGGTACACTTATAAAAGATTTAGTAATTGGTGGGTTAAATCATACCATATAGAGAAAGGAAGAGGAGGATATATGATTATACAAGATGGTTTTCTTCTGTATTATATAGCTTGTATTTTATTCTGTGACTTTGGTCTTACTTCGAGAACCGACTTTTGCATACAATAATAAATATGCTCATTGTCCTTTCCCACTCTATTTCTATGTCTGTGTGTGTGTGTGAATGTGTGGGTGAGTCTCTGTCTGTCTGTCTGTCTGTCTGTCTGTCTGTCTGTCTGTCTCTGTCTCTCGCTCTCTCTCTCTCTCTGTCTCTCTCTCTCTCTCTCTGTCTGTCTGTCTCTCTCTCTCTCTCTGTCTGTCTGTCTCTGTCTCTCTCTCTGTCTGTCTGTCTCTCTCTCTCTCTGTCTGTCTCTGTCTCTCTCTCTTTGTCTCTCTTTTTATGTTCGTCCTCTTTCAATATTGATTAAGCTCCGTTCATTCTCTTTCAGGTGGAACTCTTTCCAGTCCATTGTAGAAATGTTATAAATCAAACAGCAATTGGCTGAGAATGTGGAGCAAAGAAAATGCACTCATATCTCCATGGTAATCAACAGAAACCAGTAACACATTCCAGTCTTTGCACACTTTTTTTTTTTTAGTTTTTTTTTTTTAAATATTTTATTTGTAAGATGATTCTTTTGTATGCTTAAATTTAATTTGAGTGTGACATTTTCTGTTGTCATCTTTAAAAAAAAAAAATCTAAGCAACCTATTCTTTTTGCCTTTACTATTTATTTATATTTATTTTCTCTTCTATTTTTACCTCTCATGCTCCTAATTGTGTGCAGTCTTTGAAATCTTGTCATTTTGTTCATCTTTGAAATTGTAAATTTTCGTGCATTTTGTCAGTCTTCTGGTTTGGAAGTGCTGTTTTTGTTTTGATACAAACCATAGTGAGATTGGCAGATGTTGGGCCAGGGTTAGGAATAAAGTGCAAAGTAAATCACGTTTTCTGCCGTGTGTTTTATTTGGATGTTCTCATCATCACATATTTCTGTCAGTTCATCAGTGCTTGTTCTTTACATTCATGTACAATTATGCTTGATTGTTCGTTCTAAAAGTGCAATGCCACGCAGTTAAATTATTTATGACCACTTTGTGATCGGATGTGTGTGTGTGTGTGTGTGTGTGTGTGTCTGTGTGTGTGCGTGCGCGTTTGTGTGTATGAGTGTGTGTGTGCTTGTCTTTCTTTTTCTTTGTATATATGTTTGCCGTTTCAGTGTGTATTTGTCCCCCCCCCCTCCCCCTCCTCCGGTTCTTCTACACGACAGAACTCCCCCGTTCATTCTCCTCCCCCCTTCACCTCCCCCTCCCCCCCCCCTCCCACCACCACCACCACCCCCTTCCTGCGGCTTTTTATATAAAATGTAGACCAGACTAGTGGTACTTTCCCCGCTAATAACGTTCACACTTCGGCACCCTTTCACGTTTTCGCAGCCGCCACAACACGAGTTCATTGGAGAACACTTCCTTGACGGGGTTGTCTTTGAACACAGGATGACATTTATGATTTAGTGTAAGACTACTTTAACCCGGTCAGAATCACCTGCCTTTTTCTCGCTGCCACTCTGATGTTTAGTTTTGCCCCCGGGGCGAGAAAGTTTCCCAACTTTCCTTTTAAGGAGTTTGTAGTCAATGAAAAGTCGTCTTGTAGGCTTTCTGGCGGTGTAGCAGAGTCTGTTTCCATTCATCCTTGATAAAGATCTAGACCAGCGAGCTTTAAAGAACGTGAACACTCAGAAACTTAGTTAGCACGTGTACTTCCTGATACGCTGGCTGATCTCGAACACTTTCCTCTGCACATGTAGCAAGTTTACACACACAAACACGCACACAGACATGCACGCACACACACACACACACATGCGTACGCACGCACACACACACACACACACACACACACACACAGACACACACACACTTGAAAAACACACACACACACACACTGTGCTGTTAATGCAACGAATAAAATCTAAAGACCATTGGAGACACGGGTCAAATGACTGAGTCCGTATTGATCCTACGGGGACTGTTACTGTAGATGGTATACATATATAGGAAGAGTAGATATAAAACAAAGTGACACAGGTGCTTACGTTCTCTCTTGGTGTCTATCACACCCAGGAACCAGCTTTTCTCTTTGTTTGTTTCAATCTTGTCTTCCACTCTTCCTGTTCGCCGTCCTTCCTTCATTCCTTCCGTTCACGACGTTCACATTTTTTCCTGTCACTATCAAAAGTTTGTAATCTAATTGCAAATGCGGATGAAATATGCATAGATCTAAAGGGGGCCACAGGCTTTTCCTCCCTATTTCCATCAAAAAAAGATTCCTCCCAGAACAACAAACGCCAAAGTTTGCTGAAAAAAACATAAAATGGACAGAATGAACCAAGACATGAACAGGGATCGCGTCAGTTTTAGCAGCATGTCTGCATGTGTGATACGCTCACACATTATATCACCGAACTTTTAAAGACTTTTAAGACACCCCCCCCCCCCCCCCCCCCGCGCCATCACCGCCATAGTGGTGGTGGTGGTGGTGGAGGTGTGGGTGGTGGTGTGTGTGTGTGTGTGAAGAGCGATTCCGAGAAAAGTACTGGAAACTTTACATACAAGTTGTTCCAGATGATATCCCTAGATTGATCTATTTCTTCGATAAATGAATTTGATGACGTCATGTCCGGGTTTAGTAAAACTTGAGGCGGCACTGTGACGGCTTCATTTTTCAATCAAATTAGTTGGAATTTTGGTCAGACAATCTTCGACGAAGCCCGGACTATAGGATTGTATTACAGCGTGAAAGCTAACCAAATAATTGATGAGTTTGGTTATCAAAATTCGAATTAAAGGTACAACTTTAATACTCGATTCAGAAATGATTTTATCTTTTTTATTTGATTGTATTCTTTCCTGAATCCAAAAATATGTACGGTAGATATATGCCATTATTACTCTAAAATCTACTCACAATTTTAGAAAATAGGTAAAGAAGGCCATACGTTCGCATGCTTCGCGGAAACCGAGCTGGACCCGCCTCAGTCTTCGGGTTTAGGCTAGCAAAGCCTTAGTTAATGTAGTCTCGTCGTTCGCTTTTTTTCTTCTTTTTACATTTAGTCAAGTTTTGACTAAATGTTTTAACGTAGATGGGGGAATCGAGACGAGGGTGTGGTGTATGTGTGTGTGTGTGTGTGTGTGTGTGTGTGTGTGTGTGTGTGTGTGTGTGTGTAGAGCGATTCAGAGAAAACTACTGGACCGATCTTCATGAAACTTGACATGAGAGATCCTGAGTATGGTATCTCCCGACGGTTTTTTTCATTTTTTTCATAAATGTCTTTGATGACGTCATATCCGGCTTTTCGTGAAAGTTGAGGCGGCACTGTCACGCTCTCATTTTTCAACCAAATGGGTTGAAATTTTGGTCAAGTAATCTTCGACGAAGCCCGGACTTTGGTATTGCATTTCAGCTTGGAAGCTTAAAATTTAATTAATGAGTTTGCTCATTAAAGTTGTCATTAAAATCGATTTTTTGCAAACAGATTTAAAATTGATTGCATCGTATTCTTCATCACATTCTGAATCTAAAAAATATATACATATGTCATGTTTACTCTTTGTAAAAATGTGATCACAATTAACGAAAATAGATTAATTAGTCTTACGATTAAAAGTTAAAAAATCGATCCAAAAATGATTTCATCTTATTCTTTATCATTTCCTGATTCCAAAAACATATAGATATGATAGGTTGTATTCAAAACAAGCTCAGAAAGTAAACAAGAATACAGAAAAGCGCGCTTTCCTGCTTAGCACAATACGCTACCGCGCTAATCTGGCGTGTCAATATCACTACGTTTTGCACGTGGAAGGTGAGCGATTTCCTTCACGCGGGGATTGACGAAGCTGTACTGTCTTGGTGAAAAAATACAGTGCCTTCAGTTTCATTCCGTGAGTTCGACAGCTTGACTAAATGTAGTAATTTCGCCTTACGCGACTTGTTTAAATATTTTATTTATTGTTGATCTTTTAGTTTCAGGTCGACAGATTTACTCAATGTTTTTGATATCGCTTCACGCGACTCGTTTCTTTTTGTTTTGATGTTAGACAAACTTTTTAAGTATAACTTGTAAGTTGAGCAGCTTCTTTGAACGAAGAACAAAAATGATCAAGGGCCCCGTCCCCGCTACTTGCACCGGCAAAGGATGTGAAATTCAAGGACGTCTGACCGCTTCATCAATATCCGGCAAATTTGCCTTATAACAGCCAAAAGGGCTAAGTGCGCATGCCCACTTGTTGACCGCAAGG
>NC_090247.1:61654563-61660997 GCF_037325665.1 Littorina saxatilis
GGTACCTCAGTTCGTTGTCGTGTAAACAATCTTGTGAATCCTCACAGATCTTTCTGGTCTTGTGCATGGGATAACAGCAGCCATCCTCTTGGGCACATACCCAAAATCAATCAACTGTCAGTTGTTGAAGCAATTTTATCAAAATGATATTGTCAAAAACTCTCTACTTGGCGCAGGAAAAAGCTATTTTGTTGATTTGTGATAGGCGCCCAGGTTGAAGGATGTTCTTACCTCAAGTTGAAAGATTCTCTTATCATATATATTGAAGGATGCTCATCAGTATTACATGTTTTAAGATGCTCTTATCCGATGTTAAAGACGGCAGAGCTATGGTATTGAGAGTGATTGTTTACACGGGAATTGTTTTTCTTCTTAAATGTGCATGCCCGCGTTTAAACTCGGATTTCCGTGATGCTGTACCGCTGTGCAATGACTTGCTTGAAAATGGTGTATAGGCCTAGCTGTGCTCATTAATGACATGGTAACGTTGTGGCTATAGTGGTCTGTTAATCCACTACCGGGCATCGGAGCCCCGATTCATCATTGTCAGACCTTGACACGGTTAAAAAAATAAAAAATAAAAATAAAAAAATTCAAACCACTTTTTTTCCCCCACCGTTATTGTACCCCTGCTTTGTATTGCTGTTTGTTCACACCCATCAACGAAACGAGACGTTTAAAACCAGCAACCAATCATTTTATATTAAAGTGGTATTTTTCCCCCGACAAATTAGAGCAAGATCGAGTTTCGTTTTGACAATCTATTTTTCCGGCGTGAAATCGTGACGCATCGAGCGTTAGTAATATGCAGACTGACTGACTATTAGGGTTTAACGTCCTCTTAGACCAACTGGTCTATATTAGGACAGGTATTGGTAATACGTTGAAGATATGGTGTGATACTTTGATTCGAACAAGCCCGCTGTTGCTGTCTTCTTCGACACACCAGCATTGGGTTTGTCTCGTCAAAGTATCGAAATACGATCATGATAATCGGAGACGAGAAAGGATGCATGCGTGTCTTCGTGTTTTCCAAGCCCTGAGACTTTCGCTGTGAACGTGGGATCTTTTTCGTGCGCATGTGTGCACACGGGGGTGTTCGGACACCGAAGAGAGTCTGCACAAAGTTGACTCCGAGAAATAAATCTCTCGCCGAACGTGGGGATCGAACCCACGCTGATAGCGACCAACTGGCTACAAAGCCAGCGCGCTACCAACTGAGCTACGTCCCCGCCCCAGTAATATGCACTGGGGTCAGGCTCTTGAAAAACAGACGGCCTTGAAAATTCTAAGGCCCGGCGCTCACCTATGTAACTTCAGCAAGACAGAGGACGCACTGCAGCTTATCCCAGCCCGCTACACGTTGCGTGAAAGGAAAACAGGCCAAGTGCTCGTCATAATCCCTATCGCAGCATCAATAATATGCAGTGCGTCGTCTGTGCCGCTGAAACTGTGCAGGTATATTCTGCCCTTAACGAACTAACTGATGACACGGTCAGAAAAAGGCGCTGGGTAGCTGCAAAAAAAAGAACGATCTTTCTCGGTAATCATGACCTATAGTCCAAGCATATTAGAGAACAACGTTGAAGTGACAATGACTAGGTTTAAAATGTCCCTTATCAGAAAGTTCAACCTCAGTCCTTTGATGTTTATTAAACACATTTTCATATAAAGTTGGCGCTTCATATGGAAAAGTGGCTTTGAAATTGACCCTAATCCTTCTTTGGGCTCTGTAAATGTCGTTTGGGGCTATGGTTGTAAAACGGTATCTACTGGTCACCCCAATGTATAAACTGAAAACTCTTTCTGCACCAGAACACGCAGAAAGGATTGTATCTGCCTGATGTCTGATGCTTTTCAAAATCCCCAACCACTAACACCTTCAAAACGGACATTAACTGACACTGTTGTTTTTCCCTATATAATCCTTACTATTTTTCCGAGACGTCGTCCTGTTGTGTATTTAGCTTGCCACAACCTCATACATGGTCCTAAAAGTTAAAGTTGAAGAAAATACTAAAGACAAGAAGAGCAAACGCTCAATCGAGTCACTTTCGCAGTTCTGAATATTATATGAGGCATCAGATGGACAGGAAGAAATTGCTATTCACAACACAATGAGTCACGTTCACATAAAATTTGAGCCCGGTCACTTTTATAGTTTCCGAGAAAAGCCCAACGTTAAGTTGTGTGTTGCCGAACAGAAAAGGCTAGTTATCTCCCTTGTTTTTCTGATAACGTTCGTAAAAGGCTACAGATGTAAATACTTTGATGTAAAGAATAATCCTACAAAGTTTCAATCACATCCGATGAACTTTGTCAAAGATATAAAATGTCTAATTTTTCCTTTGACGCTGACCTGTGACCTTGAAAAAGGTCAAAGGTCAACGAAACCATCGTTAAAGTGTAGAGGTCATTGGAGGTCACGACTAAACAAAATATGAGCCCGATCGCTTTGATAGTTTCCGAGAAAAGTCCAACGTTAAGGTGACCAGTGTCTACGGACGGACGGCCGGCCGGCCGGACGGCCGGCCGGACAGACTAACACTGACCGATTACATAGAGTCACTTTTTCTCAAGTGACTCAATAAATGAACAAGCTGACGCAGTGTCATTCGCACCGTGAATCCCCCCATGGGAACATACTAAAGTCTGGTTCCAAATAGGCTCAATTTCCTTCTATTTCTTTGTATTTCTGCCTCGTAGGGGTAGGGGTGTTCAAACCAAAGGCACCTTTAAACCAAAATTCAAATCACACATCTTACAATACTAAGACACTCAGCAGTGAAAGGGTGTCTGCTGGTAAAAAATTCCAAACAATCCTAAAAGTACTTCACTACTAAACGTGCTTTTAAAAAGAGCCGTTATTTTTCCCTCTATAATCAGTATTGTGTTTTCTGCGAACATGTAGTCTATTTAGATGGTTGTCATGTGCACATGAGTTGCTAAAGCGTTTTCAGTTGGGCATATGTCGAAAAGCAAAGAATTAGCCCTTTGAAAACCATCAGAACTGTCACACAAAAATAACATTTACCTATCTCACCAACTGACCAAACATAGGGCTTTTCCTTATGTATTATGTATTGTCGTGTTTTTTGTAGCATACTTGTGAAAACAGCCACCACTGTTGTAAATGATACTTTAAAGAGCATTATTTCATTTTTACAGTTGAAGGACAACCTGGACTGCCGTATATTACAGCTGTTTTACAATCAGCCAAAATTTTCTTAACAAACGTATGTTAAGAACAACTCCCATAGTGAAATTGAAGGAAAACAAAGTGAAAACCCCCCTGCCATAGAGGAGCTAAAGAATCAACAATAAACGACTGCATGGATAGCTTGATGCACGAATGCATTGCGGACATGTTTGTCTCCAACCAAGAGAAAGTTCCAAAAAATCCCTTTTGTGCTTCTTATTATACAGTGACGTCAAAGACAGCCTTTTCTGCTGTTCATACATTCAGGGGTTATGGTTACACTAAACGACATAGTTGTAGCCATACTGCCATCCAGATTTATTTTTTCCTTGCGAGCAGTCACAGGGTGTTTGTGCTGTCTGCCAACCGTCAGACGACCCCGCCCAAGTCTGTTAAGGGACCGTTTGACCGTTATAGAACGCGTCTTTTTGATTTTTTGGCACATTTGGAAACGGTTGATTTTTATCCCTACCATTGTTTCCAAACATTATATAGGAATGTTTTGTGAACAACGGATAATAGCCGCTACTCGCATGTGTAGCAAAAGTGAGCGTACATACTCACCCTGGTCGTACAGCCGTTGTCCGTTGCCCGTCTTCATCTGTCTGTACAAATCATTACCTTTGGATTTTTCTCGAACGCTATGAAGTGAAGAAACACCAAATGTTGCAAAATGTTGTATGACCCCAAGAGCTCAAAAAAGATACTTGAGAACCTTGACCTTACCTTAAGGTCAAGGTCACAGGGAGAATGAATGTGGTCTAAAAACTGCAAAATTTCACATTGTGCCAGTTTTCTGGAAAACAAATTAAAAACAGCGGGCTTAGTTTTGTATGGTATACAAGAAAAAGAAAGCCTTATCTTCTGATACCATTTTGGTTGACCTCGCTTCAATGTCAAGGTCAGAGGAGCCCTTCAAAGTTGAATTGTAGACATATTTTGACAGTGCCGCCTCTCAATGCCGGTCTCAATTCGTCCAATAAGCTACACGGTTCGGTTTGGGAATTCTAATTATGACTTATGTAACCAAACGTCAGGAATATCTGAAAATTATCTATCGGTTATTCACATTTTTAACGCGATGTTAGGGTTATTTTTGTAGAAAAAAAATCCTCTATGGATTGTCTTTGTTTTTGTCTCCGCCCTGTTTTTTTTCAAACATGGGAGCGGGGATCGAATCTTACACGTATTTACTAGGTTACAGATCTGAGTACCAACATTTACACGACCTGGTTTTGTGTGATATCTTGTACAAGTTGATAGTTGCAAGCACTGGAAAAATAAGTCGATGAACAGAATAGGGACTCCAACGCAGAAGAGCGTGCCGACATCAGCTGTTATCCTATTTATATAAATGTATCAATTAGCATAACTACGAAGTATTTATGGGTTATAAGCATAGGCATGCCTATAACAAAAAAACAATAGCTATTGTCTTTTCAGCGTGGCGATAGGGACAAATGATCGAAGTAGAGCTGTGTGAGACTATCCAATCACAACCCTCGAATTCCCCCCACGTGTCTATAAGAAAAGCATTACAGTTTATGGAAGGTCCCCAGGACCTGTAAAAATTGATTAAACTGGTTGCATGTGACATAAATTGTCTCCGTAATTGGCTTCTTCATTACTATGCGATTTGCAATGTATTTGCAGGGATTGTGTGACACTCGATCCTGATCTGATTTTGTTGCCACCAGTGCATTCCTTAATGGGCTCAATAAACTAGGCGTGTTTATAGGGCAGAGTGGCATGCCTATCAACAATCTGGGCCAAGGTAACGATCTCCCTTGATATGGGTCGACAGTTACAAGTGAGGCAGGAAGAGCGGAGCCAGACTATTTCATTCGCTGCTGAGAATTTTGGCACGCGCGGAATGCACGCGGGATTTACGTGGCTGTCACAGCCAATCGCTGTGTCTGTTACAAAACACGCTGTAGGCTACCTGTAGTTGCCAGTTGGGCACCTTTGCTTGCACTAAACAAGTGGTATTTGAATAAGATGGGTTTAGAGCAGGAACAACCTGTTTATACCGGCACGGTTGGCCTAGTGGTAAGGCGTCCGCCCCGTGATCGGGAGGTCGTGGGTTCGAACCCCGGCCGGGTCATACCTAAGACTTTAAAATTGGCAATCTAGTGGCTGCTCCGCCTGGCGTCTGGCATTATGGGGTTAGTGCTAGGACTGGTTGGTCCGGTGTCAGAATAATGTGACTGGGTGAGACATGAAGCCTGTGCTGCGACTTCTGTCTTGTGTGTGGCGCACGTTATATGTCAAAGCAGCACCGCCCTGATATGGCCCTTCGTGGTCGACTGGGCGTTAAGCAAACAAACAAACAAACCTGTTCATGCTGAGGTGATATGACCAACCCAGTGCCAGCTTCGGATTTTGTGACGCTTCATTAAAACAAAAAAATAGTCATTTGTCAGTTTCAAGGCTTTTTCGTTGACATTCAATTTGTTTCCCATTAAACTTCCCTGAAAGAAAAACTTGTTTATCTTTCTATTTTTTATATTTAGTCTGGGTATGGTTCGCAAAATGTTCCATAGGTTGTTTAAATAAAATACAAATTAGAAATGAAAAAAAAGTTTTAGGGTCGGCGGGAAATAATAGGGTCGGTCGGCTTACCCTAAACAAACATATATTTTTGTTTGGCCTAAGCTACTTTTATACCAATAACAATAACAAAAACAGTAGTGGTGAGGAATGCTCTATTTTTTTAGAAAAAAAAGAGATTTCATTGCGTGTAAAAGCCTGAACAAAAGCGAGGTGGTTTACGTGATTGGTTACATGAGAAAGCATTCATCCTTGAGAAACACTGAGTACCCTGCGGTTAAACTATGTGAAGAACGCATCTTTAAGAAACACTGACTTCATTTTGCCTTGAGTTCCCTGCGGTCAAACTATGTGAAATTTGACAAAAGCACCAGTACACCAAAAGCTCATCTCTCAGTTTTGCCAGACTTTAAAAACGGCATTATCCACTGTGCTGTATGTCATAACAATCATGCACCTTTTAATCTCCGAAGAAAAAGAGCAATAGATTATAAGCTGCTTCCCTCCCCTAGGAAGCAAGGATACCGATTTGAGAGAAGCCCTGGGTCTTTTGGAAATTACATAACGGTGTGATAGGAAATGAAAATAAATATTTTTTCTTCTAAAGTACTGAAAGGTCACCTTTGTGAATTGGTGTTTGTTGTTGTTTTACTTTGAATGTGGTAAATAATGTTTGTGTTATTCG
>NC_090247.1:61661197-61673697 GCF_037325665.1 Littorina saxatilis
ACGGGCACGCACACACACACGCACACACCACACAAACACACACACACACACACACGCACACGTACACGCATATCAACACACCGTGCGCGCACGCACGCACGCACGCACACGCACACACACACACACACACACACACACACACACACACACACATAATTATCGTCATATCGTCTCGATTCCCGGTCTATGTGAAAACATTTAGTCAAAATTAATGCAAGAATTAAAACTAAAACATTTTAAAAATTAAAAATATAAACATAAACGGTCTCAATTCGTCCAATAAGCTACACGGTTCGGTTTGGGAATTCTAATTATGACTTATGTAACCAAACGTCAGGAATATCTGAAAATTATCTATCGGTTATTCACATTTTTAACGCGATGTTAGGGTTATTTTTGTAGAAAAAAAAATCCTCTATGGATTGTCTTTGTTTTTGTCTCCGCCCTGTTTTTTTTCAAACATGGGAGCGGGGATCGAATCTTACACGTATTTACTAGGTTACAGATCTGAGTACCAACATTTACACGACCTGGTTTTGTGTGATATCTTGTACAAGTTGATAGTTGCAAGCACTGGAAAAATAAGTAGATGAACAGAATAGGGACTCCAACGCAGAAGAGCGTGCCGACATCAGCTGTTATCCTATTTATATAAATGTATCAATTAGCATAACTACGAAGTATTTATGGGTTATAAGCATAGGCATGCCTATAACAAAAAAACAACAGCTATTGTCTTTTCAGCGTGGCGATAGGGACAAATGATCGAAGTAGAGCTGTGTGAGACTATCCAATCACAACCCTCGAATTCCCCACACGTGTCTATAAGAAAAGCATTACAGTATATGGAAGGTCCCCAGGACCTGTAAAAATTGATTAAACTGGTTGCATGTGACATAAATTGTCTCCGTAATTGGCTTCTTCATTACTATGCGATTTGCAATGTATTTGCAGGGATTGTGTGACACTCGATCCTGATCTGATTTTGTTGCCACCAGTGCATTCCTTAATGGGCTCAATAAACTAGGCGTGTTTATAGGGCAGAGTGGCATGCCTATCAACAATCTGGGCCAAGGTAACGATCTCCCTTGATATGGGTCGACAGTTACAAGTGAGGCAGGAAGAGCGGAGCCAGACTATTTCATTCGCTGCTGAGAATTTTGGCACGCGCGGAATGCACGCGGGATGCACGTGGCTGTCACAGCCAATCGCTGTGTCTGTTACAAAACACGCTGTACCTGTAGTTGCCAGTTGGGCACCTTTGCTTGCACTAAACAAGTGGTATTTGAATAAGATGCGTTTAGAGCAGGAACAACCTGTTTATACCGCTGTAACACGAGAAAATGACTCCCACGAGATTTTTACTCCGGAGTAAAAATTTCGTACGAAAATGTTACACTCTTTACGAAAAAAGCACTCCCCCATTACACGAGAAAATTACTCCCCACGACAGGTGAGTTCCGAGTTAACATTTCGTACACAAATGTTACTCCCCTGGCGAATAAAAAACGAATAAATTACTTCACCCTAACACGAGCAATTTAACTTCCCATGCCAGGTGTACGAAATGTTGATTCCCTTGTCTCCTGTTAGTCTTGGTGGTGGAAGGGGCGGAGGGAGGCTAGCGCGACATTCGTTTGCGCGAGATGCCAATTTTGGCGTTATCCCTTCGCCCGCATCCCTTTTCGCGTACGAGATTTTTTACTAGAAGTAAAAAAATGGGGAGTAAACATTTCGTGGAGGGAGTAATTTTTTCGTGCCTTGGGGAGTTCTTTTCTCGTACGAAAAATGTACTCGGAGTAAGAATTTCGTACGAAATTTTTACTCCGGAGTAAATTTTTCGTGGAGTAAAAATTTCGTGTTACACCGGCACGGTTGGCCTAGTGGTAAGGCGTCCGCCCCGTGATCGGGAGGTCGTGGGTTCGAACCCCGGCCGGGTCATACCTAAGACTTTAAAATTGGCAATCTAGTGGCTGCTCCGCCTGGCGTCTGGCATTATGGGGTTAGTGCTAGGACTGGTTGGTCCGGTGTCAGAATAATGTGACTGGGTGAGACATGAAGCCTGTGCTGCGACTTCTGTCTTGTGTGTGGCGCACGTTATATGTCAAAGCAGCACCGCCCTGATATGGCCCTTCGTGGTCGGCTGGGCGTTAAGCAAACAAACAAACAAACCTGTTCATGCTGATGATATGACCAACCCAGTGCCAGCTTCGGATTTTGTGACGCTTCATTAAAACAAAAAAATAGTCATTTGTCAGTTTCAAGGCTTTTTCGTTGACATTCAATTTGTTTCCCATTAAAATTCCCTGAAAGAAAAACTTGTTTATCTTTTCATTTTTTATATTTAGTCTCGGTATAGTTCGCAAAATGTTCCATAGGTTGTTTAAATAAAATAAAAATTAGAAATGAAAAAAAAGTTTTGGGGTCGGCGGGAAATAATAGGGTCGGTCGGGTTACCCTAAACAAACATATATTTTTGTTTGGCCTAAGCTACTTTTATACGTACCAGTAACAACGACATCTAAAGATGTCGTTGACCAGTAACACTAACAAAAACAGTAGTGGTGAGGAATGCTCTATTTTTTTAGAAAAAAGAGAGATTTTATTGCGTGTAAAAGCCTGAACCAAAGCGAGGTGGTTTACGTGATTGGTTACATGAGAAAGCATTCATCCTTGAGAAACACTGAGTGCCCTGCGGTTAAACTATGTGAAGAACGCATCTTTAAGAAACACTGACTTCATTTTGCCTTGAGTTCCCTGCGGTTAAACTATGTGAAATTTGACAAAAGCACCAGTTCACAAAAAGCTCATCTCTCAGTTTTGCCAGACTTTAAAAACGGCATTATCCACTGTGCTGTATGTCATAACAATCATGCACCTTTTAATCTCCGAAGAAAAAGAGCAATAGATTATAAGCTGCTTCCCTCCCCTAGGAAGCAAGGATACCGATTTGAGAGAAGCCCTGGGTCTTTTGGAAATTACATAACGGTGTACTGTGATAGGAAATGAAAATGAATATTTTTTCTTCTAAAGTACTGAAAGGTCACCTTTGTGAATTGGTGTTTTGTTGTTGTTTTACTTTGAATGTGGTAAATAATGTTTGTGTTATTCGGCTTTCTTTCTTTCTTTCTTTCTTTCTTTCTTTCTGTCTGTCTTTCTGTCTGTCTCTCTGTCTTCCTTTCTTTCTTTTTATCTTTTTTTTCTTTCTTTCTTTCTTTCTGTCTGTCTGTCTGTCTGTCTGTCTGTCTTTCTGTATTTCTGTATTTCTTTCTTTCTCTCTTTCTTTCTTTCGCTTTCATTTTCTTTGCTCAATTTTACATTTAGTCAAGTTTTGACTAAATGTTTTGACATAGAGGGGGAATCGGGACGAGGGTCGTGGTGTATGTGTGTCTCTCTGTCTGTCTGTGCGTGTGTGTGTGTGTGTGTGTGTGTGTGTGTGTGTGTGTGTGTGTGTGTGTGTGTGTGTGTGTGTGTAGAGCGATTCAGAGTAAACTACTGGACCGATCTTTATTAAATTTTTCATGAGAGTTCCTGTATATGATATCCCCAGAATGTTTTTTCATTTTTGGATAAATGTCTTTGATGACGTCATATCCGGCATTTTGTAAAAGTTGAGGCGGAACTGTCACACCCTCATTTTTCAATAAAATCCAAGCAATCTTCGTCGAAGGACGGACTATGGTATTGCATTTCAGCTTGGTGGCTTAAAAATTAATTAATGACTTTGGTCATTAAAAATCTGAAAATTGTAATTAAAATTATTTTTTTATAAAACGATCCAAAATTACGCTCATCTTATTCTTCATCATTTTCTGATTCCAAAAACATATAAATATATTATATTCGGATTAAAAACAAGCTCTGAAAATTAAAAATATAAAAATTACGATTAAAATGAAATTTCCGAAATCAATTTAAAAACAATTTTATCTTATTCCTTGTCGGTTCCTGATTCCAAAAACATATAGATATGATATGTGTGGATTAAAAACACGTTCAGAAAGTTAAAAAGAATAGAGATATAGAATAGCGTGCTATCCTCCTCAGCGCAACCGCTACCGCGCTTTTTTGGATTGTCAATTTCACTGCCTTTGCCACGAGCGGTGGACAGACGATGCTACGAGTGTACGGTCTTGCGGAAAAAATGCAATGCGTTCAGTTTCATTCTGTGAGTTCGACTAAGCTTGACTAAATGTTGTATTTTCGCCTTACGCGACTTGTTTTTTCTCTCCAGAACCGCTTACTCTCAGGTAAGTTCACGGTGAATCATTGATAAAGAAAGACAGAACGAAAGAAAGAGAAAGGAGGGGGTGGGGGGGGGGGGAGCACCAAAAAAAGCAAGCAAACAAACAAACAAAACAAAACAAACAAACAAACAAACAAACAAACAAACAAATACCCCAACAAATAGCACCATCCCCACAAAAGATTGTCACATACCCACCTATCGTCAGGTTGAAACTTA
This sequence comes from Littorina saxatilis, assembly GCF_037325665.1. NCBI lineage: Eukaryota > Metazoa > Mollusca > Gastropoda > Littorinimorpha > Littorinidae > Littorina > Littorina saxatilis. Next base: position 61,665,663 of record NC_090247.1, read on the forward strand.
TTTCAAGCGCCTATGGTTTCGGCCATAAGACTGGTTCAGTATGTCACAAGAGAAACGCCAGTTCATTAGTGTACAGAGTGCAGACACCCAACTGTGCAGACACTAATGTAGGTATACTACTGGATGGCTTTGCCAGGAATGCTCAAAGACTGTTGTCAGAATGTCGCGTCTGCTTTTTGTTGCCTTTGTAAAATGTTTTTGCCCCCCTGATGAAGCTTTCATAAGCGAAAATTCGTATCGTCTTGTGCTGCTCTTGTATCGGTGAGTACAGAAATCCTTTTTTTTTTTTTAAGAATGTCTAATGTCTAGCGACAACCTTGCAAAACACCAACGGTTACTTATCATTCTCCCTCGTCCTCCTTTCTTTCTTTTTTTGTGGGTGTTTCTTATTTTGTGTAGCCAAACTAGCAGTACCTAAAAAGCCTTCTCATTGGACACATTATTTTCCCCTCTTCTTCGCTCAAAAAGAAAAGGTAAAACAGCCTATGATCATTTTTAAAACCGATACCGTGTATAATTACTTCATACGTACTACATACGCTGAACCAAAAAGTAGATTAAAGCAAAATAATCTTGGCGAATCCACTGTAAACGGTGGAACTGCGCTGCAGAAAATCTGCAAAAGTTATAAAGTTGTGAAATTCGAGCATTCATCAAAACAACACTGAAAGAAAGGGGTAATTTCTTCTTTTAAGGCCATTTGGCGAATGTGGATTTTGAACCAAAATGTGTATGGCATGTGTATCTGTTCCAAAGGTTATAACGCGAGCTCATGGTATTCAATTTCCAAGGCAGGCCGCCCTAAAGTACTATGACGGGCGCAGTGGCGTGGTGGTAAGACGTCGGCCTCCTAATCGGGAGGTCGTGAGTTCGAATCCCGGTTGCTGCCGCCTGGTGGGTTAAAAGTGGAGATTTTTCCGATCTCCCAGGTCAACTTATGTGCAGACCTGCTAGTGACTTTAACCCCCTTCGTGTGTACAAGCAAGCACAAGATCAAGTGCGCACGGAAAAGATCCTGTAATCCATGTCAGAGTTCGGTGGGTTATAGAAACACGAACATACCCAGCATGCCTCCCCCGAAATCGGCGTATGCTGCCTGCATGGCGGGGTAAAAACGGTCATACACGTAAAAATCCACTCGTGCTAAAACATGAGTGAACGTGGGAGTTTAAGCCCATAAGCGAAGAAGAGGAAGAAGAAGAAGTACGAACAAAAACCGACGTCCTGCTGTCTCCTCTCGCAAAACTTCACCAAAACCTGAAAAGTGTTTTCTATACGAAGTTGAAAATAGAGTTATGTTCCATTTCGTAATGACTTTTCCTGCATGGTAATTGCACGCTGTGTAAGGTATGCGTATTTCCGGTACTCAGGTACACCAACGTCTCAGCATAAAAAAGATTGAAATAGAAAAAAAAGGGTAAACAAAGTTTACAATTAGAGGAAATTGAAGAAAGAGAAAAAGAAATTGGATATTTGTACGCAGATGTACAACCACAAGCGTATGCATGCACAGCGTCGCACGCACGCACCTATATATGCACACACACACACACACACACACACACACACACACACACACACACACACATGCAAACGTACACACACTGACACACGCGCACACATCCACTGACACACAAACACACACGCACCCACACACACACACGCACCCACACACACACACACACCCACACACATGCAAACGCACACGTACACACGCACACACTCACTCTCTCTCTCACACACACACACACACACTCACACACACTCGAGTCACACGCACACACAGATTTATATCCCCCCTTCCCCCCTCCTCTCCCCCCCCCAGCCACCACCCCTCCACCCCCACCCTCCTCTCCCATTTCCCACCCACACTCCTCATAAACCCCAACACATTGCTATTTCGCATTCCATAGAGACACATCAACACAGCGAGAGTTGATGAAAAACTAGACTTCACCACTAGATACCAATACGATGCCCTTTGTAGCAGAATGGCATCGGAGACATATTCACAGGCGGCAAAAATTAAAAGCACTCCTGGAGTATTGGATAGCGCTGCTGTCTCACAGCTGGCTTTCCCGGTGGATGGTGGGTTGAATGTTGCACAAGAGAGGCGAGAAAAGGTTAGGGCTAGCAAGATATAGCTATTTCTGAGCGCAGTAAACTTGATTAATTTGTACCTAGGAGAATGAAATAAAAAGTTGCTGATCTTACCATGGTGGTATTCTATAGCGCCCTGACACACTTCCAACTAACCTGAGTTGTGGGTTCCTGTGTATTCAAAAGCTTAAAACTTCCAAGTTAAAAGGAAAGGGGATTTTGTTTTGTCTGCATGTTGATAAGCATCCTTCGCTCTAGTTCATGTACGTACGTACAAAGACTCTTTTGAATAAAAAAGCAAAAACAGAACCAAAAACACACGCACAAAAAAAGAAAGAAAACACACGCACACACACACACACACACACACACACACACACACACACACACTTACAACAGCATGCGCACACATGCACACACACGAAAGCAACAAACTAAAGCAAATAACAAACAAACAAACAAACACACAAATAAATTCCAATTTAACGGGTATTATAGAGCGTTCCTTGTTATACTATGCATCATTCATTCACACAGGATCAACAAGATCTGTGCCAACGACTGAATGAAATGCGCGAAGCACAGGTCCATAGAGACAAAGATATGTGTGCAATATTAATGAACAATTGTATCTTTTTATCTTGAGTTCTCTGTCACCACGCCAAACTATTTGCATGGTGGAATAATAATTAATGTTCTCGACTCTTGCGGGATTGGTTCCTTAGTGACCAAAACAGAACACAACCAAACAAACTACAAACAAAAGAAAATACACGAAAAAGATATTTCTTGATATGATACTCTTTAAACACAGCGTAACATGGACACCCGCACGCATGCGTACAAAAACAAAAAAGCGCACGCATATACACGCACACGTACACACACACACATAAACACACACACACACACACACACACACACACACACACACACACGGAATTTGTTATCCATCAAATCAATACCTTTTTGGGATGACTTAGAGAGAGACAGACAGACAGACAGACAGACACAGAGAGAGACAGAGACAGAGACAGACAGACAGACAGACAGACACAGAGAGAGACAGAGACAGAGACAGACAGACAGACAGACAGACAGAGAGCCTTGTCCAGGAATAGTGCAGTTGTACCTATAATTATGAGGACACACACCTTCAGCTTCAGCCAACAGTGTCCCTTTACATCGCAGGTGTCTCCGTGGAGATGAGAGAGGAGCGTTTTGTTGTTTTCCCAAACACCGGTCAGTTATTTTCTTTTCGCCGAAAGTCTGTCTTGAGGTGAGTAATTACTTAGCTGGTTTTTTTTTCTAACAAGAACAACACAAGCAAAAGACGGGCGCAGTGGCGTGGTGGTAAGACGTCGGCCTCCTAATCGGGAGGTCGTGAGTTCGAATCCTGGTCGCTGCCGCCTGGTGGGTTAAGAGTGGAGATTTTTCCGATCTCCCAGGCCAACTTATGTGCAGACCTGCTAATGACTTAACCCCTTCGTGTTTACCCGCAAGCACAAGGCTAAGTGCCCACGTAAAAGATCCTGTAATCCATGTCAGAGTTCGAATTCGGTGGGTTATAGAAACACAAAAATACCCAGCATGCCTCCCCCAAAATCGGCGTATGCTGCCTGAATGGCGGGGTAAAAACGGTCATACGCGTAAAATTCCACTCTTGCTAAAAGAATGAGTGAACGTGGGAGTCTAAGCCCATACACTACATTGGGGTGTGCACGTTAAAGATCCCACGATTGACATAAGGGTCTTTCCTGGCAAAATTGTATAGGCATAGATAAAAATGTCCACCAAATACCCGTTTGACTTGGAATAAAGGCCGTGAAAGGTGAATGCTCGCCTAATAGGCTACTGAGCTTTACTGGCCGATGTGAATGCGTTATATATTGTGTGTAAAAAAAATGTCTGTTTGTCTGTCTGTCTGTAAAAAATTCCATTTCAAACGGCAGAAATTAATATGTAAGCGCCTAGATTAGGCGCATAAAAATGATCACAATAATAATAATAATAATAATACTGAACGAAGAAGAAGAACAACACAAGCAAACAATGTAGACATTATGAACGTTCTACCTGCTTAAAAAGACAATAATTATACAGTCAAAGAAAAACAAAAAAACAAACAAAGACATACACACAAATCATCACATCTCTGCACAACCTAGCTTATTACCTAACCAACACTTCATATGAGGACCATAATTCCAACAAATTGTTAATGTTACCAGCATTGAAACTGGAATATTTTTCCATTTCAAATCTATATTTCAAATTCGTAAAAAATATTTCTAACAGTGGCCTTAGCTGCTTTCTGTTAACTGTACAATGCAATAGGCATTTTTTTCCTGAGTGTTTTAAATACTAATAGCCTTATTATTATAAAGTTTGTGAAAAATACGCTAATATTGAAGAAAGGACATTTATTTTGCGTTTATAATCTGGGTCATTTATCACTGCTGGTAAAAGGCCCTCGGTTAAAAGACATGCTACTGATAGAAAAGAACGACTAAAAAGTAGATTTGGACATTTTGATGAAACGACGATTCAAATTATAAGATAATAATATGAATGCAGGGTAAACCTTTGCTCTTTAATCATACTCCTTTTTCGGGTGGTTGGCACCTTTTCCGTAAAATAAATGTTTAGGACTTTGCAAAACTTGATGGAAAATGTTAGAGCAAATGTGGGCTAGCTGTCTCATCAGTCATTCTCTGATTCGGGGTGCTGCCAGATGTGGGTTAAGTATAAAGTCGATCTCCTAAACACTCCAATGAGAGCCGGAGTGGCATAGCGGTTAGGCCGCGTTCATCTCACGCCGGTGGAGCGGATTCGATCCCTACCTGGGTATGCAAATAACCGGTGGTTTTTTTTCAACACTCTCCAGTCCATAGCATTGTCTCGAAATTAACGCGATAGTCGGACAGAGTTGCGCCCCTGGAACGGCAGGTAGTTCCGGTTTGTGTTTGCAAAATGGAACCGCATGACAATCCGCTCTTCAACTTCTTTACCCGCGTAGTTTGAACAGCAGACACAGTAACGTTTCTCTCCACCACTAATCTTCTTCTCTCGTTCAGCCATTTTGGACGTAAACAAAACAACCGGAACTACCCGCCGACAGCGCCGCGGGCTATGGCAGGGACGGACAACACTTATCACTTTCGTTTTGAGACAATGCTATACCCAGCTGGAAATGGGTACGATACCCTGCTAGTGTCCGGGAAGGTGAAGGCAGCGACGGAGAAGCGATGAGTGCCGCCTTCATAAAGCTGATCCGAGAGTATGACCAAGATCGCAGGTTCGAATCCGGGCCGGTATGGACAGGGGTCAAGTTTATGTGCAGACCCAGAGACGGTAGCTAGCCATGTCCCACCCCCGTGTCACCACAGTGGCACGTAAAAGACCTCGGTCATTCTGCAATAAGTGCATCAAAAGCCGCGAAGGCATAACACTCGAAATATCATATAACCCACATCGTGTCCTTCACAGGCGAAATATTTAGCCTGTAGGACATTAAAATTCTGTATTTTATCATGAATGAGATATGATTCTTTCTTTTCTTTCTTTATTTGGTGTTTAACGTCGTTTTCAACCATTCAAGGTTATATCGCGACGGGGGAAGGGGGGGCATGGGATAGGGGAAAGGGGGGAGATGGGATAGAGCCACTTGTTAATTGTTTCTTGTTCACAAAAGCACTAATCAAAAAATTGCTCCAGGGGCTTGCAACGTAGTACAATATATGACCTTACTGGGAGAATGCAAGTTTCCAGTACAAAGGACGTAACATTTCTTACATACTGCTTGACTAAAATCTTTACAAACATTGACTATATTCTATACAAGAAACACTTAACAAGGGTAAAAGGAGAAACAGAACCTGTTAGTCGCCTCTTACGACATGCTGGTTAGCATCGGGTAAATTCTTTCTCGTCCCAACCAATATGGGACTCCCCCCTAACCCGCGGGGGGTATGAGATATGATACCCGCGTTACATGTACAGCCTAGCGGTGACCTGACGCGTACTTTTCTTTTGCTGACATGACGAAGTCGCCGAGACAAACTTCGTTCTCGAAATTCTTGGTCGGTTTCTGGGAGACAATGCAGGAGAAGCGACAGGACGTTAACGTGTCGTCATTATTCGCATTATGACGTTTTCTCAACCATTCTTTCGCTTTTGACGTCAGAGGTTTTACATTGGAAGAGGGGGTCAGAAAGAGACGTCTTGGTTTGTTTACTTGGGGGTCGTTTGTCTTTAAGATCTCCAACATTTTGCTCCACTAAAACCAAAGCATTGCAATTCAACAACCTTAACCCTTTATGCATATATTTGGTTCATTTATTTTTGCCGGATCCGGAAATAATGTTGTTGAGTGATTTTTCATTTAATTGTGACAGGGGAGGCTACCGCTCCTTTCACAGCAGACTTTGCACCCGAGTTGTTGGCCTCTAAGTCAACACCGGTGGATTGTGGAATTCTGTTTGTGATGGGGTCTGGTGGTTTCCGATTGTCTGTATGTTCATGGAAACCTTCGGGTTTGCATAACAGTTTTTATAGGGCTAAGAAATTAGCCCTAACATTTTCAAACCTGTTTGATTGCACTTCGCCTCCCGAGGTGATCGTAATGTTACGGCACTCGGTTACATAATACCTAAGAAGCTCACGCCGAAATAAAAACCTAAATTCAGCACAAAACCTTAAAGTATTACGGTGCTGCCTACGTCAGTGGAAACAAGCGAAAACAAGTCGCGTAAGGCGAAAATACAACATTTAGTCAAGCTCAGTCAAACTCACACAATGAAACTGAACGCATTGCATTTTGTCCACCGCTCGTGGCAAAGGCAGTGAAATTGACAATCAATAAAAGCACGGTAGCGGTTGCGCTGAGGAGGATAGCACGCTTTTCTATATCTCTATTCTTTTTAACTCTCTGAACGTGTTTTAATCCAAACATATCATATATCTTTATGTTTTTGGAATCAGGAACGGACAAGGACTAAGATGAAATTGTTTTTAAATCGATTTCGGAAATTTAATTTCAATCATAATTTTTATATTTTTTAAATTTCAGAGCTTGTTTTTAATCCGAATATAACATAATTATATGTTTTTGGAATCAGAAAATGATGAAGAATACAATAAACGTAATTTTGGATCGTTTTATAAAAAAAATAATTTTAATTACAATTTTCAGATTTTTAATGACCAAAGTCATTAATTCATTTTTAAGCCTCCAAGCTAAAAATGCAATACCAAAGTCCGGCCTTCGTCGAAGATTGCTTTGCCAAAATTTCAATCAATTTTACTGAAAAATGAGGGTGTGACAGTTCCGCCTCAACTTTTACAAAATGCCGGATATGACGTCATCAAAGACATTTATCCAAAAAATGAAAAAAAGTCTGGGGATATCATACCCAGGAACTCTCATGTAAAATGTCATAAAGATCGGTCCAGTAGTTTACTCTGAATCGCTCTACACACACACACAGACAGACAGACACACACACACACACACACAGACACACATACACCACGACCCTCGTCTCGATTCCCCCTCTATGTCAAAACATTTAGTCAAAACTTGACTAAAATAAAAACGAGCCAGCAAGCAAACGAGCTAACAGACTGAACGAAAGGTTCCTAAAGAGAAACGATGGAGATAATTATACCCTTTAATTCGCTGTTCCTTTACGTACATTTTTCTATAGATCACAAGGGTCTACTCAGTTCATCTGCGTCTTGTCCGTAACGCAAATCTACATTGATCATGAACAATGGTACAACGGACAAGCGTAGAATAAGAGAGATAGAGAGAGAGAGAGAGAGAGAGAGAGAGAGAGAGAGAGAGAGAGAGAGAGAGAGAGAGAGAGAGAGAGAGAGAGAGAGAGAGAGAGAGAGAGAGTGAAACTGAAACTGAACTTTATTACCAAAGCCT
>NC_090247.1:61683697-61687951 GCF_037325665.1 Littorina saxatilis
TTCCAATTTCGGTCCAGATCTACGCGAAGTTCTTCGTGCGCGTTCGTCTGTTTTTCGAAACAGAGATGACGAGTAGTGTTAAATATGACGAGTCTTTTTTTCGGAATATTCCAGACATCTGTATATGCTGGGTACACAAGCAACACTGAAAAAAAATTCATTTTAGATTCATTCCTGTAAAATATCACAACTAAAACAAATAGGCCTAGTGGAAACAAGTGTCTTGTGCAAGAGAGATCAAGGGAGATAATTGGCTTGATATGTCGCCCGTCGACTCAAGTTCTGAGTTTTGTGTGGGTATCCGTGTTCATGCACTAGGCCTCCAAAATGAACAGTTTACAGATGCACAGTCCACAGAAGCGTCGTAAAGATATTAAACTTTAACACTGCGCACATAAAACATATTTTTAACATTATGAAAAGGACTAAAAGTACTCACGAAGATTGCTGATTGAGGTTCGTCAAACACGCCTTTTTCACCACGCAGATCCCGGTCTTCGGCAAGCAGTGGTGGGCGCGAAAAACCAAGCGCATGCGCATTGAGGCACAAAGTTAAAAATAGAGAGGAAATCCCCACCACCGACGAATGTTGAGGTTGAATCTGGATGTCTCTAGTACCTGTTTATGTGCTCACGTGTTTAGCCCAAGACAGATACACGGGTTATTCTCCAGAGCTAGGTACCATTTTGTAACATGCACTCTTAGTCTCTTAAATGAGTATGACGTATATTAAATGACAACTAGAATTTATTCTCTTTACTTTTTTTGTACTTTTTAAAATTTTTATTCCAGTTAGATAATGATACAGACATTAAGAATAAAAAAAACAAGCAAGGTAGGTTGTTGGAACGTTTGTTATTGATAAAACAATACATTCACGGATATTTCGACCCAACGGTCTTTTAAGTGAACAGACAAACAAATATCCACACACAACGTATCTTGATAGTTCTATCAGTTTACGTCCACTCGTCAGGAAGCCGAGCGAATGAATAAATATCTGTGAATGTATTGTTTTGTCAATAACAAACGTTCCAAAAACCTACCTTTCTTGTTTGTTGATTCTGAATTTTGGAACGTTGGCAGTCTCTTTGCTTTTGAATTTGATACAGACATAAAAAAAACCACACATTTTTTACTAGTGTGACAGGGGAGGCTACCGCTCCTTTCACAACGGACTCTGCACCCGAGTTGTTGGCCTTTAAAGTCAACACCTGTGGTTTGTGAGATTCTGTTTGTGATGGGGTCTGGTGGTTTCCGATAGTCTGTATGTTCATGGAAACCTTCGGGTTTGCATAACAGTTTTTATAGAGCCCTAACATTTTCAATCCTGTTTGATTGCACTTCGCTTCCCGAGGTGATCGTAGTGTTTCGGCACACGGTTACACTAGTTTAAAAACAGTCGCGTAAGGCGAAAATACAACATTTAGTCAAGTAGCTGTCGAACTCACAGAATGAAACTGAACGCAATGCCATTTTTCAGCAAGACCGTATACTCGTAGCATCGTCAGTCCACCGCTCATGGCAAAGGCAGTGAAATTGACAAGAAGAGCGGGGTAGTAGTTGCGCTAAGAAGGATAGCACGCTTTTCTGTACCTCTCTTTGTTTTAACTTTCTGAGCGTGTTTTTAATCCAAACATATCATATCTATATGTTTTTGGAATCAGGAACCGACTAGGAATAAGATGAAAGTGTTTTTAAATTGATTTCGACAATTTAATTGTGATAATAATTGTTATATATTTAATTTTCAGAGCTTGTTTTTAATCCAAATATAACATATTTATATGTTTTTGGAATCAGAAAATAATGGAGAATAAGATGAAGGTACATTTGGATCGTTTTATAAATTTTTATTTTTTTTTACAATTTTCAGATTTTTAATGACCAAAGTCATTAACTAATTTTTAAGCCACCAAGCTGAAATGCAATACTAAAGTCCGGGCTTTGTCGAAGATTACTTGACCAAAATTTCAACCAATTTGGTTGAAAAAGGAGGGCGTGACAGTGCCGCCTCAACTTTAACGAAAAGCCGGATATGACGTCATCAAAGACATTTATCAAAAAAATGAAAAAAACGTTCGGGGATTTCATACCCAGGAACTCTCATGTCAAATTTCATAAAGATCGGTCCAGTAGTTTAGTCTGAATCGCTCTACACACACACACACACACAGACACACGCACATACACCACGACCCTCGTCTCGATTCCCCCCTCTACGTTAAAACATTTAGTCAAAACTTGACTAAATGTAAAAAGAAGTGTTAGTATTCAAATCCGTGTCACATCCTTTTGTTTCTATGCTACGCAAGTGATGTACTTTGAAATGCTTGTTATTTACTGAACCTAAACAAACAAAATGCGCAAATATTTCTAATTTTTTTCTCCACAGGCCAAGGATATACATGGAACCAGCATTCACTACTAAAATCAATGTGAATGGTTCACATGTCTCCGTAAATAAAGAAATATCGTGCACCTTCGTAACATGGTTTCCAGTAGTACACAGCTCTGGAAAATAATAAAACCACATGTGTTTGTGAAGATAAAAGCAGGGACAGAAGAACTAAGCCTTGACCAACAATGAGACCGCTTCTGAAGAATAACTTGAGAGAAATCGTGCATTTCATCTGTCAAAGTTAAGCCGTCAAAATTTAACGACCCGGAGTAATGGGTATAGTGTGCTCTGCAAAGCCCGCTGAGAGATTATGTGAGAATTTTTTCACGCGCGTTAAAGTTTATGACCAAAACTGAAAAAGAACATTTGCCGACCATTATATATCATTCACAAGAGAAGAGTCACTGACTTCAGCTCTTGAAACCCTAGAAAAAAAACCCGGACCTGGGAATGAAGATTGTTGCCTACATGTTTCAGATTGTTATTCTCAATACTCGGGTCACTGCCTTGGCTGACTTTATGAAGTTTTTTCTCTCATTACATTTAGTCAAGTTTTGACTAAATGTTTTAACATAGAGGGGGAATTGAGACGAGGGTCGTGGTGTATGTGTGTGTGTCTGTCTGTGCGTGTGTGTGTGTGTAGAGCGATTCAGAGTAAACTACTGGACCGATCGATATCTTTATGAAATTTGACATGAGAGTTCCTAAGAATGATATCCCCGGATATTATTTTCTTTTTTTCGATAACTACTTTTGATGACGTCATATCCGGCTTTTTGTAAAAGTTGAGGCGGCACTGTCACACCCTCATTTTTCAATCAAATTAATTGAAATTTCTGTAAAGCAATCTTTGACGAAGGCCGGACTTCGGTATTGCATTTCAGCTTGGTGGCTTAAAAATTAATTAATGACTTTGGTCCTTAAAAATCTGAAAATTGTAATAATTTTTTTTTTTATATATATAAAACGATCCAAATTTACGTTCATCTTATTTTACATCATTTCCTGATTCCAAAAACATATAAATATGTTATATTTGGATTAAAGACAAGCTCTGAAAATTAAAAATATAAAAATTATGATCAAAATTAAATTTCGGAAATCGATTTAAAAACAATTTCATCTTATTCCTTGACGGTTCCTGATTCCAAAAACATATAGATATGATATGTTTGGATTAAAAACACGCTCAGAAAGTTAAAACGAAGAGAGGTACAGAAAAGCGTGCTTTGCAGCACAGCGAAACCACTACCGCGCTGAACAGGCTCGTCAGTTTCACTCCGTTTTGCACAAGCGGCGGACTACGGTCATTGTGAAAAAATGCAGTGCGTTCAGTTTTATTCTGCGAGTTCCACAGCTTGACTAAATGTAGTAATTTCGCCTTACGCGACTTGTTGTTTGATTACCTTTGTCTTTACCATTCGTTACGATAATTCATGCATGTAGGATTTTCGCGTGAAAACGCACACACACACACACACACACACACACACACACACACACACACACACACACACACACACACACACACACACATACACACACACACACACATACACACACACACACACACACACTCTCTCTCTCTCTCTCTCACACACACACACACACACACACACACACACACACTCACACACATTTACATATGAGTAAAACATAAAATAAATTCATTTATGTCAACACACACCCAACAAATAAACACTTTTTTTGTGGTTAGCTGTGAAAAATGATATGAGAGATCAGGTCATGACGTCATCCTTATCGACTTCACAAGTACGGATTCCTTGAAGTTGACAGGAATTTACAACATTATGGGATGAGTATTTGCTTATTCTCGTGGCTATCATTTTTGT
>NC_090247.1:61693151-61705651 GCF_037325665.1 Littorina saxatilis
GCCAAAATTCCACGATGACATCGAAATGTAAGATTTGTTTCCGTACTTTATGCATGGATGTGTGTGAGGCAGCAAACTAAAATGTAAATTGTACAATTGATGTAATTGTTTCTGTCAGCTCTTAATCTGTACAGCGGATTTCTTTTAAGTGTGACCAGAAAAAAATATTATGACTGGAATATTGATCCGAAAGAGAGAAATGTCTTTTCCCCCTCACGTTAAATTTAAGTAAAATGTACTTGTGCGTGTCAGCTCTGAACCTCTCATTCTGATCTCTTGTAATTGAGACAGTGACAAAAGGTCAGGTGTCATGTCTACTGTCCCGAATGACACACGATTGCTGACATTTCACCATTGCCAAAAGAATAAACAAATAAGAAATAGGTAGAAAATGAATGTGAACACTGACTTTGATTGTTGATCAGTATTTTCTATGCCACTAACAAATAATCTACTTACACATAGCTGTTTGGCAAATGTATGTTGCATGGGACACACTGACATGAAAGTGGAAGATGTTTTTCCCTCTAGAGAAACTACATATCAAGTTACACTTTTTGTGCTCTTCCATTCCAGTTGGCAATCAATTGTTAACGCATGTTATTAGAAAAAATAGAACGAAAACAGATTAGATAGAATGAAAAACGTACTGGTGATGTCATTTGGGACATACTGACATGAAAACGTCACCTTTTGTCATTGTCTCAATTGTGAACATATCACAATGTCATGATTGAAATATTGATCCGTAAGAGTTTTTCCTAATAAATTCAGTTTTTATTCTTATCTTTTGGACACTCACATAAACATTCTACGCCACCACTTCACCACCCCCCCCCCCCCCACAAAAAAAAAAAAAAAAAAAAATTTGATAATACTGTAATAATTACGAGACCAACCGACCGAATTGCTTAGTGTGGTTATCTTAGTTTAGCGGCTACTATTAGGTAACAAGAGATTATAATGAAAGTGTCGACACCAGTTTGCTTTTGAGCGCAAAGGAGTTATTACACACACACAAAGAAAAGAAAAGAAAAAAAAGTCAAAAAGAATATAAATCAACCATTATGAGATGAAGCCATTGAACTAAAATAGAGAAAAAGTCGACTCAGTTTTATTCCTCATTTTCGCAACAACCAAAAAAAAAACACAAAAAAACCCTGTGCATTAATCAATCCAACGTCTTTTTCGAAAAGAATGGGCTGGAGTGAAATGAAAAGGTTTTTTTATATAGACAGAAATATGAGAGGTTTTAATTTGAACAACTTCCTGAAATAGCAGTTAACTCTTTTTTTTTTCTTTTTTTTTGGACCTCAGTTGCATGCAAGGCTGCTTCAACCCATCTTTTTTGCCTCTTTCGTCTTTTTTTCCTTCTTCTTCTTTTTGGGCGGTGAGCATATCCTTCTTCATTGGTCTTTTTTTTTTCAATGAAAATTTAATTTTGTTTTCTTTTACATTTTACAGCAGTTAACTCTAACAGAGAGTCCTCGCTGGATCTTCAAAGGAAAACATCTGACGCTGACGTTAAAATCTGAGTCTGTTTTAATGTACTGTTGAGAACTTTAACACTTTCTACCCCACCTATGTTGACCAAGTTTTTGTTAGCCGAGACCTGCTGTAGCACAGCAGGTCACACACAGAATTGTAGTAGCTGTGTAGTAATTGTGTATCAACACGCTGGAATGCAGGCGTTAGATGGACGTTACAGGAAGCGACTGAAGCTAACAGTCTGAGCGGATATATCCGTACCTGGTCAGATAGAGCCATAAAATTATGAGTGGGTACAGATATATCTGTAACTGGGAGACAATGAGTTAAAAGCGATCGATTTTTTCAGGGAGGGGGTGGAGTAGGGCAGTATTTCGAACGATTATAAGTTTTACTGTTTTCTTATTTTTCCTGTCCGTTTCAAGAGGATCGATGCTCGACCAGCTATACTTGAGTTTTGATCGAATTTAAATAATTTTTTTACAAGCAGTCGTTTGTTGAGGAAGTATTGCAAAGTATTCTTCTGTGCTATAGAGTAAATGTATTTTGTAGCAATATTGCAATTGCCACCCACGTCTTGTACTCTGGCAACACGCATGAATATGTGAACATTTCTGAAACACTGGCGTCTTGGCGTTCGCTTATTAGTAGAAAGTTTAAACTAAATCTGGCTGCAATGGCTTTGTTGTATTTACTTTTTAAACAAAACAAAACAATGTTCTCCTTTTCATTACTTCATCGTGGGTATAATACGCGCGCGCGCGCGTGTGTGTGTGTGTGTGTGTGTGTGTGTGTGTGTGTGTGTGTGTGTGTGTGTGTGTGTGTGTGTGTGTGTGTGTGTGTGTGTGTGTGTGTGTGTGTGTGTGTGTAATTGTTGACAGGATTGTTTCCGTGAGAAAAATGAATATATTAAAATATACAGTTTATTTTAATTGACATTTTTTGTTTTCTTTATGTTTGCAGAGATCTTCATCAAAATGAAATTGTGTGGATAGAAGAACGAGCGTTTTCACCGCTTCAGCGTTTAGTGTCTTTGTAAGTAATTCAGACCAGGAATTGATATGAGGGTAGTGGTGTGTGTGTGTGTGTGTGTGTGTGTGTGTGTGTGTGTGTGTGTGTATATATATGTGTGTGTGTGTATGTGTGTGTGTGTGTATATATGTGTGTGTGTCCATACGTGCGTGTGTGTGTGTGTGAGTCTGTGTGTGTGTGTGTGTGTGTGTGTGTGTGTGTGTTCTTTTCCCTCTAATCTAGAATCCTAAACAGATAAACTGCCAACGTACCAAAATATAGAATCACGAATCACGAAACAGGACATATTGGTTTATGGAACGTTTAAATTCTAACAAAAGAAAACATTGACAAGCACGTTGAGCTAATGGTCTTTGAGGTGAACAGACAAAATTAATAATTATGAGATGAATAAAAGAACTCAGCCAAGTAGGCGTCTAATTCAACCTCAGGATGGGGAGAGTCGAAAAGAATTCTCTCACAATCTTGAGATCCAATTCTACTTCTGCGCAGTTAATTTGTTTTATTTATGTCATTATTTTTTGTACACTACAAAGTCTATTACGTCATCATTCTCGTGAATATTTTGTTTTGGTAAAAATTAAAAATTAAACGTTCAAAAAGCTAACATTTCTTGTTTTTTGATTCCTCCTGAGTTAAAACTGAGACCGTGTAATCCGCAGACTTGGGTCGTGTAATATCACCGGAAAAAGAGTCAGAGGAAATTTTCTTCTGAGGCTTTTTGTGCTGTGAGGTTGATATCTGGCATTTACACTTTTTCGATTAACTCTGTTACTTTTCAAGGAAGTTTTAAATGGTCCAAGATTAAATCTGAGAGATTCTTTTTAACTTTTTGTTTCGTCTACATAAGGTAGCTTGATTTCCCCTTTGATCCTGGGCTTACTTAGGGAGTGTCTTTAGTAAGAGTCGGCACGAATGTCCCTGAATTTGATCTCGCTAATTAGACTACAGATACAACATAGTAAAGGCTATCAGAAGCCTATCATCTAACAAGTGTTTAGTAATGCATGTGTCTGGCTAGTTGATCTCTACCAGAGATACTGTGACATGATAACTTAGCAACAACAAAATATGTAGCGATAATGTCCGTACCCCAACTGAAACATTCATTTAATCGACACCTGCAGCAGTAGGAATGACATAATAATTATAAGAAAAAAGCGAGAATAAAAAAAATTAAAAAAAGCTGTTATGGATAGATAATTACCGTAATTCATTTGCCTTTTTGCCTATTCTGATTTTTCGTCGATTTTGTAATTGGTACCTTAATTGTGTTTTTGTCGGTTCGAATTTAGGGGTACCCTTAATTTAGTGGTGGTCCCGTGGCCCTTATAGAAGATATATTTGATTCGAAATGTGTGCCAGATTATCAATTTGTAAGTGCCTTTAATGGCATAGAAATTTGAATGAAATGACACGTGAATGAATATTTTAGATGGGGGACGATCACTATCGCAATATTTTGTTTCTTAAGTTTAAATCGCAAACTCTCTCTTTGGCATTATTCTGAAACCAGGTAGCTCGGCTGGTAAACCTCTGCATGAATTTGTGATCCGCGGATCACGGGTTAAAAGCCAAGCCATGGCGGACACGGGTAAACTATACCGAGCAACAAAAGAAACGCGAAAAAATTCGTCATTGTTTGATTGACAAATTCTCCAACAATTATAGAGTTAGAATTATTAAACCACAAAAGTTTGATGAAGGCATGCATGTTTGACCTTGCTTTTGTGTGATTATTTTGATGCTGTGACTGTTTTAACACACGGTACAAGCAGGTTTAACGTCAAACACATAATGCGCGCTCGCAGCACGTGCAAGTGGAGCAGGAGAAATCTGATGTGTGAGATATATGTGTTCACTAATGCATTAGCAACCAAAATAGACCATGGCACGCTTGCTGCCAGTCTCACTTTTGAAACAGCCAGGATGCCAAGATTGACACCACCAAAATGCCAGGTCGATTTAAAGCTGGGGAGGATCCAGAAGCGCTGGCATGTGCTTTAAACGTGCATAATTATGTCAACAGTCTATCACCTTCAGCAATGTTCTGTTGACATTGGAAACACTGCAGTTATGCAACGCGGTGGATTTTTCGCATTACCCCAAATAAGACAAGATCGCAATTTCCTGCCACAACGTCTTCGAGATCGATTCAATACAGCCACTGACACTACCAGGAACATCATTGGAAGCCACCAGTGTCCGATCAGTGGCCAGAGAGCGCGATGAAGACTGACTGAGCGAGACCTCCAAAACTTCGTTAACGTTAAACCTGCTTGTCCCGTGTGTAGAAACAGTCGTAGCATCAAAATAATAACACAACATCTAGGTCAAACATGCCTTCATCAAACTTTTGTGGTTTGATAATTCTAACTCTACAATTGTTCGAGATTTTGTCAATCAAACATTGCAGAATTTTTTCGCGTTTCTTTTGTTGCTCGGTACATATGGGCCAACTCATGCAGAGACCGTATCCATGTCCAACTCCCATGTCACCGCTGTGGCACACCAGAGACCTCGGTTATTCTGCCAGGAAGGCAAATGGCTTATCAAACCGCAACATGCACACACTTCGGTAACGCGACTCCTGTAGCTGCTTGCTTTCCACTGGGATAATGATGTGATGAAAATGGAAACTTAAACAAGTCGCGTAAGGCGAAAATACAACATTTAGTCAAGCTCAGTCGAACTCACAGAATGAAACTGAACGCATTGCATTTTTTCCGCAAGACCTGTCCACCGCTCGTGGCAAAGGCAGTGACATTAACAATCCAGAAAAGCGCGGTAGCGGTTGCGCTGAGGAGGATTGCACGCTTTTCTATATCTCTATTCTTTTTAACTCTCTGAACGTTTTTTTAATCCAAACATATCATATCTATATGTTTTTGGAATCAGGAACGGACAAGGATTAAGATGAAATTGTTTTTAAATCGATTTCGGAAATTACATTTTAATCATAATTTTATATTTATAATTTTCAGAGCTTGTTTTTAATCCAAATATAACATACTTATATGTTTTTGGAATCAGAAAATGATGAAGAATACGATAAATGTAATTTTGGATCGTTTTATAAAAAAATAATTTTAATTACAATTTTCAGATTTTTAATGACCAAAGTCATAAATTAATTTGTAAGCCTCCAAGCTGAAATGCAATGCCAAAGTCCGGCCTTCGTCGAAGGTTGCTTGGCCAAAATTTCAATCAATTTTATTGAAAAATGAGGGTGTGACAGTGCCGCCTCAACTTTTACAAAATGCTGGATATGACGTCATCAAAGACGTTTATCCCAAAAAAATTAAAAAAATATCCGGGGATATCATATCTCATGTAAAATTTCTACAATATCAAAAAATATCCGGGGATATCATATCTCATGTAAAATTTCATAAAGATCGGTCCAGTAGTTTACTCTGAATTGCTCTACACACACGCACGCACAGACACACACACACACACACACACACACACACACACACACACACACGCACACACACACAGACACACAGACACACATACACCACGACCCTCGTCTCGATTCCCCCCTCTATGTTAAAACATTTAGTCAAAACTTGACTAAATGTAACAAGTCGCGTAAGGCGAAAATACAACATTTAGTCAAGTAGCTGTCGAACTCACAGAATGAAACTGAACGCAATGCAACGCACGGCAAAGGCAGTGAAATTGACAGGAAGAGCGGGGTAGTACTTGCGCTGAGAAGGATAGCACGCTTATCTGTACCTCTCTTTGTTTTAACTTTCTGAGCGTGTTTTTAATCCAAACATATTATATCTATATGTTTTTGGAATCAGGAACCGACAAGGAATAAGATGAAAGTGTTTTTAAATTGAATTCAAAATTTTAATTTTGATAATAATTTTTATATATTTAATTTTCAGAGCTTGTTTTTAATCCGAATATAACATATTTATATGTTTTTGGAATCAGAAAATGATGAAGAATAAGATGAACGTAAATTTGGATCATTTAATAAAAAATATATTTTTTTACAATTTTCAGAAATTTAATGACCAAAGTCATTAATTGATTTTTAATCCACCAAGCTGAAATGCAATACCGAAGTCCGGGATTTGTCGAAGACTACTTGACAAAAATTTCAACCAATTTGGTTGAAAAATGAGAGCGTGACAGTGCCGCCTCAACTTTCACAAAAAGCCGGATATGACGTCATCAAAGAAATTTATCAAAAAATGAAAAAAACGTTCGGGGATATCATACCCAGGAATTCTCATGTCAAATTTCATAAAGATCGGTCAAGTAGTTTGGTCTGAATCGCTCTACACGCACGCACACACGCACGCACGCACACACACACACACACACATACACCACGACTCTCGTCTCGATTCCCCCCTCTATGTTAAAACATTTAGTCAAAACTTGACTAAATGTAAAAAGGAAACATTTTGATTAATTATCTGCAAAAGACGTACTACTTTTAAATATCGTATGTAATGATGATCGGTATTTGTATGAGATGTGTGTGCGGCGCGTCTGTTTGTCTGTCTGTCTGTCTGTCTGTCTATGTGTCTGTTGTTTCTTTGTTGATGACACACCACTCTTTCATGACTTTTGTTAACAGGAATGTCAAACAGAACAACTTTCGAGGAGTCGATCAAGATACGTTTGACGTAATGCCACGATTAAAGCATATGTAAGTATTATTTTTAAACTGCTGAGTTTTCTTTTGTGTGTACGTTGATCAGTAAGTTTATTTTTTTAATTACCATTTTAGCATGCATTTTTGTCATAGATCACGTTTTCTTTTGGCGTCGAAAGTCGTCGCAACGCCAAAATTTGTTTCAAATCACCGAAAATTGCTCTGTCATTTCGGAAGAGCTTTTTCACTTGGTTTTGTTGTTCAAAAGGTCTCCCGCTCTCTCATTCTCTTTTTCGCTCTCTGTCTCTCTGTCTCTGTCTCTGTCTCTGTCTCTGTCTCTGTCTCTCTCTCTTTCTGTCTCTGTCTGTCTATCTCTCACTCTCTCTTTCGCTCTCTGTCTCAGTCTCTGTCTCTGTCTCAGTCTCTGTCTCTATCTTTGTCTCAGTCTCTGTCTCTGTCTCTCTCTCTCTCTGTCTCTCTCTCTCTCTCTCTCTCTCTCTCTCTCTTTCTTTCGGCCTGACCTGTTCTCGATCTCTCACTCGGATTTTGGTTTTTTTCTCCAGTTATTTCGACACATTCTACATGTGCGCATACGCGACTCACGTGAGCGACTGTCAGCCGCAAGGAGATGGGATTTCCAGTCGTTACAACTTGTTGGAGAGCACCATCTTGCGCGCTGCAGTCTGGGCAGTCGCCATCTTGGCTTGCTTCGGAAACATCACGGTGTTCATGGGTAGAACTATTGTCAAGGACGACAACCCTGTCCACTCTTTTCTCATCAAGGTGAGATAAATAGAGAATACTACTCGCTGTGTCATAACAGATTTACATTGAAATGCGAGCGAAAGCGAGCTTTTTAATATTTGTTAAAGCATCGTCAAAGCAAAAAGACGTCGCTCTAGTAACTAAAGTATAGTGTGACGTGTATACGTTCTCAGAATTCTTGCAGGGGAAACAGCAAGCTCAAAGGTGTTACCAGACTGACGTTTGTCTCGGTGACTTTGTCATCATGAGCAGTGGAAAATTCTATCCCTGCCACCTTATTTTACACCACCTCATAATATAACAACGTGTGAGCGTATGTGTTTTTTTTTTAATATTTGACATGGATGGTCTCTCTCACGTATGTTGGATGATCTTGATATTTTTAAGATATGTTAGAAGAGAAAAATAAAAATAAAAGATTGTTAAAAACTCAAATAAAGGATTTTCCATTGTAATTAATAACCATAGTTATGGAATTGTTGTGATGAGAACGAAGAACTAGAAAGGCTTTTGACCAATGGAAATAACAATAGCATTACATTTTTAATCAACAATGTATGTGCAGACTTAAACACTGCAAATATGCTTCTGTTTGTTTGTTTGTTTGTTTGTTTGTATAACGCCCAGCCGACCATGAAGGGCCATATTAGGGCGGTGCTGCTTTGACATATAACGTGCGCCACACACAAGACAAAAGTCGCAGCACAGGCTTCATGTCTCACCCAGTCACATTATTCTGACACCGGACCAACCAGTCCTAGCACTAACCCCATAATGCCACACGCCAGGCGGAGCTGCCACTAGATTGCCAATTTTAAAGTCTTAGGTATGACCCGGCCGGGGTTCGAACCCACGACCTCCCGATCACGGGGCGGACGCCTTACCACGAGGCCAACCGTGCCGGTCTATGCTTCTGTTAAAAGTTGTCCTTATTTTAGCCCAACTTTGACTTTGTGAAGATTTCGCGAAGTCATTTTACCAAACATTCAGGGCCAAAGCTTCATGCAACGAGCTTCGCGAAGTAGGATTCGCGAATTCGACTGCGCGAATTCGACTTCACCCAATACATTATGACAGGCTTTACGTACTAGCACGTTCTGCTTGCAGTGAGTAATTGAGTTCCGTGAGGGGAGAGGCCGACGAGGCTGGGTATGGGGCGGGTGAATGTGGGGAGAAAAATGAACGCTTTGAATGTGTGTTTTCGGGATTTCCCGTTCATTTGTTTTATCAGCAAGCAAACAAGCAGGCCTGGAGACAGCACTCTCACTCTTCTTTGACAGTCGTTGAAGCCCCATACCGAGCTAGGGGCGGATAAGGGGGGGGGGGGGGGGTGTTACAGGGGTTCCTGACCCCCCCCCCCCCGGCTGTCAAATTAAAAAAAAAAAATTCTGTTTGAAAAAAAACCATTTTCTGTCTGAGATTTTTTTTCACCAGTTGATCATGTTTAAAATCAAGAATAAGCCACAACTTGTTTATAAAATAGCTCAAATTCTTCAGCTTCAGTAGACCCCTGGACCCCAGGTTGTAACCCCCCCCCCCCGCCCCCTCCTCAGGTTTAACTGCTCCGCCCCTGCTCTCTAAGATCACAAATAAATGTCACTTTCACTTGAATGTGTGCTTTGTTTCTGCAGAACCTGTCGTTAGCCGATCTGCTGATGGGAATCTACCTGATAGTCTTGGCCACCCACGACCTGCGCTACCGGGGATCCTACCTCTCCAAGGACAAGGAATGGCGGGACAGCTGGGGCTGTGACGTCATCGGCAGTCTTGCCACCATCAGCAACGAGGGTTCAGTGCTGACGCTTACCATGATTACGTTAGACAGGTACAGAAAATGTTAAATGTATTTGTACCCAGGTAAACATACTGAACAATGTGAATTGTCAAGTTCTTGGCCATATTGGTTATCGTGTCTTACGAAATGAAAGCTTGGAAAATCACCACCGCCCTCAGTCAAAAAAGCTAATGCTTCGCTCCAGAAAAATGAGGAAAAAATTGAAACGGAGAGCGGCCAAAAGAAGACGAACGTGTGAATAACATAATGCAGAGATTACAAATAATACAGATTATTAAAGAGAAATCAGAAAACACCAATACATTCTTGCGTCGTTTGCATCCTTGGGATGATCTCACCAATATTCGATTTAAAAAAAAAAATCTATTTTCGTCCTTTGGAAGGTTGTCTTCTGGACAGCTGAGAATCAAATCCGGAAAATTTTGTCAGGACATACAACCTTTTAGTCCGCCCGATCTTAGTTTAGCGCTAGCCATCGACGTGTGTCAACTCTCTTCACTGCCACAAATAGACGAATTTCGGAAATAACTCTGTCGGGTTTTTGAGTCACTTGAGAAAAAGTGACTCTATGTAATCGGTCAGTGTTAGTCTGTCCGGCCGGCCGTCCGGCCGGCCGGCCGGCCGGCCGTCCGTAGACACCACCTTAACGTTGGACTTTTCTCGGAAACTATCAAAGCGATCGGGCTCATATTTTGTTTAGTCGTGACCTCCAATGACCTCTACACTTTAACGATGGTTTCGTTGACCTTTGACCTTTTTCAAGGTCACAGGTCAGCGTCAAAGGAAAAATTAGACATTTTATATCTTTGACAAAGTTCATCGGATGTGATTGAAACTTTGTAGGATTATTCTTTACATCAAAGTATTTACATCTGTAGCCTTTTACGAACGTTATCAGAAAAACAAGGGAGATAACTAGCCTTTTCTGTTCGGCAACACACAACTTAACGTTGGGCTTTTCTCGGAAACTATAAAAGTGACCGGGCTCAAATTTTATGTGAACGTGACTCATTGTGTTGTGAATAGCAATTTCTTCCTGTCCATCTGATGCCTCATATAATATTCAGAACTGCGAAAGTGACTCGATCGAGCGTTTGCTCTTCTTGTTTATGGGTTGTAGTTGAATTGTTTTCCTTTGGGTTATTTCCCTTGCTGTTCCATAGCAACTCTAAGGCAAGCTACACGGGACAATGTAGGCTTGCCTCATTCTTTCTATATATATAGAAACAAGGGAAAGAAACTCTTCCATAACCCATACAAACTTGACAGAGTTATTTCTGAACATTGCCTATTACTTACAACTCTTTCTCCGTCCCCATTTCAGGTACATCTGCATTCTATACCCGCTGAAAATGCGACGCCGTACAGTGTGTCACGCTTACCTGGTGATGTTCGTCATCTGGGGCGGCTGTGTGGCCATCGCCGTGTTTCCCGTGATGGGACTGTCCTACTTCGGGACGCACTTCTACCGCAGAAATGCTGTGTGCATTCCACTCTTCTTGGAAGACCCAAGGAGCCATGGGTGGGAGTATTCTGCCTTCATCTTCTTGGGTGTCAACCTGGGTTCCTTCGTCTTCATCGCTTACGCTTACGTGGCCATGTTCCTCGCCATACGAAGGTGAGTCGTTTTAGCGGTGGGTGAGAATCTGTGTGTGAGTTGTGCGTATTTGCGAATGCTCCTTCTCGTGTAAAGAGTTTAGGTCACCATCTCAAGTTTGGCCAGGCTTTTGCATGGCAAATAAGACTATCCCTCCTTTGTTAAGAAATAATGTTGTTGTTTTCGTATAACTATTTGTTCTGGGGTTTGAAAACTTAGCTTTGTTTTGTGTGCATATGTGTGGTTTTGCTTTTGTTTATTTGTATGTTTGGTTGGGTTTTCATTTTTTTTCTTTGCTGGCTTTTGTTTTGGTATCTGTCTGTCGTTCTATCTGTCTGTCTGTCTGTCTGTCTGTCTGTCTGTCTGTCTGACTGACGGTCTGTCTCAGGGTCTGAATGTCTGCCTGTCTCTCGGTTTGCCTTTCTCCCTTCGACCTGAAGGCGAAGTGGGTGTAAAACCAATGTCTAAATTAAAGTAATAGAAGATTTAATGTTTTGCAGCCAAAGTCAAAAATTAACCAGCTCTGTCACTGTGTTTTTTAGGTCGCGACTGATGTACCGCCCAGCGGATGAAAGTCAGGAGCGATGTCTGATGAAGCGCTTCTTCTTCATCGTCGTCACAGATCTCATGTGTTGGATGCCGATCATACTGCTTAAGGTGGCAGCATTGGCAGGTGGGTGTTGTGTGTGTGTGTGTGTGTGTGTATGTGTGTGTGTGTGTGTGTGTGTGTCTGTGTGTGTGTGTGTGGGTGTATGTGTATGTATTTGTGTGTGTGTGTGTGTGTGTGTGTGTGTGAGTGTGTATGTGTGTGTGTGTGTGTGTGTGTGTGTTTGTGTGTGTGTGTGTGTGTGTGTGTGTGTGTGTGTGTGTGTGTGTGAATACGAATACGAATAATACGAACACGAATAATAATACGAATACTATAAGATGTTTGATGGGTTGTTGACAGACCAGCTTTTTTGTCTGTCCGAGGGGGAGCATATCGTCTTTTGTTTCATATTTATTGACAAAAGTCGATATGCCCCCCGAGGACCGACAAAAAAGCTGGTCTGTCATCAAACCATCAAACATCGTTTTTGTCATCATTTTGGTAGTGAGAAAACAAGTGCACAATCAACCCAGGGAGCCATGCTTTGAAACACGGGTACCGTGCGGATAACCACACGGGTCCCGGTTTGATAACCACTGGCAATCAAAGA
>NC_090247.1:61710651-61765651 GCF_037325665.1 Littorina saxatilis
GCACTACAACAGCACTGGGTGCAGTACTCGCTCCGGCATCGAAGAATTTTGCACTAAAAAATGCACAAAATTTGACCTATTTCGTCGCCTATAGAGGACGGAAAGAATGTCATTTTGAACATTGTTATGACATTCTTTCCGTCAAAAAAGTCAATTTAACGGTGTTAAATGAAGCGACCATCCACACATTTATGGTTGCCATCCAGAGTTTAGGTTGCCATCCACGTGTGGATGGTTGCGTTATGGTGATTTAGGCAACCAAACCTGTGGAAACGGGGGTACACACGCACGCACCCACGCACACACACACACCCATACATACACACACACACACACTCAAGCGCAGACACACACACACACACACACTCAAGCGCCGATACACACACACACACTCAAGCGCAGACACACACACACACACACACACTGACACACACACACACACACTGACACACACACACACACACACTCAAGCGCAGACATACGGACGTACATGTACAAATGCATAGACAGACAGACAGACAGACAGATCGACAGACAGACGGACAGAAAAACAGACAGACAGAGAGACAGATACACACAACAGTCTTAAATTCGAAATTTGGCTGATATAATTGTGCCTGTAGGATTGCCCACCCTAAAGGCGGCTGTTAATTGAGCTTGAAGTCGACTTCACGAAGTCTTTTTACCAAATACCCAGTGCTAAAGCTTCGTGCGGCCAGTTTCGCCAAGTATACATCGCCCAGTTAAAGACAGGCTTTAAGAGCTGCATTCTTTTACAATGTTGCCATCAAATAACAAGATATTCTTTTTAGAGCCATTTTGGTAGTTCCGAGAGACACTGAAAAGTGACTAATTTGAGGACCAATTTGACAAAACAACGGAGGTTTATCGACAATATTTGAAACTGCCAGAAAAAGAAAAACATCACGCATTGGCAATGGAGGAGCAAAACAAGAAATGTCATTGTTTTCCTTCAACCGATACGCATTCACGAGAAATCTTAATGATTTCCTTCAAGAGACACGCATTCACGAGAAATCTGAATGATTTCCTTCAAGAGACACGCATTCACGAGAAATCTGAATGTTTTCCTTCTACAAATACGCATTCACGAGAAATCTGAATGTTTTCCTTCTACAAATACGCATTCACGAGAAATCTGAATGTTTTCCTTCTACAAATACGCATTCACGAGAAGTCTGAATGATTTTCCTCAACCGAAATACGCATTCACGAGAAGTCAGAATGATTTCCCACAACAAATACGCATTCACGAGAAATCTGAATGTTTTCCTTCAACAAATACGCATTCACGAGAAGTCTGAATGATTTCCCTCAACAAATACGCATTCACGAGAAGTCTGAATGATTTCCTTCAACAGAAACGCATTCACGAGAAATCTGAATGATTTCCCTCAACAAATATGCATTCAGGAGAAGTCTGAAGGATTTCCCTCAACAAATATGCATTCACGAGTCCCTATTTCTTCCTTCTCTTTCACAGGAGTGGAAATCAGCGGGGACCTGTACGCGTGGCTAGTGGTCTTCATCCTACCGGTCAACTCGGCCCTCAACCCCCTGCTCTACACGCTGACCACTCGCCTCTTCAAGCAGCGTCTGATGACCGGGCTGGCCACGGCCGTGTGGAGGAGGAGGAGCCTGGAGACCAACTCCTCGTCCAGCTTCTCCTTTTCCTCCCTGAAGAGCCGCGGCTCCAGCCCCAGGCTGGAGAAGGACATCAATGAGGTATAGAGTGACGGTGGTGACGTCATGGGGTGTGACGTCATTGGATGTGACGTCATGTCGGTGTGACTTGCTATTAGTGTGACGTGTTGTCAGTGTGACGTGCGTGTTTTCAGTGTGACATGTTTTCAGCGTGACGTCATGTCGGTGTGACTTGCTATCAGTGTGACGTGTGTCAGTGTGTTTTCTGTGTGACGTGATGTCAGTGGTATGCCCGGTATTTGTTGTGTGGTGTGATGGGATGTGAAATGGTGTGACGTCAGGTGATGACGTACTTGAAGTTTTACGTCCGGGTGGGTTAATCAGTTTTGGTAGTGAGATGACACGTGTCATGATATCATTTTGTGTGAGGTGTTGTGTTGCATCGTGACGTAACGTAACTGTGTTTTACTCAGTGGACGATGGTGAAAGTCGGAGACAAACATGTACAATATTTGATTTACCAAAATGAAAAGGTCTGATACATAATAATAATAATAATAATAATAATAATAATAATAATAATAATAATAATAATAATAATAATAATGATGATGCATAATATTTCTATAGTGCGTGTATCCAGGGTTTAACCCTGCTCAAAGCGCTGTACAATCAAAATCCTACGACAACAATACATTTCATAATCAAGGTATACAACACAAATAACAAACATAACATTATTTAGTGCGAGGAAATATGACACTAAGACAGTTATTATATTCCATAATTGATGGAAAAGACGAGTATGTCCAGTCGAACCTTCCCTGGCGACCACCTCTTGATAACGACCGCCTGCCCATTACGAACAGTATGAACACTAACCACGACGTTCTTTTCTCTTTCAGTTTGAGCAACTGAGCAGCCTGAAGACGAATGGGAATAACTTCTACATTGGCAAGATGAAGTACATGTACAGCAACGGCAGAGTCATCTACCCCCCGGGCAAACCGGTTCCAGTTCACGTCGGCTACAAACCTGTTGCTTCGTGAGCCAAATAACGCTGCTGCGAGACTTCACGAAGCCGAGACTTGCGTTGTTTGTGGTACTGCAAACCCAAGATTTTACTTTGTGTTATTGCAGGGCATTACTCGCTGTTATTGCAAAGCGGAGACTTTACTTTGTTGCATTGAAAAACTGAGACATTGGTTTGTGGTACAGTGGTACCTACGATGTGAAGCCCCTCCGATGAGAGGACACCTCCCAGCAAAGGACACCTGTTGATGCCCCTTCGTCTATTATCTTGACTACAATAAATCTGTCATGAAATACCGCCTGCAACGTAGACACACCTTTGGCTGGTCACAAGGGTGTCATTTCATCACAGGTATCAATGCAAAATTAAAACTTTACTTTTTAGTGCTGAAAACCGAGATTTTACTTTGTGGTACTGCAAACTTGTAGTACTGAAAAACCAAGACTTTACTTTGTGGTACTGCTTCTTCTTCTTCTTCTTGTCGATCACACTAGTTATATTGTCAGCCCGGACAGCGAGACGAATGATGCCGTCTTCTCCAGGTCTTCCTTTCCTCCGTACAGCTTGCAGTGGAGGGAGACTGCAGTTGGCCACACGGTTTTTCTCAGACTCTCAAGGATGGTGCATCGCTGGAGGATGTGTTCAGTCTGGTCCTCTAGTCCACAGCTGCACGTAGGGGAGGGGACCAGCTTCATCTTTTGGGACATGTGTGCATTTAGGCGATTATGCCCAGTGCGAATCGCATCAGCACGACTTGTTCATGTCGCGTGAGAAGATGATAATCATCCTTCCGTTTCTGGGGCCTAAACACTGCCTTGGTGAGGGTTTTCTTCTCCATGAAGATGACAGGGTTGTCTGTTTGGTCTCCCTGTGCTCCGAGTTTGGCGAGCTTGTCTGCCCTCTCATTTCCGGGGATCCCGCAGTGGGCAGGTAACCACTGCAGTACCAGTCGCCTTCAGTATGTTCGACGTGTGGTACTGCAAAACCGAATGTTTATATATTGTAGTACTGAAAAACCGAGATTTTACTTTGTGGTACTGCAAAACCGAGTGCTTATATCTTGTAGTACTGAAACACTAAGACTTCACTTTGTGGTACTGAAAAACCGAAACTTTCATTCACTTTCTCGTACTTCTATCCCGATTTCATTTAGGGTACTGCAAAGCGGTGTTTACACTGTTTGGTACTGCAAAACCGAGACTTTTCTTGGTGGTACTGCTTGCTGTACAGAGAACTTATATTACCTTGTGATACTGGAAAACTGATACTTTTCATCGTGGCACTGGAAAATGAGACATTACTTTGTGATACTGCAAAACCGAATGCTGATATATTGTGGCACTGCGAAATCGAGACTGCACTCGCTGGTACTTCAAAACTGATCGAGACTTTACTACACCGCACTGCAAAACCGCGACTTGGTGGTACTGGACAACTGGTCCTTCACTTTGCGGTACTGCAAAATTGTGTCTTTGGTCCCCGTTCTATCGCTGCATCATTCAGAGTTTCTGAGCGAGGAGAGAAAGTCCTTTTGTGCTGTCTCAGCGATTTTGAGGAGGTCTCAAATACTGTTGTATGTTACTGCAAAGATCTGTTGACCGGCAAGTTCACAAATGACTGGAGCACATTGTTTTGTCGGACGAGATTCAGACACAGACCAGTTAATTTGTGGGAGTTTCAGAACAGACCTGTTTCTTTTCACGAGTTTCAAAGACAGACCTGGTTTTGTTGTACGAGTTTCAGAGACATTCCTGTTTCTGTGGCCGAGTTTCAGAGACAGACCTGTTCCTTTTCACGAGTTTCAGAGACAGACCTGTTCCTTTTCACGAGTTTCAGAGACAGACTAGCGATCGAGAAGAAGAAAAGAAGATGAGAGACAGACCTGTTCCTTTTCACGAGTTCCAGAAACAGACCTGTTCCTTTTCACGAGTTTCAGAGAAATACTAGTTTCGTTTCCACGAGTTTTAAAAACAGACTTGTTCCTTTGAACGAGTTTCAAACACAGACATGTTCTTCTGTACGAGTTTCAGAAACAGACCTGTTCCTTTGTATTGTATCGGAAGCGAGGAGTTCGACCCAGGGTCAGGGCGTTAGCAATTTTCTCCCCCCTTTCCTAACCTAGGTGGTGGGTTCAAGTGCTAGTCTTTCGGATGAGACGAAAAACCGAGGTCCCTTCGTGTACACTACATTGGGGTGTGCACGTTAAAGATCCCACGATTGACAAAAGGGTCTTTCCTGGCAAAATTGTATAGGCATAGATAAAAAAAAATGTCCACCAAAATACCCGTGTGACTTGGAATAATAGGCCGTGCATAGTAGGATATGCGCCGAAATGACTGCGATCTGCTCGTCGATGTGAATGCGTGATGTATTGTGTAAAAAATTCCATCTCACACGGCATAAATAGATCCCTGCGCCTTGAGTCCGAGTCTGGAGATACGCGCGCGATATAAGATATAAGACTTCATATATAATTTCTGAGCAATAGGGCACAGTACCTTTCATCTCACTAGTTGTTGTTTGTTTCTTTTTGATTTTGAAAGTACAGAACAACTTTTTGTCCGTGTGTTTCTTAATCCTGTACACTCTTAATTAAGTGACTGTACACAACAGTTACCCTTATGACTATTGTTTACTTGATTTTCAATGTGAAGTCAACAGAGAATCAGGTGCGATGATTTGCATTGCGTTCTTTACAAACACTGTCGAGTGAGTACCGGCCTTGATACTTCCATGCCATCACTCCTTGAATCTTAAGTTAAGTCTGCAAAGCACGTACATGCGGCGTGATTCAATTAGAACTTCACAAATTGTTTTGTGATTCCAGTGACTGAAAAGACATCTTATTGGTTTCAAAGAGAAGACAGGAATGGATAAAAAAAATGATAAAAAAAAAGAAAAGTGCAGTGGAACCCCCCTATTAAGACCGTAAAAATCTGAGAAAATCAGGTCTTAAAGACAGGGAGTTTTTTAAATGGAGGTACATTTACAGACGTTATGAACAGAAAGTCTGAAAAAGTCAGGTCTTAGAAGGGAAGAGGTCTTACATTGAGGGGGGGGGGGGGGGCGGTCTTAAAGGAGGGGGGGGGGGGTGGTTTCCACTGTACAAGTTTCTCTGTGCAAATGCACGCAATTTGTGACAAATTTCTCTTTTCTTATGAAGACTAGAAATTCTGATTTGAGACAGCTAGTGTACTGTGAAACGATTGCTTTGCGAGTGTACATATACTATATAAAAGACTGTGTAACACGTGCTTTGTCGTTCGTTGGACACAGTGTACAGAACAAATATCTTTGTCTGTGATTCTAAACCTACCAACCGCTATTTTCTGACCAATAGGGCACAGGGCCTTTAATTCATCTGACCAGTTGTTTCTTGTTTCAATTTGTTTTTGATTTTAATTGTTGGACTTTTGGGGTATGAACCAATGGAGCACCATGACGAATTGATATGAACGGACAGTTTTTATATTTAGTCAAGTTTAGACTAAATGTTTTAACATAAAGGGGGAATCGAGACGAGGGTCGTGGTGTATGTGTGTGTGTGTGTGTTTGTGCGTGTGTGTGTGTGTGTCCGTCTGTCTGTCTGTCTGTCTGTCTGTCTGTCTGTCTGTCTGTCTGTCTGTGCGTGTGTGTGTGTGTAGAGCGTTTCAGACCAAACTACTGGACCGATCTTTATGAACTTTGACATGAGAGTTCCTGGGAATGATATCCCCGGATGTTTTTTTTCATGTTTTCGATAAATACCTTTGATGACGTCATATCCGGCTTTTTGTAAAAGTTGAGGCGGCACTGTCACACCCCCATTTTTCAATCAGATTGATTGAAATTTTGGCAAAGCAATCTTCGACGAAGGCCGGACTTTGGTATTGCATTTCAGCTTGGTGGCTTAAAAACTTATGAATGAGTTTGGTCATTAAAACTCGGAAACTTGTAATTAAAAAAAAAAAAATTCTAAACGATCCAAAACTAATTTCATTTTATTCTTTGTCCTTTTCTGATTCCAAAAACATATACATATGTTATATTTGGATTACAAACAAGCTCTGAAAATTAAAAATATGAAAATTATGCTTAAAATTAATTTTCCGAAATCGATTTAAAAACAATTTCATCTTATTCCTTGTCGGTCCCTGATTCCAAAAACATATAGATATGATATGTTTGGATTAAAAACAAACTCAGTAAGCTAAAAAGAATAGACATACAGAAAAGCGTGTTTACCTGCTCAGCGCGACCACTACCGCACTATTCTGCATGGCTTGTCGATTTCACTGCCTTTGCCACAAGCGGTGAACTGACGAAACTACGAGTGTGTGGTCTTGGTGAAAAAAGCAGTGCATTCAGTTTCATTCTGTCAGTTCGACAGTTTGACTAAAATAATGTTGTTATTTCGCCTTACGCGACTTGTTTTATGATACAGAGGAGTTTTGCTGATCGAGGATGTTCACTCAATTTGTGTAAACATTTAGATTTTTAATCCCCAGTTAAAGATGTCAATGTTTTTTGTGTGAGGTATTCTTAGTTTCTTGTCAAGTTAAGGAAAACATGTCGGGAATCTGAAGAAGAGAAAATGACCAAGGAGGTGTCAAAACCGAAACTCAAACATGCTGGTACCCACGCATACGCACGCACACACGCACGCCCCCCTCCCCCACACACACACACACACACACACACACACACACACACGCACATCCACCCACACACACACACACACACACACACACACACACACACACACACACACACACGCACGCAAACACATGTTATTTTGGTGGTCAGTTGTTGCTGTTACTTCTTAAAAGAAATGTTTAGCTTGTACAATACCCGCTGATGATGCCTGTTACTGAAAACAATATTTGAATGAATGTATTATTTCCCAATTTTTGTCAAATGTGTGTTCATGAAGTCACTCACACTGTTTTTCTGTTCTTTTTGTGCCAGGTTTCACAAGTTTTCAAAGTTATCCGGACTAAAAAAAATGGCAAACTCGTATAATAATTTATGTACAGTTTTACAAGCACGTTACATGATGAACATTTTAATGAAGATCCTTCAGCATTGACAATGTTTGCTAAACGGATATATGTAATCGGTGATCAATTATATTCATGCTACTCCGAAATGAGTTTACCCTCCTGAACAATGATTTTGTTATTGTGATGATTTTTGTGAGTGTGGTGGAAATATAAACGTTCATTTGGTATATTTTCATCAGCAGTAGTTGTTGTTGGTGTTGTTGGTGTTGTTTGTGGTGTTGTTGTTGTTGTTGTTGTTGTTATTGGTGTTGGTGTTGTTGGTGTTGTTTGTGGTGTTGGTGGTGGTGGTGGTGTTGTTGGTGTTGGTGTTGTTGGTGTTGTTTGTGGTGTTGTTGTTGGTGATGTTTGTGATGTTGTTGTTGGTGTTGGTGTTGTTTGTGGTGTTGTTGTTGTTCTTGTTGGTGGTGGTGGTGGTGGTGGTGGTGTTGTTTGTGGTGTTGTTGGTGGTGTTGTTGGTGGTATTGTTAGTGGTGGTGGTGTTGTTGGTGTTGTTTGTGGTGTTGTTTGTGGTGTTGTTTGTGGTGTTGTTGTTGTTCTTGTTGGTGGTGGTGGTGTTGTTGGTGGTGTTGTTGGTGGTGTTGTTGGTGGTGTTGTTAGTGGTGGTGGTGTTGTTGGTGTTGTGTTTTTGGTGGTGTTGGTGGTGGTGTTGGTGTTGTTGGTGGTGTTGTTGGTGGTGTTGGTGTTGATGGTGTTGGTGGTGTTGTTGGTGGTGTTGTTTGTGGTGTTGTTTGTGGTGTTGTTTGTGGTGTTGTTGGTGGTGTTGTTGTTGGTGTTGGTGTTGTTGTTGGTGGTTTTATTGTTGGTGTTGGTGTTGTTGGTTTCAATAATCAAACATTTCATTGCTAAACATTGTTGTTGTGGAAGATGACGACGATCGCCGTCTCTCGAGCAGAACTAAACTTTCTGAAAGACTTATCAATCCAGACTGAACGACATATATGAACACTTCTTCTGAGGCCAGACACACACACACACACACACACACACACACACACACACACACACACACACACACACACACACACACACACACACACACACACACACACACACACAGAAAGAGCATAGGTGAAACTGTGCAAGAAAGCGAGACACTAGATCTAGATCTGTCTGTCTGCATGTAGCCTACTTACAGGGACACGACTGCCAACAGAGTCTCGGCCCGCTCAAAATAATAATGACCGAGACTTTCAGTACTTCCTTCGCGTGACGTCTAACCCTCTTACGGCATAATGTGACGTCAATGTAATGTGACGTCTTCAAATGTTAGAGTTTCTACCACAGACATACACACGCACAAACACACACACACACACGCACACACACACGCACGCACAGACAGACAAAGTTACGATCGAATAGGCTACACTTACGTGAGCCAAAAATGGATTTTAATCAATATCTTTTCCTTTTTCTGATTGTCTTGCCAGAACAATTTTCACTAGTGTCGACTGAGCCATGTAATTTTTCGAAATGTATTTTTGTGTGTGTTCATTTCAGAAATATCGAAGAAATGGTAAAGGTTTTGAAAAACAACAAAAGCAACAGCAACAACATTCTAACTACAAAATCGTATGCAGATTGACGTCTTCATTTAAGGTAACAGATACCATCAAAACTCTTTGATGTGGTTTTCATTGCTCAAGTTTATGAATAAAGATTTGACTCAGAATACAGCCAGCCTTCCTCTTCCGTTTATCTGTCTGTCTGTCTCTGTCTCAGTCTCTCTGCCTCTCCCTCTCTCTCTCTCTCTCTCTATCACTCTCGCTCCCCCCCCCCCCCCCCAATCTCTCTCTCGCTCTCTCTCTCTCTCTCTCTCTCTCTCTCTCTCTCTCTCTCTCTCTCTCTCTCTCTCTCTCTCTCTCTCTCCGTCTCTCATTTGATTTTGTTGAATTTTTCATATTGCTTTTTGCTGATGACATTGTATTGCTCTCCACAACTGTTGTTGGCTTGCAAAGACAGCTGAATAATTTGTACAATGCAGCTTCTCGATTGGAGTTGAAAGTTAACATGAACAAAACTAATATTATTGTTTTCCGTAAAGGAGGATATTTAGCTAGTTGTGAACAATGGAATTATGGTGCAGATAGAGTTGTTGTTGTTAACGCTTATAAGTATTTAGGAATATTTTTTTCCACGAGACTCAGTTTTAATGTTTCCTGTCAAGATTTGGTGAGTAGGGGTAAACGGGAAGTGTTTGGTATACTTCGTGTGTTGCACAAGTTAGTAGTTCTTACAAAACGAAATTTGTTTACGAAATTGTTCGATTCTCAAGTTCAACCGATTGTGCAATCTGGTGCTGAGATTTGGGCTTTCCAAAAAGGTACGGAAATAGAAAAACTGCACTTATTCGCCATGAAACGACTCCTACATGTAGACATGAGAACACCAAACTTGACTAAATGTAAAAAGCTAGCAGGAGGAAGAGGGGGGAGGGTGGAGGTGGGAGGAAAGAACGGTAGGTACATATAAAAGATGAAGGTGGTTAGCGCATACAAAAAAGAATATACATAGTACATTACAAACCATAATCCTGTGGCAAATAAGCAGTAGCTCGCTAAATATAAATTATTTGAAAAATGCATATAAAATAAGGGTTGTTGGCATGAATATGGGTACTGAGTCAAATCAACAACATGCATTTTTCAGTGATCAGTGTTTCAGACACACAAACACACACACACACACACACACACACACACACACACACACACACACACACACACACACACACACACACACACACACACACACACACACCAGCACGGTTGGCCTAGTGGTAAGGCGTCCGCCCCGTGATCGGGAGGTCGTGCCGTGGGTTCGAACCCCGGCCGGGTCATACCTAAGACTTTAAAATTGGCAATCTAGTGGCTGCTCCGCCTGGCGTCTGGCATTATGGGGTTAGTGCTAGGTGACTGGTTGGTCAGGTGTCAGAATAATGTGACTGGGTGAGACAAGAAGCCTGTGGTGCGACTTCTGTCTTGTGTGTGGCGCACGTTATATGTCAAAGCAGCACCGCCCTGATATGGCCCTTCGTGGTCGGCTGGGCGTTAAACAAACAAACAAACAAACACACACACACTCGAGCGTCATTTCAAAATTGTGTGCAAGAGGAATAACTCTTTCGAGGACCGATGAACTAAATGACATAGTTGTTTCCCTTGAAAATTCTAATCTTATTACCAAAAGCGGGACGAATATATAATAGGAAAATCCGAATTTCGTGCAGACATCAAATAATACTACTTAGACGAAGACCTCGGCGACAACGATGACACCAATGGTAACTTGCAAATATAGCATGTTGCAGTACCTATTTCTGTTTGCAAAAATAAAATTAAATGAGATCAAATTAACTAACTGATTAATTGGGTCTGCGCGACCTCACACTAAAGCATATACAGGAAATATGTTTGATGTTCTAGTACTCTTACAGTAGTTCCTCGCGTTGTACCAAGTTCTAAGCCATAACAATCAAAATAAAGGGAGTTATGATGCATTTTTGAAAGAGCTAGCGTGTGTGTGTGTGTGTGTGTGTGTGTGTGTGTGTGTTTGTGTGTGTGTCAGTGTGTGTGTGTGTATGCGTGTGTGTGTGTGTGTGTGTGTGTGTGTGTGTGTGTGTGTGTGTGTGTGCGTGCGTGTGTGCGTACTTTCCGAATCCCCCCTCTGTGTTTGTACGGGCTGGGGACCGTTTTGACAAGGCATGTCAAAGCCACATTAGGGACCATCTTGAACACACGGCCAGTACCGTGTAACTGGCCTTGACACAACGATCCAAGGGGGGCAATCTCAGTCATCTGAAAGAGGAAAATCCAAACGCAATCCGCCTTGTTCGATTTTATGGGCTTGGACGATAGAGAAAAATAAGAAAAGCAAAAGCTGGAGTCCAGTCTGGACGAAACTGCTATCAAGAACGCAGAATTGATTTTTTCTGAGTTTATTTTTTTTTTTTTTAGCCGTAAGCGCCATTTCTCATTTCGAATTTCTCATAACTGCTGTTCACAATGCGGCCGCAGTGAAACCAACAAAGGGGCCTCACTCTGGAAGAGTTTCCTGCTCCGATAAACATGGAGCTTACGGCTAAAAAAAAACTCAGAAAAAATCAATTCTGCGTTCTTGATAGCAGTTTCGTCCAGACTGGACTCCAGCTTTTGCTTTTCTTATTTTTCTCTATCGTCCAAGCCCATAAAATCGAACAAGGCGGATTGCGTTTGGATTTCCCTCTTTCAGATGACTGAGATTGCCCCCCCTTGGATCGTTCCGTGTCAAGGCCAGTTTCACGGTACTGGCCGTGTGTTCAAGATGCATTAGCGACTTGGATTATTTATTAAAGTAGGCAGATTAAATTAAACATTTTGTTAAAATAAGAAGAGGCTACGTTGAAACACCGGTCTCTTGAACCTGTCTCTTGAGTCCCTTAATTAGAGGTCGGGCGCTCCCGAAACAGGTCGGGCGCTGTTTTCATGTTCTGCCGGACATGGTCTGATTTGTCAGAAATCCGCTGCTTGTCTAAGATGCCTCATATGTGAAGGTGCCTATTATTTATTTGATATAAAACTTGGCATACAGTTAGATTTCTCATTAAAAATATCAGAAAAGTAAAAGTTAGTGATGGTCGGCGCTCCCGAAACAGGTCGGGCGCTGTTTTCATGTTCTGCCGGACATGGTCTGATTTGTCAGAAATCCGCAGCTTGTCTAAGATGCCTTAAAGGTATATGTACTTTTTATCTTTTTAATATGAAACTTTCCATACATTTAGAATACTCATTTAGAATAACTGAAAACTGAAAGTTAGTGATGGTCGGGCGCCCTCAAAACAGGTCGGGCGCTGTTTTAATTTTCTGCCGGACATGGTCGGATTCGTCAGAAATCCGCTGCCTTTCTAAGATGCCTCAAAGGTATATGTACTTTTTATCTTTTTAATATGAAACTTTCCATACATTTAGAATACTCATTTAGAATAACTGAAAAGTGAAAGTTAGTGATCTTTACTTTTCTTTATTTGGTGTTTAACGTCGTTTTCAACCACGAAGCTTATCGCGACGGAAATTGAGTTAGTGATGGTCGGGCGCTCTCAAAACAGGTCGGGCGCTGTTTTCATTTTCTGCCGGACATGGTCGGACTCGTCAGAAATCTGCTGCTTTTCTAAGATGCCTCATATGTAAATGTACCTATTATCTAGTTGATATAAAACGTGTCATACAGTTAGAATACTCATTCAAAATACCAGAAAAGCAAAAGTTAGTGATGGTCGGGCGCTCACGAAACAGGTCGGGCGCTGTTTTCATGTTCTGCCGGACATGGCCGGATTTATCAGAAATCCGCTGCTTCTCTAAGATGCCTCATATGTAAATGTACCTATTATTTATTTGTAAAGGTCATTTTTATTTATTTGATAAAAAAAACTTGCCAGTTGGAGAATACTTGGAATACTTTTAAACACACCCTAACTATTAACCTTTATTTTCTAGTGTATTTGACTATCACCAACTGAAAAGTGAAAGTTAGTGATCTTTACTTTTCTTTATTTGGTGTTTAACGTCGTTTTCAACCACGAAGGTTATATCGCGACGGACACTGAGTTAGTGATGGTCGGGCGCTCTCAAAACAGGTCGGGCGCTGTTTTCATTTTCTGCCGGACATGGTCGGACTCGTCAGAAATCTGCTGCTTGTCTAAGATGCTCAAAGGTATATGTACTTTTTATCTTTTTAATATGAAACTTTCCATACATTTAGAATACTCATTTAGAATAACTGAAACGTGAAAGTTAGTGATGGTCGGGCGCTCTCAAAACAGGTCGGGCGCTGTTTTCATTTTTTGTCGGACATGGTCGGATTCGTCAGAAATCCGCTGCTTTTCTAAGATGCCTCATATGTAAATGTACCTATTATTTATTTGTAAAGGTCATTTTTATTTATTTGATAAAAAAAACTTGCCAGTTGGAATACTCATTAAGAATACATGGAATACTTTTAAACACACCCTAACTATTAACATTTATTTTCTAGTGTATTTGACTATCACCAACTGAAAAGTGAAAGTTAGTGATCTTTACTTTTCTTTATTTGGTGTTTAACGTCGTTTTCAACCACGAAGGTTATATCGCGACGGAAACTGAGTTAGTGATGGTCGGGCGCTCTCAAAACAGGTCGGGCGCTGTTTTCATTTTCTGCCGGACATGGTCGGACTCGTCAGAAATCTGCTGCTTGTCTAAGATGCTCAAAGGTATATGAGACAATGACAAAAGGTGCCGTTTTCATGTCAGTATGTCCCAAATGACATCACCAGTACATTTTTCATTCTATCTAATCTGTTTTCGTTCTATTTTTTCTAATAACATGCGTTAACAATTGATTGCCAACTGGAATGGAAGAGCACAAAAAGTGTAACTTGATATGCAGTTTCTCTAGAGGGAAAAACATCTTCCACTTTCATGTCAGTGTGTCCCATGCAACATACATTTGCCAAACAGCTAT
Source organism: Littorina saxatilis (assembly GCF_037325665.1). Lineage (NCBI taxonomy): Eukaryota > Metazoa > Mollusca > Gastropoda > Littorinimorpha > Littorinidae > Littorina > Littorina saxatilis. The sequence continues at coordinate 61,724,869 of NC_090247.1, forward strand.
GTGTAAGTAGATTATTTGTTAGTGGTATAGAAAATACTGATCAACAATCAAAGTCAGTTTTCACATTCATTTTCTACCTATTTCTTATTTGTTTATTCTTTTGGTAATGGTGAAATGTCAGCAATCGTGTGTCATTCGGGACAGTAGACATGACACCTGACCTTTTGTCACTGTCTCATATGTACTTTTTATCTTTTTAATATGAAACTTTCCATACATTTAGAATACTCATTTAGAATAACTGAAACGTGAAAGTTAGTGATGGTCGGGCGCTCTCAAAACAGGTCGGGCGCTGTTTTCATTTTCTGTCGGACATGGTCGGATTCGTCAGAAATCCGCTGCTTTTCTAAGATGCCTCATATGTAAATGTACCTATTATTTATTTGTAAAGGTCATTTTTATTTATTTGATAAAAAAAACTTGCCAGTTGGAATACTCATTAAGAATACATGGAATACTTTTAAACACACCCTAAACTATTAACATTTATTTTCTAGTGTATTTGACTATCACCAAGGCAGACCGGATGGCCAACCTCCATGCATACCCGCCTTGTGCCCTCTGTAACTGTTAACTGTTTTATGTATCTAACCTCGTGGAGTTAACTTCAATCTACAACTTATGTGCTTACCCAGGTCAACCTCCTGGATGAGAACTTTCATTGTTGATTAAAACGTGTATCTAATTTAATTTGGCCAGCTTTTATCACCAACGTAGCTCCATACCAAGGTCAACCTCCTGGATGAGAACTTACATTGTTGATTAAAACGTGTATCTAATATAATTTGGTCAGCCTTTATCACCAACGTAGCTCCATACCCAGGCCAATCTCCTGGATGAGAACTTCCTTGTTGACTAAAACGTGTATCTAATGGTGACAGCTTCAATTACAAACGTAGCTCCATACCCAGGCCAATCTCCTGGATGATAACTTCCATTGTTGACTAAAACGTGTATCTAATCTAATTGGGCCAGCTTCAATCACCAACGTAGCTCCATACCCAGGCCAATCTCCTGGATGATAACTTCCATTGTTGATTAAAACGTGTATCTAATCTAATTGGGCCAGCTTCAATCACCAACGTAGCTCCATACCCAGGCCAATCTCCTGGATGATAACTTCCATTGTTGATTAAAACGTGTATCTAATTTAATTTGGTCAGCTTTTATCACCAACGTAGCTCCATACCCAGGCCAATCTCCAGGATGAGAACTTACATTGTTGACCAACAACGTGTATCTAATTTATTTGGGCCAGCTTCAACCACCAACGTAGTTCCATAACCAGGCCAACCTCCTGGGTGAGAACTTCCATTGTTGACCAAAAACGTGTATCTAATTTATTTGGGCCAGCTTCAACCACCAACGTAGCTCCATACCCAGGCCAATCTCCAGGATGAGAACTTACATTGTTGACCAACAACGTGTATCTAATCTATTTGGGCCAGCTTCAATCACTAACGTAGCTCCATACCCAGGCCAATCTCCTGGATGAGAACTTCCATTGTTGACGGTTACTCGCTTCTTATTCCCCTAACCGTTAATCTAAAACACCTACCGAGAAAAAAGTATCAGTTACAATTCACTGAGCATCGGTCACTTCTTTGATTGGGTGCAACTTCACCTCACGGACTTCGTGGAACGAACGCGAGTACACTGGCCTGGCTTCCTGGCAGTGGGTGCTGTCTATGCGATGGTCAGCTTCCCCTCTGTTGACGACGTCACAGTCACACACCACTCGGCCGCCGATATTTCAAGAAACGCTGGAAGATCTTGTCTTTCTCATCTTGTGTTTTCTGTCGCCAAGCCATGTCGGTTACTCTGAATTTTGCGTGGTAGCCTGGCAGTTCGTAGTTGCCTTGTCCGTGGAGGGCTCGCCGCATGTCTTGATACTGTAGCCTGACTATGGTATGGAGTCGCTCTGCTAGTTCAGGGAGGCGAAGCGTCTTCCCCTGGCAGGCCAACTTCAAAACATGCTTGATGGACTGGCAGGCGTTGTTCGTCCGCATCCCCCCAACAGGACACCTGGTCTGGCTGCTCTGGATGTCGCGGCCAAGCTTGCATTTGAGGTGCGAAAAGAAGCGATGGTAGGTTTCGTGAGATCCATCCCAGTGCAAATACATGGGTCCCAGAAAAATGGGCGATGCCTGCGAAACTCGTCTAACCAAATCACTGTTCTTAAAACACAGAAATGTAAGAAAGAATGGGCCATGGTTGAAGGTCGTGTCCGCTCCAAGGTCAAACGGCCTGGACGAGTCCAGCAGCCTGCTCAAATCCTGGATCTGCTCGTCAGTGTACATAATGATGCAGGCCGGCTTTGCTTTGGTATGTGCCACCTCCTGCACGAACTGGCTGGCCACGTCTGGAAATTCTGAAAAGAGTTGGAGAAGATCGTCAGCTTGGTTCCTTCGATCCTGTGCTGTTGTTGGGCGATCCTTCTTCGTCATGTTCCACACCTGCTGTGAGTCTCGTGCTGCTTCACAGGAGTCGTCCAGAGTCAGAGTTTCACACACGCTCCGTGGCGGCAGTGTCTTGGACATCTCTGTCAGCTTTTCCATGACTTCCGGACGAGTTCTGACGTTTTCGCAGCCAGAAGATTTCGAGTTCCCATGGATCGCCGGAATGTCCTTGGGGTACTGCCCGATGTATTCCACGCACATGCAATGGGAATCAACAACGGTAGATGGCACTTTATCAAACCATGAAATTCTTCTTTTGTAGCAGGGGTCCCGTTTCAACGACGCGTAATATCTTGTCAGTGCGTACAGGTCACTCTCCGCTGGCTGTGGCTGAATCGGGATCCGCTTCTTCCCCCTCACAAATACTCCACCACGCTTTTCCATGCACATAAACCCACCCTCCCCGTCATCCCGAAAGTAAGCCGTTTTGATTGACGTGCTTTTCCCGTACAGACCACAATCGTCGTGATACACTGCCTTCTTCCCCGACCGGCGCCGTTCAATCTGTGCACTGCCATCAAGCACGAAGTACACATTTTCTTTCATGCCATTTGGAATGTGTTCGGGGGTTGGATCTGTGCTACGGAGGGCGTCAATGAGGTCCGCAGTTTCTAAAAAGTGGCCGTTGGTTGGGAGGGCACCTTCCCCCATTGGCAAACAGACGTTCTTCACACTGTTCTTTCCTGTCGACACTGGGGCCTCTGTGGTGCTGGACACTTGAGCCTCTGTGGTGCTGGACACGTGAGCCTCTGTGAGGCTGGACACTTGAGCCTCTGTGGGGCTGGACACGTGAGCCTCTGTGGGGCTGGACACTTGAGCCTCTGTGGTGCTGTACACTTGAGTCTCTGTGGGGCTGGACACTTGAGTCTCTGTGGGGTTGGACACTAAAGCCTCTGTGGGGCTGGACACTAAAGCCTCTGTGGGGCTGGACACTAAAGCCTCTGTGGGACTGGACTCTGGAGCCTCCGTGGGGCTGGAGAAACTCAAGAGCGGAGAGGCCATCCGGAATGACGCATCCTCTGTCTCGTGAATTGTGTCCAGTCTGGGAGGAGACATCAGTAACGGGGTCTCATCAGCTTGGTGGGTGACGTCATTGGGTTTGGTGTCAGCATCGACGGACTGGAGGTCGATTTCTGGAGAAGACAGCAGCAATGACGTGGTTGTGGTCTTGACGACGATAACCTTTGTAGAAGATGCCACGGACGAAACTTGCTTAGGCGCTGATGTCATCTGCAGTCGCCTTCTTGCTGAGAATACAGGGGAGGTTGGACTGGCTTCCAATGACAGTCCAGTGACTTCGGCGTGTTTTCGTTTCCTCGGCAAACTGCAGGCTTGGTGCACAATGCGAGGATTCGACTCCGAAATCAGTGGAACGAAGTGATTCGGGGTCCACGTCTTACCGCCACCTGACTGTCCTCCTGTCCACAGCAACACCACAGACGGAGACATGGTTTTCAGCGAGCTCTGTGATCCACGTGGTTGGAATGTTGTATTCAATACTGCAACTGCGATGTCGAGCATTCCATTCAGTGTCGGATACACGGACCGAATTGGCTGGCCTATCACTGTTGTTGCAGCTGCCATCATCCACGCAGAAGAAAACGAGCCATCCTTCGCGGCATGAAGGCACTCTTCTTCCAGATCCGGCGAGAGGACGACAATACCAGGCGCCCTGTAGGACTCGCCGTGACGGACCAGTTCCAAGCAGGTACGGAGTCGCAACTCGTCAGCAGATAACTCGTCCCCATACAGCGCCACAGAAATTGAATTGAACAGACAATTTCCATCACCAGCAACTTGCACGGGTACGCGACTCAAGTCCTCACGGCGTTGACCAAATGGGAGGAGGTGCGACAAGGACAGCTCATCCACAACAAGAGGCTTCGGTGCGGGTAACAGGCTCTGGCTACGAAGCTTGGTGCTGCGAAGAAATATGTCTTCCATCTCCACTGCCTGGCGAAGATGAGGAAATCCCATATTGGCTGCAGTAGACAATCTTCCGAGTGCTTCTTTGAAATCGAAGTTGGAATCATCTGGCTGCTGGCAACAACTTGTACAGACATAGGCGTTGCTGTTCTTCGACATCTCTGTCAAAACTTCCCTGGTCAATTCTTGGCACGTGCGATGGTACCACAGGTTGCATGTCTCACAAAAAACACTTGACTGACCACTGCCGCAGTGTGTTTTACAGGTACCGCAAGGACACTCCAAACTCTTCTTCTTGAGCCGGAGATCGCGACGGGTGACAGCTTTCGCCATCACTATCGCTGACAATAAAACACGACTGAAGCACTACACTAATCCAAGAGTCGACACAGACTCTCGAATAGTCCGTCACCAACCGACACAAAAATATTATTAAATACTACAAGACGACACAAATACTAATCAGTAAAAAGCAGTCCACTTAGTCAACACTGACACAGTCACTTTTACTAAGTAATGACAGGAAACACTGACACAAACACCTGAGCTAATATAAAGAGTAACAAGCAGTCAGTCCTCTACGCGATAACCCTAACACAAAATAATTCTATTAAATACTTTAATCAGTAAAAAGCAGTGCACTAAGTCAACACTGACACAGTCACTTTCACTAAGTAATGATAGGACACGCTGACACAGACACCTCAGTTAATATAAACGGTAACAAGTAGTCGGTCCACGACGCGATAACCCTAACACAAAATAATTCTATTAAATGCTTTAATCAATAAAAAGCAGTGCACTAAGTCAACACTGACACAGTCACTTTCACTAAGTAATGGATGATAGGACACGCTGACACAGACACCTCAGTTAATATAAACGATAACACGTAGTCGGTCCACGACGCGATAACCCTAACACAATATAATTCAAATACTTTAATCAGTAAAAAGCAGTGCACTAAGTCAACACTGACACAGTCACTTTCACTAAGTAATGATAGGACACGCTGACACAGACACCTCAGTTAATAATATAAACGGAAACAAGTAGTCGGTCCACGACGCGATAACCCTAACACAAAATAATTCTATTAAATGCTTTAATCAGTAAAAAGCAGTGCACTAAGTCAACACTGACACAGTCACTTTCACTAAATAATGACAGGACACGCTGACACAGACACCTCAACTAATATCAACAGTAACAAGCAGTTAGTCCACTATACGCGATAACCCTAACACAATATAATGAAAATGCTTTAATCAGTAAAAAGCAGTCCACTAAGTCAACACTGACAGTCACTTTCACTAGTATAGACAGGACACACTGACAAAAACACCCCAGCTAATAGAAACAGGCTAGTAATAAACACTTTCAACACATTACTAGACCCCTTTCAACTACACGACGACAAACGAGATAAGTCTCGATATCTAACAGGGAATCAAGCACCCAAGTAACTCTAATAATATAAACCCTAACACACTGATTCAAATACTTTACTCAGCAAAAAGCAGTCCTCTAGGTAAACACCAACACAATGATTTTCATTAGATAACGACAGGACACACTGAGACAAACACCTCAGCTAATATAAACGGTAACAAGCAGTTATAGTCCGCTACGCCATAACCCTAAGACAATATATAATTCAAATACTTTAATCAGTAAAAAGCAGTCCACTAAGTCAACACTGACACAGTCACTTTCACTAAGAAAAGACAGGACACACTGACACAAACACCTCAGCTAATAGAAACGGTAACAAGCAGTCTAGTAAATAACACTTTCAAACTATACGACGACAAACGAAATAAGTCTCGATATCTAAAAGGGAATCAAGCACCCAAGTAACTCTATTAATATAAACCCTAACACACTGATTTAAATTATACTTTACTCAGCCACAAGCAGTCCTCAGAAGTCAACGCTGACACAGTCACTTTCACTGAGTAATGACACGGCGGACGCAAGAAGAAGAAGAAGACTAAATAATGACAGGACACACTGACATAAAACACCTCAGCTAATCTAAACGGTAACAAGCAGTTCACTTAATCAACAACTAAACAGTCACAGTCAACTTAAAGTCATAACACTGACATACAGTCCACTGATTGAACACGTAGCAATCACTCACCTTACGTGGTCGATGACAAGCAGTCCATAAAATGAAAAACACGAGAACTCACACAATTTTATCAATATCAAAGATCCCAGGAAGTCAACACTGACGCAGTCACTTTGAGTAATGGCACAACACTGACTCAAACACCTCAGGTAACAGAACCGGTAAGAATTTACTAGAATATATATATAATACATTGGCTCCTCCCTCCCCCTACAGCCCATTGACCACCAGGACTGATCGAGGTGCACGGACCGAAAGTGCGTGCCAATCAAACGGGAGAGAGCAAACCGCGGGTTCTGATTGGTTGAAATCAAAACACATCTCAGTTTCATTCAATCCAACACTGCGGGTGGCTCCGGTTTTAGGTGGCAACTTTGTCGTGAACCTCAGCCGAGCTCTCAGCCACTGTCTGTTGGCGAGGCCACCTTGCACTAGCTGAGACAAAAGACAAGTCGAGTGGCCGTGTTTAACTTTTGACACCACCCTTTGACACTGATAAGTTTGCTGGGGGAGGTGTGTGTGTGTGTTAATGATCAACAAATGAAGACGAGGAACTTAGTCGATAAATATCGACAGGGGGCCGACTAATGGTTTAAATGTGAAATTTGTGTATAATAATGGGTGTAGGTCTGAAATGAAGTTAGGTAGTAGGTAACATTTGTTTTGAATAATTATTGGTATTTTGACAATGTGGGTAGCATGGAAATGTAAGCATTTGAATGTAAGTCTTAGGTACCATTGTACCCAGGAAGAGAGACCAGAGATAGGAGTAGGTTGCAATAGCTTGTGTGGTCTTTGAGTTTTGTTTTTGGAAAGATATTGTTAAAGAAAAAGAAGACAATTACAGTAATGCAATATTTATTGTGAAAACCAACGATTGTACAAAGAACATGTGAAGCAACATTATGTCTATGATGATGTGAAGAAAATTAGTTATGATTTATACTATTATTATTTAGAATTGAGACTGACAGTGTTGTGACGAGCGTTGGCTAATGGTAACGAGTACATATGTGTGTAGTTGTGGTGTGTGTGTGTGTTTGCGCGTTGGTTTGGATTATGGGTGTAATTTGTAAAACAGATGTGACAGTAATAATGGAGTTCACATCAGTGAGATTAGTTTGAAATGGAACACACGCACGTTTTTGAAAAAAACTATGAAATTTTGAACCATGAGATCTTTATTAAATAATAAACTGAACATCAGCAAAACATCAAAGCAATTATTAATAAGGTTTGAAAAGCTTGACTTACTGTGTTAAATAGTGGATTGAAGGCTGAAAACGTCATTTACAAATTACATCTGAGATAGGGAGTGCTGAGGTGGGGGAAGTGCTGAAAGTGTGGATGAGAATAAAACATAAACAAAATGCTGAGTGACAACAGGGAGGTTAAAGGCTGCCCTTTTCGTAGCGTTCATTAATTAATTCATATTGCTTACATGTGCCAATAATGTTATAAAACTGTACCTAAGGGGACTCCTGACCTCACGCAACCCCCTTCCTGCTTGTTACGCGTGCACTATAGTTGACACGATTGACATCCCCCCTGTTCCCCAAGGCTAACATGACAAGCCAAAGTTTGTATCAGGCACTTGTCATACAGCTGTTTGTGTGTCTACCTCTCAAGGTGAAGTTTTGTGCAGGTAACTCCACCCCCCACCCCTTCCCCATCCGAACAATTGCTGTTTATTGGGGGTTGACAGTGGAGTTGAAGCGGGGATGTAGCTCAGTCGGTAGCGCGCTGGATTTGTATCCAGTTGGCCGCTGTCAGCGTGAGTTCGTCCCCACGTTCGGCGAGAGATTTATTTCTCAGAGTCAACTTTGTGTGCAGACTCTCCTCGGTGTCCGAACACCCCCGTGTGTACACGCAAGCACAAGACCAAGTGCGCACGAAAAAGATCCTGTAATCCATGTCAGAGTTCGGTGGGTTATAGAAACACGAAAATACCCAGCATGCTTCCTCCGAAAACGGCGTATGGCTGCCTAAATGGCGGGGTAAAAAACGGTCATACACGTAAAATTTCACTCGTGCAAAAAACACGAGTGTACGTGGGAGTTTCAGCCCACGAACGCAGAAGAAGAAGAAGAAGAAGAAGAAGAATCAGGAGTTCCGGTTGCAAAGAACGGAACTACAGTCGAACATGCCCTAGTGACGGGCGCAGTGGCTTAAGTGGATAAGACATCGGCCTCTTGATGGCCGGAAGGTCGTGAGTTCAAATCCCGGCCGCTCCCGCCTGGTGGTTTAAGGGTGGAGATTTTTCCAATATCCCAGGTCAACTTATGTGCAGACCTGCTGGTGCCTTTATCCCCCTTCGTGTGTATACGCAAGCACAAGACCAAGTGCGCACGGAAAAGATCATGTAATCAATGTCAGAGTTCGGTGGGTTATAGAAACACGAAAATACAGTAGTGTTTCGGTCAGTAGGGATGACACCAAAAATACCAAGCATGCATCCCCCGAAAGCGGCGTATGGCTGCCTAAATGGCGGAGTAAAAACGGTTTAACACGTAGAAAAAAACCAATAAAAAAACACTCGTGCAAAAAACACGAGTGTACGTGTGAGCTTCAGCCCAAGAACGCAGAAGAAGAAGAAGAAGAAGAAGAACCCGCCCTAGAGACTGTAATCGCTAGCCTGTGACGAGAGTTTGTCGGTTTCTCTTTGAATATGATAACATAAATGGTCGTTCCTGCCCTGGAGACTGTAATCGCTAGCCTCTGACGAGAGTTTGTCGATTTCCCTTTGAATATGATAACATAAATGGTCGTTCCTGCCCTGGAGACTGTAATCGCTAGCCTCTGACGAGAGTTTGTCGATTTCCCTTTGAATATGATAACATAAATGGTCGTTCCTGCCCTGGAGACTGTAATCGCTAGCCTGTGACCAGAGTCTGTCGGTTTCTCTTTGCATAATTATGATAACATGAATGGTCGTTCCTATCGTTCCCTCGCACGCCTGAACAAGAAAGCAGTGGAGCAACAACCGTGACTAATAAGTGGGCGGTAGACGACAGAGGCGATGAAAGCAAACTTGTTCCATTGTTTGCAACCGGAACTCCCGGTTCGTTTCAACAAAAGCCGGTTACAACTGCACTGTCCAGCCCCCCAACAAACAACAATCGTTTGGATGAGGGAGGGGGTTGGGGGGTGGGGGAGTGACTCATGTTTACTTGCACAAAAATTGACTTTGAGGGGTAGACCCGATGGGGGCCTCGGATAGATAGACAGCACTGAGACAGACACTCACTGAGGCCGCTCACTGCCTTGACTGAATTCAGAATTGAGTGACACTGACAAAAAAAGGAAACCACCCATACCTAAAATCATGACCGGCGGAGACAGTCTGAAGTTTAAATTGTTTATTCAGTCAACTTTACACAGTTAAGTTACAAGCCTTACTAGTCGTGTTAAGCTGACCGGACACATTCTGATAAGCATCGCTCCACGGCTATTGCCAGTTGTCTCTCTGACCGGACGCTACAGTCCTACGCGAATCTATCAAAACAAGCATACAGAGTTATCTCACATATGTTTTTTGCGAGCATTGATCTAAATTTGAGATCAGTGTTCGCGAGACGAAAATGATTACAGATTGGCCGACTTCGACAGTGATCTCCGTTCTGTTCTTCACAGTTATGATAAAGACATCGTTCTGAGGTCAAAACAAGTCGAAATTTTGGGACTGCTGCCGGAAGGAGACCGTAATATATATGGTTTCATCACTGTCAACTGGTTACAGAAAAAGTCGTCTGCGCCAAACGGTTGATTATCACGTGACACTTTTGCCATTTTAGAGTTGTTTGCACAGTAAATACAGCCGCGAAAAATAGCTCGCTTGAAACTGTCTTACATATCAATTCCTTTGTAATTTAAAAATCACAAAACACCATGAAAAATCATTATCGACGATCGCGAATCTGCTTATATCAATAATACATTACAAAAAGCACTAAATATGTAAACAAAAAAAATCGGGTTCCTTGCCAGACAAGAGAGAATGAGCCGAACTCATTTTGACCTGAGTTTAGGATGGACCTGACACTGGGAACCGTGCTGAAATAATAGGGAGGTTTAGAAACTGCGTCCCTATCAGCTACGTCACCTACCAGGACACGTATCTCACATGCGGGTCGCGCTGCGTGTGGTGATTAGGTACGTGTTCACGTAGCAAACCCTTCCATACGTCAGCGCAACGTATGTCAGATTTTATCAAGTCCAACCATCCGAGAAGGGTGTAAGGATGCTCAATATTTTCTGGAATCTTTCCTTCACGCTTCAGTCCATATTTCATAATTCTGGTTTGTATACATCGTAGTCGCCGATGTGTCAAGAGCATGACCCCACGAACGACAAGGCGCTGAGACTTACGTCGCGTATCCTTCTGTGGGCCTATTCAGTGTGCTCGCCTCGATTCACTTCGAAAAGCAGACACAGAAAGCAAAATACCGCTCGTTTAAATGTATTTTGTTGTTAAATCTGTTCAGTGGAATGAATTCAATCCCTACGGTAGAAATAATAACGGAAAAGCTCCCCTAGAATGGATTTTAGTGCAAATGTGTCGGTGTCTCGATAATACGTGAACGCTTGTCTGTGACCTTCTTTTTGACAACTTCTGAGAGTTAGATACCACGTTACGTGCATACAACACCCCTATCACTGCGAGTATTCCCACTGTCGATCGCTGTGCGTGCTTCTGATACGGGCGTGATCACGTATAAAACAGTTTTTATACGTGAAGGCAACGTATCTCATATTACTTTAAAATCTAAATATGAACCATTCAAATAAAGTATGAGACCTCCTCTTACAGCATTTTCCTATATCCTGGCGCATAAACCACATTTTTTAGTTGTGTGGTTGCTTGACTAAAATTAAATAAATCGGGTGACCCGTTCCAACGGCTCTGCGATATCACAGCAAACCATGAAGCACGCAAGGATGACCCAAGCTAAATTTAGAAATGTCATCTCGACCTAAATACTCACAGGAAGCGTATGTTCAAAAAGACTGAAAATTCAGCAAAACAGTAACCTTTTCCCAGGAACAGATCAAGTCTGCTTGGTAACCCAATGCACACGTGTATCATGTGTGTGTGGTGGGTGGGGGGGTTGTTTAGTTTTGGTTAGTAACTGCCTAGCAAGAATGTTTTGTTTCATAAAGACTTTGTAAACGACCATAAAGTAATGTTCCGTCCAATTCATTTGAATTGAAGGCTAGGTTTGGGTACACACATAAAGGCATGCGCGTACGCACGCACACACGCACACCCACAAACACACACACAGACAGACAGACACTATGATACACACACACACACACACACACACCGTGACACACACACTCGCACACACATGGCGTCGCCCATTTACACAGACAGACAGACAGACAAGCAGACAGACATACAAACACACGGCACACACACGCATATACACACATACACACATTCGCACATGCACATGACAATCAGAAACACAACGACGCCCACTTACACACTAACACACACCCTTATAAGCGGGGGTGAAAGCGTGGTGGCCAGTGACCCAGAACGAACACAAACCAACACTCGAAGTTCGATTGCCCTACTTTTCTTTTCTGTTTCCTTTAAAAAAAATAAAAATCATTGACTTTACCTGCTGGTTAACACTCGGTATGATCTGGGTCAGTGGAACATAACTTCCACGTGCAGCACACAGCGGCGACACCGACACAAAGCAGCAGTTTCAACACTGGGTATTGTTGCAGACTTTAGCGCGCTGTCCACGATTATTTAAAGCACGAGTTTTGGAGTTTTGCCCTACTTTGATAGGTGACGTGGTATCTAACGAGCAGTTTTTACAACTTTCCTCTGTACGGTGACTTATCTCGATAGGGATAGGTGAGGTACGTAACGCAATATCTAAACCTCCCTAATTGCCGAGCCGGCCGAAAACCCGCCATGCACGCACTGCGGCGACACTCACGCACGCACATAGGCTACACACACACACACTGACACACACACACACACACCGGGAACTGGCACACACACACTGACACACACACACACATACACACACACACACACACACACACACACACACACTGACACTGACACTGTGACAACGCACACACTCACACACACACACAGCAGGACACCCGGCGGGCACACACACACCCGCGTCACACACTCATACATCAGTACAGCCGGGCTGACACACACACACACACACACACACACACACACACACACAAACACTGAGACAAACACACACACACACACACACACACACATACACACAAACACACACACAGACACACATACCGTGACAGACACACACTCAGTGGCGCACACACACACGGCATACACTGACACACCGTCAAACACACAGAGAAGCAAACCGTTTATATTGGATAGTTGCCCTGTTCAGGGATTTCCTCACGAACTTGAAGAAGAAGAAGAAGAAATTCTTTAATCGCACCCTTTAAAAAAACACTTTCCCCCACACCCAGTAACTACGGAGTGAAGAAGGGCTTGTTACATTATTTTGGTGGATTTCGGTCATTCGTGAGTTGTACCGAGACTCGGGTTAACCGTGACTGCAGCATAGTTTCCCTTCGTTTACAAATGGCGGCTCAATGTTCAGGTAATACTGTCATCTGTGTTTTTGCGTTACTTTCTCACAGTTTCTAAATTAACCTTGGTGTCCCACGTCTTAATCACAGGAAAGGAATATTTGCTTCAGTTAGTGCTCCTCATTTGCTCAACTTTGCTGGAACAATATTTGATTTTTTGGAAGAATTGTGTCGAGCCTACTTTCTTCGAACTGTGACTGAGGGAGTGTGATGTACGCAACTTGATTGTGCATGTCTTGATGTAATTTAAACCGAACGAAAAGGTAGGAAGAAACACTGTTTTAAGATTTCTCTTGTACATTGTGAACCTGGCTGGCCTCTTATTTTACATGAATTTGTGTTTCACTGTTTGCTTGCGGAAAATGTATGCAGAAGATCTGAAAAGTAAACAACATTTGTGTTCAGAGTTCCTCTTGTCAGAAGCATGCATTCGTTCCATGTTCTTTACGGCAGATTCATCGTCATTTCAGTGTTTTCAGTTCTGGCATTTATAAGAAATCCCTGCCTGAAATGATTATTATTTCTAATTTTGATTGTGGGTGTGAGACTTTAAATTGCCAGACCATATCATTCTGTTGTTTGATAATCTGCTTACTCTGCGTATAGTAAGCCCCATTTGTGTGTAAATCTTGTTGTTGTTGTTGTTGTTGTTGTTGTTCAGCCAACTGTTGTTGTTGTTGTTGTTGTTGTTGTTGTTGTTGTTGTTGTTGTTGTTGTTGTTGTTGTTGTTGTTGTTCAGCCAACTACCAGACATATTTGCACCTTTCAATTTTAGAAACATACCTTTTTATAAGGCTTTCACAAAGTGCAGTAAGATTACTATTTTAAAGCGTACCATTATCCAATCAGACTAACCTCAGAGGGTCTGTTATAATTATGTTGTATATACATCATCGAATGTACCAGTTTTATTTAGCTCTCGACCATAACTTTTAGAGGATGGTGCACACACTGACACAGCCTAGCTAGATTAATTGTTCTTGTCTTTTCAGGGTAAAACTGCTGATTACTGAGAATAAAGGAGACTATAACCATGGACTTTGGGGTGCGAGGAATTGCCACTCCTTATGCACAGCATCGGCCCGGCAGCGCTCGCAGACCACCGAGCGCTCGACAGCACAGAAACCCAATCACTGTAAGTTAAGAAAAGTATTTCTATGGTTATTAAATTAATGTTATTTTTTGTCTGAGTGAGGAAAGGTATTTTATTGCAAAAAGCTTCACCTTTTCAACGAAAAGTCGACATTTGCAAACTTTTTAGTAATTAATACAAATAAATTAATCCCCCAAAATTGCCATATATTTATTTTGCTATTTGGTAGTTCTGATACTGTCTCAGTGTCTGCCATGCCAGTTAATTTTCATAGTTCTGCATACAATTCATGGGCCATGATTACTTCATGATGCTTAAGAATTGTAAAAGTAACCACATTTGTTAGTGCAGTCAAGGGTTTTTTATTTTAATATTTGGCATCCCCTTTGCATTTCAGTATAGAAATGCAAGTGGGCTTGAAGAAAAAGAGATAAAATTGTAGCTGGTATGAAAAATTGTTTTCAGAACCATTTGTTTGCAATGATAATGAAACTCACATGCTTAAAAAAACAACTTAGCAGGCACACAGATTTTCAACATGTTTAACATTTGCACGCCTGATACGTTTCTCAATATGCAGGCTCGCGTTTAACATTTAAGCATGTCTAAAAGATGTTGGAAATGAGAAAAAATGTCAAAATAATCTCTGTTTCACTGCTTGCAGGGTGAAGAATATGAGCCTGCTCCTGCCGTCTCTCAGAACACCAACAACCATAATTCTACTGCAACGCACGTACAGACCAGACCACCCAGCAGGCCTTCCAGCAAGCCAGACAAGTTGGTTATTGGTTGTTGTTTTGTTCATTTAGTCACTGGTGTAGTACACTGTATTAAAAAGTCTGGCTCGAGAACTTCCTCGAGGCCGTGATTTTCAAAGGAAATTGAGGGACTGAGTTCCCAAGAAGACAAACAAAATTGGGCCCCCCCAAAATACATCCCATTTGACACTTTTTGTGGGTGTGTTCTATACACATTCTGTGTTATCAATCAATCAATCAATCAATATGAGGCTTATATCGCGCGTATTCCGTGGGTACAGTTCTAAGCGCAGGGATTTATTTTTTTTATTTTTTATTTTTTATGCAATTTATATCGAGCACATATTCAAGGCGCAGGGATTTATTTATGCCGTGTGAGATGGAATTTTTTTACACAATACATCACGCATTCACATCGGCCAGCAGATCGCAGCCATTTCGGCGCAATATCCTACTTTTCACGGCCTATTATTCCAAGTCACACGGGTATTTTGGTGGACATTTTTATCTATGCCTATACAATTTTGCCAGGAAAGACCCTTATGTCAATCGTGGGATCTTTAACGTGCACACCCCAATGTAGTGTACACGAAGGGACCTCGGTTTTTCGTCTCATCCGAAAGACTAGCACTTGAACCCACCCCCTAGGTTAGGAAAGGGGGGAGAAAATTTCTAACGCCCTGACCCAGGGTCGAACTCGCAACCTCTCGCTTCCGAGCGCAAGTGCGTTACCACTCGGCCACCCAGTCCTTGTTATCATTGTAGCTGCCAGAAGAGGCCATCAAATTACCTTTAGCATTGCTAAATTGTGTTTCTGGCTGGAAGGCTTTGCTTACCTAGTGGGTCCCTGAGACCAGGGCTTTGCCCCTGGACCCCGGTCAGTTTTTTCAGATTTTCTCCTTGGCTGCTCTCTAGCCTGAATAGTGAACACACAGGACATCAATCCTCATTCAATGTACACTAGTTGGTACCTTTTGTTTAGCTTTACAATGCATGTGTATGTAGGGGGCCCGGTAGCTCAGTTGGTAGAGCACTGGACTTGTGATCGAAAGGTCGCAGGTTCGAATTCGGGCCGGGACGGACATGGGTCAACTTTATGTGCAGACCCAGAGACGGAAGCCATGTCCCACCCCCGTGTCATCACAATGGCACGTAAAAGACCTTGGTCATTCTGCCATAAGTGCAGGTGGCTGAATACACCTAAACACGCAGACACCTGGGTAGCGCGACTCCGTTGCTGCTAGCTTTCCACTGGGAGGAAGCGACCCGAATTTCCCAGCGATGGGACAATAAAGCAATGAAAATGAAAATGAAATGAAAATGAAATGTGTGTGCACATGTGTGTATGAGTGAGTGCGTGAGTGCATGTATATATATGCAGGGTGTTTGAATACATGTATCATCAGCAAATGATACTGTTGTCTACTTTATCCTGTACAGAACTCAGCCTAAAAAGACAGAATGATCACTCTCATCCATGTCTTGTTTCAGTGTGCCATCTCTCAACTTGAACTACTTGCAAGACAATGAAAAGTCAGGTGCCATCAGCATTTCATTACGAGACTACAAGCTGGACTCTCCCGGTGCTGATTCCACTGTCAGGTGAGGCTAGCATTAAGCCTGTTCTTAATGTATGCAGTGATGCCCATAACTGCTGCACTGTCACAAGGAAAAAATGCCTGTTTGCTTCTTAAGCCCGTCCTTAATTGAGCCCGAAGTCGACTTCGCAAAGTCTTTTTACCAAAAACTTAGCACTGAAGCTTCGTGCGGCCAGCTTCGCAAAGTCTTTTTACCAAAAACTTAGTACTAAAGCTTTGTGCGGCCAGCTTCGCATAGTCTTTTTACCAAAAACTTAGTACTAAAGCTTTGTGCGGCCAGCTTCGCAAAGTTTTTTTTACCAAAAACTTAGTACTAAAGCTTCGTGCGGCCAGCTTCGCAAAGTCTTTTTACCAAAAACTTAGTACTAAAGCTTTGTGCGGCCAGCTTCGCAAAGTCATTTTACCAAAAACTTAGTACTAAAGCTTTGTGCGGCCAGCTTCGCAAAGTTTTTTTTACCAAAAACTTAGTACTAAAGCTTTGTGCGGCCAGCTTCGCAAAGTTTTTTTACCAAAAACTTAGCACTAAAGCTTTGTGCGGCCAGCTTCGCATAGTCTTTTTACCAAAAACTTAGTACTAAAGCTTTGTGCGGCCAGCTTCGCAAAGTTTTTTTTACCAAAAACTTAGTACTAAAGCTTCGTGCGGCCAGCTTCGCAAAGTCTTTTTACCAAAAACTTAGTACTAAAGCTTTGTGCGGCCAGCTTCGCAAAGTCATTTTACCAAAAACTTAGTACTAAAGCTTTGTGCGGCCAGCTTCGCAAAGTTTTTTTTACCAAAAACTTAGTACTAAAGCTTTGTGCGGCCAGCTTCGCAAAGTTTTTTTTACCAAAAACTTAGTACTAAAGTTTTGTGCGGCCAGCTTCGCAAAGTCTTTTTACCAAAAACTTAGTACTAAAGCTTTGTGCGGCCAGCTTCGCAAAGTCTTTTTACCAAAAATTTAGTACTAAAGCTTCGTGCGGCCAGCTTCGCAAAGTATACTTCGCGTAGTCAACTTCGCCCAGTTAAGGACAGGCCTTTACCTTTTCCACCCAGAGCACTCGATACTTCCCGCTCAAGTTCACGGATGGGAAACAAAGCTGATGAGGACTAAAGCACCAAAGCATTCTTATCTTTCTTTTGTGAGCAGACTATTAGTCTGCAAAGGTCTGCTGGCTGTCACCTTTTTTCCTGATCAAAATGTCTTATTACTCCTGAATTCTTAAACGTAATTTCTCTCTCCGATTTTATCATCTTCACGACACGTTTTTATTTTGCATGACTCTCCTTACGAATGGATTATAATTCAATTTTTGGAGCGAAGAAAGCTGACTTACCAAGTGTTTGAACCAGTCAAGTTCTTTCCCTGAAAATTTACGCCCTACTTTTCTTGGGCACCCTCCTCTGTCTAGGCAGACTTCCGGTAGTTGCACCCTAGGGTGGAAGCCAAACTCTGATTTTGTAGGCCAATTTTCCCTCGTGTAATAAGGCCTAAAAAAAAAATAGGTGTGGTTACGGTAACCCGACCTACCCTATTTTTTAGGGGCCGACCCTATAACTTTTTATTACATTTGTCAAAAATAAAAAAATAAATAAATAACCGAGTGCAGAAAACGCAATGAAAGCGAAAGCGCTTGAGTCGCACACTTATTTCCCTGTCAAGTAGGTTTAATTTGTACACATTAGAAAAAAAAGTTAGAAAAAAGTGGTTGCCTACCTTCCTACCCTATTTTTTGGGGCTAATGACGTTACCTTAACCACACCTATTTTTTTTTTGTGGCCTAAGCATGCATGTTTTTAGCCTGAAGAAAATGGTGACCAGATGCTGATGCATTCAAATGACCTACAGTGGAACCCCTCTTTTAAGACCCCCATTTTAAGACTCCCTCTTGTTAAGACCTTGGTTCTTCCGATTTTCTGTTCATAACATCTGTAAATTTACCCCCATTTTAAGACTCCCTCTTGTTAAGACCTTGGTTCTTCCGATTTTCTGTTCATAACATCTGTAAATTTACCCCCATTTTAAGACTCCCTCTTGTTAAGACCTTGGTTCTTCCGATTTTCTGTTCATAACATCTGTAAATTTACCCCCATTTTAAGACTCCCTCTTGTTAAGACCTTGGTTCTTCCGATTTTCTGTTCATAACATCTGTAAATTTACCCCCATTTTAAGACTCCCTCTTGTTAAGACCTTGGTTCTTCCGATTTTCTGTTCATAACATCTGTAAATTTACCCCCATTTTAAGACTCCCTATTTTTTAAGACCTCATTTTCTCAGTTTTGTGGAGGTCTCAAAAGGGGGTTCCACTGTATCACTAAGCCTGGGAGCTGATCACCTGAGATGATGGTCAGACTCAGGAGTGACTATCTGAAAAGTTAAAGGTTAGTTAAGATTAGATAACAAAATTGATCCATTTAATTTCTTTTTTTTTTCCTCTTCTGCCAGCTGGGGCACTGGTCGCTCAGGACTGACTCTGTTTGAGGATCCGCGGGTAAGTTGTGTTACTCAAGCTGATGGGGTCTATGTCGACCAAAAGAGTGGGATTCCCTGTAGGTGGAGTTCCTGGAGGGGGATTCCCTGTATACAGGGAATCCCACAGGGTGGAGTTTTTCAATAAAACTTGCAAACCATACTCGAATTTCTAAGAAATATCAAAAAAGATTGAAAAACATCAAATTCTACCGATGTCGCCAAGCATCACGTGACTTTCAGCGATATCAGCGACACGCTACAGGAACTAAATCCCCCTCCAGGAACTCCACCTACAGGGAATCCCACTCTTTTGGTCGACATAGACCCACCCCATCAGCGTTACTCAATGATTTGTTATACCAAGTTTCAGTTATAACTAATTTAGGAAACAAAACAAAATTTGTTGGTTTAGGGTAACCCAACCATGCCCTATTTTTTAACGCCGACCCTGAAACCTTTTTATTTCATTTCTCAAAAAAAATTAAAATCTGTTGGCACATTTTGCGTACCATACCGAGACTAAGGGAAATAATCTCCTTCGAACTCGACTAAGTTAAACAATTTAAAAATAGAAAGCCTACCTACCAACCCTATTTTTATATTTAGTCAAGTTTTGACTAAATATTTTAACGTAGAGGGGGGAATCGAGACGAGGGTCGTGGTGTATGTGTGTGTGTGTGTGTGTGTGTGTGTGTGTGTGTGTCTGTCTGTCTGTGTGTGTGTGTAGAGCGATTCAGACTAAACTACTGGACCGATCTTTATGAAATTTGACATGAGAGTTCCTGGGTATGAAATCCCCATACGTTTTTTTCATTTTTTTGATAAATGTCTTTGATGACGTCATATCCGGCTTTTCGTGAAAGTTGAGGCGGCACTGTCACGCCCTCATTTTTCAACCAAATTGGTTGAAATTTTGGTTAAGTAATCTTCGACGAAGCCCGGACTTCGGTATTGCATTTCAGCTTGGTGGCTTAAAAATTAATTAATGACTTTGGTCATTAAAAATCTGAAAATTGTAAAAAAAATTAAAAATTTATAAAACGATCCAAATTTACGTTTATCTTATTCTCCATCATTTGCTGATTCCAAAAACATATAAATATGTTATATTCGGATTAAAAACAAGCTCTGAAAATTAAATATATAAAAATTATTATCAAAATTAAATTGTCGAAATCAATTTAAAAACACTTTCATCTTATTCCTTGTCGGTTCCTGATTCCAAAAACATATAGATATGATATGTTTGGATTAAAAACACGCTCAGAAAGTTAAAACAAAGAGAGGTACAGAAAAGCGTGCTATCCTTCTTAGCGCAACTACTACCCCGCTCTTCTTGTCAATTTCACTGCCTTTGCCATGAGCGGTGGACTGACGATGCTACGAGTATACGGTCTTGCTGAAAAATGGCAGCTACTTGACTAAATATTGTATTTTCGCCTTACGCGACTTGTTTTTGGTCACGTTACCCTAAACCAACTCTCTTTTTTGTTGCCTTAAAGGCTGCCATATTTCGCAGCGTTCATTAATTAATTCATATTGTTTACATGTGCCAATAATGTTATAAAACTGTACCTAAGGGGATATAATAACGATTGGCTGTAGCTTTCGAACACAGAAAAAATTATTTCAGTATTGCAAAGTGGTGTTGATAGTGTCGAATGTAAACAGAACAGTCTCAAAGTGAAAGTGGATGTTTTCCGGAAATTGCGCAGGCGGAAATATACGATCTCTCACAGCACATATTTGCAAGAATAAGGCCACAGGCTTCAGCTGACAAGCTACAAGTACATCTAATTTTCTAATAGGCCTATGTACTCACGTGTCCAGCAAAACTTTGGCGAGTTCAGTATCCTCTTTGTACTTGGTTCTCAATTTGAAGCGATGGGCCTCTGACGAAAACAATCTTTCTTTCAGCGCGACCCAGCGCTGGTGCTGCGTGGTGATGAAGTCCACTTTCTCTTCTCAGCAGATTTAGTGGCCTTGACAGCTTTAGACGGGTTTACTTCTATCTTTTTTGCCATTGTACGCAATCGCGCTTTGACTGTCTCCGACGCCATCTTTGGTTTACGAAACGTCACGAAGTGATGTCAACGGTCTAAAAATAGCACAAGTCCTGGAGAACTGTTGCTAAACAATGCAATAAAGAATTAATTATTTCTCGTAATTGGTAAGGACTTCAAACCTAAAACTTTGCAGGAAGCTTAATGTATACATCCCCGCGACGATGGGGAAAAGCCCTGGAAGTAATTAAACTAATTAAGTAGGACTATATGTCAGCCTTTAAAGATGTAACGACAAGAGCATGCACCCAGAGAATCAGTAATAGTTCATTGAACTAATATCATCATGCAGTACTAATTAAGAGAGGGAATGAGTAAAACAGTGGGGAAATAAATGACAGAAATACTATCGTAGAAAAACAGAGAAAGAGAGATAAGATTAGATACAAGCAACATGAAAAGAAATATTTATTGTTTCTTGAATTTTGTGTGTGTGTTTAAAGCCCCGAGCACCATCTGCACGACAAAACAATGTACCGGATCTTCTCCTCGGAACAACGGACAGACCACCGTCAGCCAGAAAAATACCCAAACAGGTCAATATTGTGTAGAGTTTTGTTGTGTCATATATGTTGACCCAGTACGTTGTGATGTTCAGTGAGTTCATTTGCTAAAGGCCGTCTCTAATCGAGTCTGAAATTGACTTCGCGAAGACTTTTGCAAAAAGTCTTTTTACCAAAACTTTAGTGTCAAAGCTTCGTGCAGGGAGCTTTTTGAAGTAGACTTTGTGAAGTCAGTTTTGCCTAATTGATAACAGGCTTAAGGAAATTGATGTAGCTTTTGTTTTTAATGCAGAGCAGAAAATCTGGATTAAGCGTACGGGATATTATTTATTTGACAGACTAACGTACAAGCATATTTTTGACAAGCATATCATTAATTATGGTAAATATTTTTGAGGTTAGGGATGGGGTGAGGGGAGGGGGGGGGAGACTCTTAATTGATTATGGTGCATGTTCAGCAATGACGGTCTAGTGGTAAAAAAACACTAATTGAAATACTGTAATAAAATCATTTTTTGTGTTCATTCTTTTCCTGTCCTTGTTTTGCTAGCCCACAGCATGGGACAGAGACCCAGTGCCTGAGGATGTTCCGGCACCCTCGGCCAGGCACCAACAGATGTATCAGCAATACGCCGACGAGATGAAACAGGCTTATCGCACACATGCTGACCCCCAAAAAGTCTCAGAGGTACAGTGGAACTCTCCGTTTAAGAACTCTGACAATCCGAGAAAATCAGGTCTTAAAAAGGAGGCAGTCTTAAAATGGGGGTAAATTTACAGAGGTATATGATGAACAGAACATCTACAAAATGAAGGTCTTAAGAAGGGGGATAACTGTGAAATTGGGGGTCTTAAAAGGGAGGTAATCCACTGTATCAGTAACTTCTGTATGGCATTCTGAGGCAGTTGACAGGACTTGATTTTGTAAATCTGTGTTTATTTCTTAACCCAAGACAGCTCACCTAATTAACAAGTGGCTCTATCCCATCTCCCCCCCCCCCCCCCCCCCCCCCCTTTCCCCGTCGCGATATAACCTTCGTGGTTGAAAACAACGTTAAACACCAAATAAAGAAAGAAAGAAAGACAGCTCACCTGCTATATTATTGTAAACGTCTGTATTTGAATATTGCAGACATTTGAGTAAGGTAAAATGTGAATCTAGACTAGCTAGGTAACTGCAGTTAGCACTCACCGAATACTTGACATTTGAAATCACTGATCTGTTGGGCAGCGAGTCACGTTGGTTGTGAAAATGACTATATGTGACCCTCCACCACGGAATGAGTTGCATGTCACCTTTGCATGATTTTCATATTTTTACATTTTCCTGAAGAGTTTTTTATGCTCTATCCAGTGACCCTCACACTGTTACCAGACACTCTCCGGACTTATATCAAGCCTAGCGCAAAACCGCGCGAGGTGACATGCGACTCATTTCGTGGTGGCGGGTCACATATGGTTATGAAAATGGCCCATTTGTGTGACAAGTGCGTAATCAGTTGGTGAAAATCTTCAACAGATAAGGCAGAGCGCTATGTACAGATCTGATGAACAAAGGGAAGTAAGTGCTGTAAATGCATGCGACATGTGTAATAGAGTAAGCGAGAGTTATACGGAACCAGTCTCCTGGCACCTGAGAGACTAACAATCATTGAAAGAAACAAGCGACTTTCATTGAGTTGGTGAAAGGATCTTTTCTATGCTTAATACTGTACAATACTCCTGATACAGACTTGTTTGATAAAAAGATCTTTTGGTCTTACCAGGAAGAAATTCAGCGCACCATGCAAGCAATGAAAAAGAAGGGCCAGCAAATGCACTCAGCCAGAGACTATGACAATGAGGAGAATGGAGATGATGACGGTGAAGATGTGGGCGAGGACGTCGTCGATGAACAGTGGAAAAAGCAGCGCTACACATCCAACCAGCTGAGGAAAAAGCTGGACGCTGTGAGTTTGTTGGTGAATTGTAGAGGTTGGGTGTATGTGTGTGTGCGTGTGCGTCAGTGTACACATTCAACCAGCTGAGGAAAAAGCTGAATGCTGTGAGTTTGTGGGTGAATTGTAGAGGTTGTGTGTGTGTATGTAAGTGTGTGTGTGTGTGTGTGTGTGTGTGTGCATGGGTGCGTGTGTGTGAGTGTACACATTCAACCGGCTGAGGGAAAAGCTGGATGCTGTGAGTTTGTAGGACATAAAATACAATTCATTTAGATATCTGTTGATGTACTTCATGTGGCAATGACAGCAGAAGCTATTGCATTGATGAATGTCTTTCTTTTTCCAGGAGGACATGCTAGATCATAACAAGAAGCTGAAACTACTGGAAACAGTCATGGTAGACCAGCTTTCAAGGTATGGCACACACATGTATACTGCACATGTAGGAGCGTGTCCCCTTGTCTTTCTCTGTACAGAGCAGAACTTTCAGTTGTAATGAATTGATTTATGACAGCTATTAGACATTCCATCACATATATAGTCACTACTGTAGCACAGTGGAACAAGCCTTTAATGACATCCACAAATCTGAGAAAATCAGTGGTCTTAAAAGGGGAGACTCAGTCTTAAAATGGAGGTCAATTTACAAATGTTATGAACAGATAATCTGAAAAAGCAAAGACCTTAAAAGGGGGAAGGACGGGCGCTGTGGCGTGGTGGTAAGACGTCGGCCTCCTAATCGGGAGGCCGTGAGTTCGAATCCTGGTCGCTGCCGCCTGGTGGGTTAAGAGTGGAGATTTTTCCGATCTCCCAGGTAAACTTATGTGCAGACCTGCTAGTGAATTAACCCCCTTCGTGTGTACATGCAAGCGCAAGACTAAGTGCGCACGGAAAAGATCCTGTAATCCATGTCAGAGTTTGGTGGGTTATAGAAACACGAAAATGCCCAGCATGCCTCCCCCGAAATCAGCGTATCGTCAGTGGCCTTCGAAGACCTCGTAACTTATATTTTTCCGATTTTTGGATTTTTGCATGGTTTCGTCCCTTGATTTTTTTCCTATCATCTGTGAAAAGCTTGTAACTCTATCTATTTTGCAAAGGTCTTTTTCCCCTGATTTTAAAAACCTCGTATTGCCGTTGGGTGTTGAGACATTAGCGACATTAGCGGGAAAACCTCGTATTGTCTGTTTGAATCCCTGTGAGTCTGTTGAAAACCTCGTAATTGTTCCTTAAATTCAAAACAAAAAAGTGAAAACCTCGTATCTACACGTTTTGATCTAAACTCGCCAAAATTTTGTATTTGTCTAGAAACGACCAGGAATCATTAATCGAGTTGTTACCTATGCTTTATAACAAACAAAAATCTGGTGAAGAGGAATTTGAATTTTTAAAACACTCTTTTGTCATTATCTCAGAACTATGATTTTGAAGATACGAGGTCTTCGAAGGCCACTGACGGTATGCTGCCCGAATGGCGGGGTAAAAATGGTCATACACGTAAAACTCCACTCGTGCTAAACACACGAGTGAACGTGGGAGTCTGAGCCCATGAACGAAGAAGAAAAAGAAGAAGAAGAAGAAGAAAAAAAGGGGGAAGAAGGTCAAACATTGAGGGTGGGGGGGTGGGGGGGGGGGGTTTCACAGTACAGTGTTACCCCTGCCTTAAAACTGTCCCAAAGTCAAAGAAATGTAAGTCTTGAAAAAGAGGGAGTGTTAATTATCATGTAGGTGAATTTATAGTGACACTATGAAGAAAACGTCTGAAAAAATTGAGATCTTAGAGTAGAGGGAATGTTATACAGGAATAGGGGATCTTAAAAAGAGGTGGTTCTGCACCAGTGCATGTACCAGTTTGACTTTTTGTTTGTTTGTTTGTTTGTTTGTTTGTTTGTTTGTTTGTTCGTTCATGGGCTGAAACTCCCACAGCTTTTACGTGTATGACCGTATTTACCCCGCCATTTAGGCAGCCATACGCCGCTTTCGGAGGAAGCATGCTGGGTATTTTTGTGTTTCTATTACCCACCGAACTCTGACATGGATTACAGGATCTTTTTCGTTCGTGCGCACTTGGTCTTGTGCTTGCGTGTACACACGGGGGTGTTCGGACACCGAGGAGAGTCTGCACACAAAGTTGACTCTGAGAAATAAATCTCACGCTGACAGCGGCCAACTGGATACATTCCAGCGCTCTACCGACTGAGCTACATCTCCAGTTTGACTGAATATTTGTGTGTGCTAATTGAAAAGGCATCTGTATTGTTTGCTCAGGGCTGTGATCAGTGATCCAGAA
Organism: Littorina saxatilis; assembly: GCF_037325665.1. NCBI lineage: Eukaryota > Metazoa > Mollusca > Gastropoda > Littorinimorpha > Littorinidae > Littorina > Littorina saxatilis. The sequence continues at coordinate 61,750,692 of NC_090247.1, forward strand.
CAAAATCAACGTAATACTTTCCATGGTGGCAGTACCAGTAGAAGAGCTGCCAGAGGCACAAAGCGCCATCTCCACGATTCAAAGCAAGTGCTGTGTGTTATGTGACTGCATGTGTGTGTATGGGTTTGAGCGTGTGTGTGAGAGTTGCTGCATGGTGTGTGTGTGCTTGTGTGTGTCTGTGTGTGTGTGTGTGTGTGTCTGTGTGTGTGTGTGCGTGTGTGTGTGTGTGTGTGTCTGTGTGTGTGTGTGTGCGTGTCTGTGTGTGTGTGTGCGTGTCTGTGTGTGTGCGTGTGTGTGCGTGTGCGTGTGTGTGTGTGTGTGTGTGTCTGTGTGTGTGTCAGAAAAGGCTGATTTTAAGGAATGAGTAGGTAGCGGAACGGCAACAATGAAATCATCAATGATCAGCTACATGTATAATTTTGTTGCCCAGTAAATTATTTTCTGATCATGTCTTTATGTTTGCACGAGAGCTAATCATGTGTATACATGTATTCTGTCCCCTTTAAATAAAGTCGTGTGTGTATGTGTTAATCGGTATTTTGCTCTTCAGTTGTTGTTTCTGTATTCCATCTCCATTTATGTTTTCATTGATGGTGACATAGTTTTGGGCTTTATGCAATGTTATGATAATGAGATAGATGAGGATGAGAATAATGATGATGATAAGCTGAGGTTGATACAGTTTTGATATTGGTGCTTTGATCATTTACCCTGTTCGCTGCCGGGAAATATTTATAATGTAAAGCATTACCTGTAGTGTATGTACCTGAATTGACAACTTACAGTGTGCCCTTGATATATAAATTAATACACCACACACACATACATATTTTTATTTTTTTAAATATTTTTTTTATTGAACGGTTTGTTGCTCGTTAAAGCAAGTTACCCAGGACGTCCTCAAGCCAATCCAGTATTTTGACACATGATCACAGTTTTTGTCAGCAAACATTCAAAGAAGCATTTGTTTTAAACGTATTGTTAAACTTAATTAACAGTGCAACAGATGCATGCGAAACATATTTGAATCATGGATGTTCATGCAAATGCTGCGTGGAGTACGCTCATTTTTCTGAAAATACACCAAGTTTGCTTGAGAATACTGTGGTTAATGTACTTTGCTCTATCTTCCAGGGTCAGTACTCGGAGTACAGCAACAGAGAATCTACTGTCCAGACGAGTTCGCTTTGGTGCTAGGATCATAACAAGGTGAGCATTGTTCAAAACTTGAAGAAAGCTCAAATGTATACAGGTATGTATAGCAAGTGTTACAAAATACAGTAACACCTTCAATGTGAGGCATCTGCAATATCCGTTAATTTGACTAAATGTATGACAGTGCAACCGCCCTGGTATTTATTCTCTCCTGCCCCCCGCCCCCCTACCTTCACTTTGTGAGTTCTGCAGCAAAACAAACAATTGCAAGAAGACCTGATTAGAGGACACCTCTCAAATGAGTTTTTTTTTTAATCAGAATTGCTGATTTATCTTTGTGAAATATCTTTGTGCATATTTTTCTTTTGATTTGTGTTTCAGAAATGGGAGAGATGCAGTGAGAGAGCTGACAGGGTTTTTCTTCCAGGTTGATCGATCCATGACAGTGTATGAATTCAAACAGTTTGGTAAAAGGTAAGTACTACCATCATTTTGTTGTTGCATATTTCTGTAGAAAGAAAACGTAGTTAGGGATATTGAGTTTTTCTCTCATGTTAAATAGGGATTCAGGTTAGTGACTTGTGTGAAATGAGTTCTGTGAAACTTTGTGTTTTTGTGTTGATCAGGTACAACTGTACAATATATTGCTGTGTGTATGTGTGCGCGTGTGCGTATGTGCATGCGTACATGCATGTGTGTGTGCGAGAGAGAGAGTGTGTGTAGTGTGTGTGTGTGCATCTGGTGTGTGCGTGTGTGTGTGTGTGTGTGTGTGTGTGTGTGTGTGTGTGTGCCTTTGCCTATGGCAATGTGTATGCCCGTGTGTGTTGTGTGTTTCATGTGTGTGAACTGTACCAATTTGGATAAGCTTTGATGATAATTAATAAAGAAAAATGCAAAACACTCCTAGGCTGTGAGGGTTTTCTATAAGTCGATCGCTAATATGCGCTAAGTCATTGTTGTAAACTTAATTGTGCAGTGCCAAAGCCATTCCCTTCATCCAAAGAGGTGTCTTCTGTCATCCCACTGGCCCAAAGAGTGGTCACCCCTACAGTCTGTGTGATGTTTATTCTGTAAGTACCAGCTGACACATACACACTGGCCCAGTGTCATGCACACACATTTATGCACTCATACACACACCCAAGTATGCATGCATGCAGGCACACACAAGCAAACACACACACAATTTATTCAATTTGACGAGAGTGCCTTCTTGATTTTTAAAGTGTAAGACCAAAAACAGAATCATGGAAGCTATACGTTCAGGTGGTAGTTATCAGAAGTGCTTCATCAAACTAAAAATGTCAAAAGAAGTTTAGGATCGTTTAAGTCTGTCCTTTAAATTGAGCCCGAAGTTGAATTCTTGAAGATTTTATCGAAAATTCAGTGCCAAAGTTTCGAGCAGCGTGTTGACTTCGGGAAGTTGACTTTGCCCAATTAGTATCAGTTTTAACACTTTCTACCCCGCCTATGTTGACCAATTTTTGAGTCACTTGAGAAAAAGTGACTCTATGTAATCGGTCAGTGTTAGTCTGTCCGGCCGGCCGGCCGGCCGTCCGGCCGGCCGGCCGGCCGTAGACACCACCTTAACGTTGGACTTTTCTCGGAAACTATCAAAGCGATCCGGCTCATATTTTGTTTAGTCGTGACCTCCAATGACCTCTACACTTTAACGATGGTTTCGTTGACCTTTGACCTTTTTCAAGGTCACAGGTCAGCGTCAAAGGAAAAATTAGACATTTTATATCTTTGACAAAGTTCATCGGATGTGATTGAAACTTTGTAGGATTATTCTTTACATCAAAGTATTTACATCTGTAGCCTTTTACGAACGTTATCAGAAAAACAAGGGAGATAACTAGCCTTTTCTGTTCGGCAACACACAACTTAACGTTGGGCTTTTCTCGGAAACTATAAAAGTGACCGGGCTCAAATTTTATGTGAACGTGACTCCCAGTGACCTTTACACTTTGACGTCTGCTTTGGTGACCTTTGACCTTTTTCAAGGTCACAGGTATGTCTTGAAGGAAAAAAATTGAAATATCATATCTCTGAAACTATTCATCGGATTTGATTCAAACTTTATAGGATTATTCTTTACATCAAATTATTTACATCTGTATTGTGTTGTGAATAGCAATTTCTTCCTGTCCATCTGATGCCTCATATAATATTCAGAACTGCGAAAGTGACTCGATCGAGCGTTTGCTCTTCTTGTTTTTAGCCGAGACCAGCTGTGCTGCAGCAGGTCACTCAGAATTGTAGTAACTGTGTAGAAACTGTGTATGCTGGAATGCAGGTGTTAGATCGACGTTACAGAAAGTGACTGAAGCTAACAGTCTGAGCAGAATGCGGATATGTGCCAAATGAGAACAGATGCAGTGAAGTGACTGTGTGTACGGATATAGCCGTACCTGGTCAGATAGAGCCATATGAGTGGGTACGGATATTTCCGTACCTGGGAGACAATGAGTTAAAGCTCATGACATCACTTCTGTGGATCTAAATTTTGAGATAGTGATCGCACTTGGCCATGTTTCATATTTGTGCTTGTTTCAGGGTGCTGATCTGACGATACCAACAAAAGGGCAGCAAGCACTGAGTGGAGATTTAGCTCGCTTCAAGAACCTCACACTCCGTGTCACCGACGTGGATGAGGGGGAGAAATCTGAGCTTCTGTACGTTTTTCATGTTATGTGTCTCGTGCTGCCTTCCTAATATCTACACCACCAGTATATCTATCCCACGGCCTCCCCCTTTCCTTTGTCGTACTGGCTTGGTGTCTATGTTGTTTCTTGGTTTTCGCAGCCCCAATGTGACCTTCCCTCACTTCATTTGTCCACCTCAAACCCACCCCCCCCCCCCCCCCCACTTGCCTCATCCATCCCCATCCTATCCCCCCAAAACACACACACAAACACATGCACATGCCCAAGCCCCACCCCACTGCTTGAAATCATTTGATTCCTGTTTGAATTTCTACTAACGAAAGGCTTAACGCAGTCAGTCTCTCAAGTCTCATTCAGACCTGTATTGTTTTTCCTTGTTGCAGTGTTTGTTGTTCCGTCGCGATATAACCTTCGTGGTTGAAAACGACGTTAAACACCAAATAAAGCAAGAAAGAAAGTGTTTGTTGTTGCTGTGGTTGTTGTTGCTGTGGTTGTTGTTGCTGTGGTTGTTGTTGCTGTGGTTGTACAGTGGAACCTCCCTTTAAGACCTCCAACAATCTGAAAAATTCAGGTCTTAAAAGGGAGGGAGTCTTAAAGGTGGTCGTCTACATTTTTGCTTTTTTTCAATAATCTTCATGGTTAGATTTCGATACAAAATTATGTCAGATGATGAATGAACCATGGGGAAAAAAGTTATAGAAAAAAAAATATATGTAAAAAAAGATTTTATTTTTGGGTAGCGTGACTCACGCTTCCAATACTTTGTTTTCTGTTTGCTTAGAACATGTGCTTTGCCTAAAAATACTGACCAATCAAATTCATGTACGTCATTATGCTTATAGCCACGCCCAAACAAGTGCAGCAACAGTTTGACACTGGAGCGCTGTCCACGCTTTTTTTTAAACGCACGAAATGCACGGGATTTGAGAGGAGTTTTGCGCTTGGCATTTTCCAAATAAGGATATATCCTACTATGAGTACTACGCTGGAATACTACAATGAATTTTCAAACGGCTACACTGGCTTCGTCTTTCCTGATCGAAAGGGGGTGTATTGTTGATATTTGTAGACAATAGACTCTGCATTTTAATGGTCAAATGGCGATTTCGGTATAAAAATGTAGACAAGGACCTTTAAAATAGGGATCAATTTACAACGGCTATGAACAGAAAGTCAGAAAAACAAGGCCTTCTTCTTCTTCTTCTCCGTTCGTGGGCTGAAACTCCCACGTACACTCGTGTTTTTTGCACGAGTGGAATTGTAAAGTATTACCGTTTTTACCCGGCCATTAAGGCAGCCATACGCCGCTTTCGGAGGAAGCATGCTGGATATTTTCGTGTTTCTATAACCCACCGAACTCTGACATGGATTACAGGATCTTTTCCGTGCGCACTTGGTCTTGTGCTTGCGTGTACACACGAAGGGGGATAAGCCACTAGCAGGTCTGCACATAAGTTGACCTGGGAGATCGGAAAAATCTCCACACTTAACCCACCAGGCGGCCGCGACCGGGATTCGAACCCTCGACCTTCTGATTAAGAGGCCGACGTCTTACCACCCCGCCACAGCGCCCGTCCTAAACAAGGCCTTAAAAGGGAGGTTCCACTGTAGTTGCTTTCTTGTCATTTCACCGTCTTCTTTTTCCTCTGGAATTAAAAGGACTTGGGCGTTAGATGTCGGTTGAATCAGAGTTTTGTCTCTACTTGCAGGTCAGAAGAAGTGGACGATTACACAGCCAGATCGGATGCAGCCAGTCAGATGGACAGAGAAAATCGACATTTTCTTCAGGTTGTCCAAGGTAATTCATTAGCGTAGCTTGGTGCATGGTTGTACAGACTTAAGATGGATTTGCTTGGATAAACTGAAGCAGCTTAAGTGGCAGTTTCTGCTCAGGAGACAATACAGTGTTCTAGATGGTCGAACGTATAGCAAAGACCTGTACGTGTACGTGGAGATATTGCGTCACCCGTGACTCACTTTTTTCTCCAATGTTCCTAATGCATACGTTGTTTTGCTCCCACCAAGACTGCAGATCTTGGCAAACGCGTGACGTAAAAACTAGATTTGATGACGTTACCCGTACACGTCCTAAAAGTGCTGATCTAGATCTTGCTAATTAATGTAATGTGTCATGTGCTGCTATTAAGAATTATTTTGAAACCAATGTAATACAGCAGTCCCTCTAATGACACGTACCCTTGGGCCTTTGCAAAACTGTCCCTATATTGGGGGTACATTGCAGAGATTAGACTAGAATTAGCACAGACTAGGTTGTTTTGCCAATTTTTCATTACTGTAATGCGTCTGTAATGAGTTCAGCTAGATATGCCAGAAGATTGAGAGTGTTCTAGATTGGAGATTCTCTTGTTTCAGAGTCTGCTCAGGCTCAGATCAGCAAGCGAGGAATCAAGACCATCACGGGTCTGGGTCGTCACTATCGGCGACTGGACAAGGAAGGTACTGGATTGTTGCTGCAGCATGACCTTGAGCGAGGGCTGCTGCGGTTTCACGTTGACATTCCGCCTCAGGTTTGTCAAAAACTCGAAGATGGAACACACAGACAGAGACAAACGGGCAGACTGAAAGACAGGCAGACAGATGCATACACTCACACATGCACACACACACATGCACATATGGACTCACACACGCACAAACGCACACATGCTCACACACACACACACACACACACACATACACACACACATGTGCGCGCAGGCGCACATGCACATATGGTTGGATTTATTTCTCAAGAAGAGAATGGAGTTTTCATACAGATTCAAGTGGCTGTTCCAAAAATTGTAATGGTATCGACATAGCTCTGGACTGAAGTTTGAATTAGCTAGTGCTCATTTCACTTGTTGATTAGTAAATTTTTGTTTCAGACCAAAGAATTAGTGGGGTTGGTTGGTTGAAGGTCATGGAGTTTTTAAGTTTGTTGGTTGAGTATCTTGTTGATGTGTTACAAAATGTTGTGCTGTTTCAGACCAAAGAGTGTGTCCGTCTAGTTGCCGAGTTGGTTGAAAGTCATAGAGTTTTGTGTGTGTAGGTTGACTGTCTTGTTGATGTGTGAATGTTGTGTTTCAGACCAAAGAGTTAGTACGCGTAGGGTTAGTTGGTTGAAAGTCATAGATTTTTGTGTGTGTTGGTCGAATATCTTGTTGATTCGTTCATTAAGGTTATTTCACACCTAAGAGTTAGTTTGGTTGGTTATAGTTGAAGACCATAGAGGTATTTTTAGTTTGTTGATTGACTACCTTGCTGATGTGTTAATGAATGTGAGCTTGTTGGTGACCAGGTGCTGGAACAGGTGTTTGACATCATCGACCCTGACGGAGAGAGACGAGTGGACTACTCCGTCTTCATGAGAACTGTGCTGGGGGAGATGAACGAATTCCGCAAGGCGCTCGTACGCAAGGTACTGATTCAGGAAAAACTTGGTCCGAGTCCTCTGTCGATCTGTAATGATAGCACAGTGATACCCACGAAGGTAAAGACACCTTTGGGACAGCCTAAATTACAGGTGGCCTGTCTAATAGGTATATTTTGAACAGGCTTGTAATCAAAGGTGTTACAGACGGTGTCCTTTCATGGGAGGTGTCCTCTCATTGGAAGGGTCTTACATTGCAAGTACCACTGTACAAAGGACAACCCCCCCCCCCCCCCCCCCCTCTGTTTTTACATTTATGTTTTAACATAGAGGGGGGAATCGAGACGAGGGTCGTGGTGTGTGTGTGTGTATGTGTGTGTGTAGAGCGATTCAGAGTAAACTACTGGACCGATCTTTATGAAATTTTTCATGAGAGTTCCTGCGTATGATATCCCCAAACGTTTTTTTTTTTTCATTTTTTCGATAAATGTCTTTGATGACGTCATATCCGGCATTTTGTAAAAGTTGAGGCGGCACTGTCACACCCTTATTATTTTTAGCATTTGTGCCATGCTTTAACTCTCAAATGAATGAACTCCTGGTTAAGCTGGCTGTAATGTTAGCGTTTCTTGATTAATATTTTTTTTCAATTGTTTGTCAATCTGTTTTCAGGCGTTTTGCAAGGTAGACACCCACAAGCAAGGCAGTATACACCTGAGTAACATCAAAAAATTCTTCAATGCCAACTGCCCTAGTCAAGCTGGATCAGGTATATGTCTCTCAGTTGTTTGAATTTTAAGATACCATCCTTACTGTGTACAGGGTCATATTCGCTGCCACATATATATGTCCAGCCTTTCACATGGAATAAGAACATCCATATTTACTTGGGCCCATACCAAATTTTAAGAGCGAGGCTGCAGTCTGTACAGAGTCAGAATTGTTTTGCTGAAACAATTTAGCAGATTGACATTTGTGTCACTTGCAAAAATAAAAGAAGTTGTCACTGTGCACAGATATCAGCCAGGCTGTGGATTTGTGGCATGTGTTCAGGCGGAAGAATGCTTTTGTCCCAGGTAAATAAGATCCTGGAGAGTCTACAGTAGAACTCCCCTTGTAAGACCCCCCCCCCCCCAATTTAAGACTCCCTCACATTTAAGACCCTGTTCTTTCAAACAATCAAGCCTCGTTGACGCAGGTTATGTAAACAGCTAGCTAACTACCCAAACTGACAGTTTGTAGCGATCGCAGCCGTTGGTGTAACATGTATGCCTCTTGTCAGTGTATAGCGCTCGCAGAACTGTGTAACAATGTTGACAACTGTGTGGACCGGAGTGACGATGTTGTCAACTGTGTGGACCGGAGTGACGATGTTGACAACTGTGTGGACCGGAGTGACGATGTTGACAATTGTGTGGACCGGAGTGACGATGTTGACAACTGTGTGGACCGGAGTGACGATGTTGACAACTGTGTGGACCGGAGTGACGATGTTGACAACTGTGTGGACCGGAGTGACGATGTTGACAACTGTGTGGACCGGAGTGACGATGTTGACAACTGTGTGGACCGGAGTGACGATTTCTGAGATTTTTGGTGGTCTCAGAATGGGGTTACCTCTGTATTACGACTTGCAAGATAGTCCAAACCAGAAGTCGCTACACTGGAAGATGTTACCCTTTACCGTTAAGCTGATTTGTGTAAAGCTATTAGGTGTTCATAATTTCGCAGTGCCCGGGGCCATAAAATGTTCCTGAAATGTTACATGGACACTTAACCCTGACTTTGGTTGTTATGATAAATGTTGCTTGACAGTATGTGTAGTGTCAGCTGGTTGTCAAAACATGTCGCGGCACAGCATGTTTGGTCTGTTAACTTTTTTTGGACCCTACTCGCAGCCTTACTTACTTACTGCCTGTTATGCCGCAAATAAGAAATAATAATAAAAGCAAAGAAAATAGCAACAAGACATGCAAAAATCTAACAAAGCCGAGCAAGCAGAATGACAGATCTAATGAAAAACAAAGAGGCACTGAGTCGGAAACAAGATCGCGATTCTTTCCTTCGCTGCACGACGCAAATCTTCTGTGACCTTTGACCCAACGTAGCTTCCACACTCCATCACTAAGCTTAATATTTACAACTGAAAGCCGAGGGGGTGGAATACCGAGATGAACCTACAGAACTGTGCATCCTCAAACCTGACATATTCATCCCAACATTTTATGAACTCAAAAACACAGAAAGTTGCTTTCACACGCCAGCTTTGATTGCCAGTGGTTATCAACAGGTAACTCGTGTGGTTATCGAAACGGAACTCGTGTTTCAAAGCATGGCTCCCTGTGTTGATTGTGCACTTATTTTCTCACTACCAAAATGATGACAAAAACGATGTTTGGTGGTTTGTTGTCAGACCAGCTTTTTTGTCGGTCCTCGGGGGGCATATCAACTTTTGTTTCACATTGTATGACCGCGGCCTTTGGCCTTGGTCAATAAATATGAAACAAAAGACGATATGCTCCCCCTCGGACCGACAAAAAAGCTGGTCTGTCAACACCCCATCAAACATCTTATAATGTTGGTTTAGGGTAACATGACCAAAAAAGATAGGGTCGGTAGGTCGGCTTCTTTTTTTTCTTCTTAAATGTAGTCGATTTTAAAGGAGGTTACTTCCCTTAGTCTCGGAATGCTTCGCAAAATGTGCCAACATTTTTAGTTTTTTTTAGAAATGAAAAAAGGTTTTAGGGTCGGTGGGAAAAAAATAGGGTCGGTCGGTTTACCCTAAACCAACCTATATTTTTATTTAGCCTCATAATGATTTTTTTTATTTTATTCTATTGTTTTCTTTGTTAATTCACCAGTGGCACTGTAAAATGTACTGTACATGTATTAGGAATTGTACCCTGGATAATTAAGGCTTAACATTGACATTTGATTTGTGCAGACGCAGATTCCACGAAAAGCGCCCTGCAATCTTTCCTGGATGAAGTGCGTTCTTCACCCAAGCAGGAGGAGGTGTCGTTCATAGAGTTTGAGGAGTACTACGAAGGACTCAGTCTGGGGGTGGAGAATGATGAACACTTTGCCAACGTCCTTCGCAATACATGGAACATATAGCGGACTAGCTGCTACCACGACTGCAAATGTTGAAAATGCGGGGACAACATCCTTAGAAACTTGTACATGGAACATCCAGGGACTACTTAAACACAACTTTATTACCACAAACCAGTACCACAACTTTACGCGGCAAATGTTGAAAATTGGGGTACAACATCCTTAGAAATACATGGAACACATAGAGACTATTACCACGACTTTACACAGCAAATGTTTAAAATTAGGGACAATATCCTTGGAAATACAGGGAACAGATAGGGACTATAAACTACCCCGACTTTACGCAGCAAATTTTGAAAATGCGGGGACAGCATCCTTGGAGGTGCCGGGAACGTCTAGGGTAGTGTCAAGACTTTACACAGAAAATGGTGAAAATATGGGATGTCACGGTTGTTTTATTCTTCCTGAATCCAGTCAAAGGAAAATTGGTGTGCACTGCACATTTGGGTAATTAAGGCATGGGTCAAACAAATGGTAGAGTTCTTCATTTTGTAATTAATGAAAGTTATAATCAGCCCCCCGTAGAGAATCAGGACTGTGCCATGGATCAAGCCTACTGTCTCTTTATAGAAGTCTCCCTTTCCTGACTGAACCCTCTCATCACCTTTATTGGTATTTGAAGTGGTGGAATTAATGGAAATGTACGCTGTAACCCATTTGAATGAAATCAAAACAAATTCTATGTAGATTTAGCAAAATTCATATACATACACAGAATGTTTTGATTGTGTTTTCTCTTCCTATTGTTCTGTGTTATATTAGTGCTTGAACTGCATGCATGTGCAGATGTTCATCATTATTTTTAAGGTTTATGCACAATCCTTCACTTTAAAGTAGTGCGAAAATCATTCTTAAATTGCTTGTTCTTAAGAATTGTGAATCCATGTATGTTCATTCCACAGTGATTTTTGCATGAGTTGGATGTTGCATAAGGCTTATATGATGTTTGTTTATTGTATTTACTGGACTACTTTGTTTTGAAGTCCTCCGATGATATTCACAAACATTCCACTAACCTAAAAATGTTACATGATTTTGTGTTAGTGCACACTGCATTTGTGTGTGTGTGCGCACGTGTGTGTGTGTTTGTGTGTGTGCGTGTGTGTGTGTTGTGCATGTGTGTGTGTGTAGTTGTGTGTGCATATGTGTATGCAGGTGTGTGTGTTAGTGCACATGCATGCATAATTTGTGCTGGCATGGTTGCATTGATGTGCATATGCAAGTTTGCCTGTGTATCTTTTTTTACTTCATTTTGATACAGCATGTTGATGAGTACTTGATCAGATCACACACACACTAAGGCAGATTTGACTAGGCTGAGAAATTTGTAAATGTATTTTCTTTGTATTCTCGTGTAATTTTTGTAATGCTTTATCTGTCATCTTGGCCAATCTTAAGTGCATCTTGGCTAAAAAAAAAAAAAACTTACTGCATCAGAGTACAGCCAAATTGGCATCCTGCTTGATTCATTCATTGTACGTGTACCCCCCGCGGGTTAGGGCAAGTCCCATATTGGTTGGGACGAGAAAGAATTTACCCGATGCTCCCCAGCATGTCGTAAGAGGCGACTAACGGATTCTGTTTCTCCTTTTACCCTAGTTAAGTGTTTCTTGTATAGAATATAGTCAATTTTTGTGAAGATTTTAGTCAAGCAGTATGTAAGAAATGTTAAGTCCTTTGTACTTGAAACTTGCATTCTCCCAGTAAGGTAATATATTGTACTACGTTGCAAGCCCCTGGAGCAAATTTTTGATTAGTGCTTTTGTGAACAAGAAACAATTGACAAGTGGCTCTATCCCATCTCCCCCCTTCCCCCGTCGCGATATAACCTTTGTGGTTGAAAACGACGTAAAACACCAAATAAAGAAAGAAAGATTGTACGTGTAGTTCATTTCTGTTATGTCCAAGCCTGTTATCATAATGTATTGGATTTTTAGCATCATCTGAAAGCGTTTTTTTAAATTGTTTAAAAATTGTATATATATATTATTTTAATTTATTTTGTTTGTAAAGGTCATGATGAATTGCTTTTGTGTCAGTATTGTTGCTTGCGTCCTACATGGGTGCAGCAACAACACTTACACATTCCCTCCAAGTTTGACATTGTGATCAGTTAAATGCCGTCCAAGTTATCTTTTATCATGAATTATTTTTGTGTTCTTTCCCTGGCTGTTCAGTTCCGTTGACAATGCATTTTACTGATAAGGTCTGTGATTTTCTGCTGTGTCAGTGCACCGTGTTTTTTAAACATTTATACAGAGAGGTATGTACAACGTATTGATAGTGTATGTCGGTTTTTTTTTTTTTTTTTTTATTTTTTTTTTTTGAGAGAGAGAGAGTTTATGTGTGTGTGAGTGTGTGTGTGTGTGTGTGTGTGTGTGTGTGTGTGTCTCTCCCTCTCTTTTTCTCTCTCCCTCGCTCTCTCTCTCTCTGTCTCTCTCTCTGTCTCTCTCTCCCGGTCTCTCTCTCTCTCTCTCTCTCTCTCTCTCTCTCTCTGTACATCCAAGCATGTATATGAGTATGCACATTGTAGAGGGATATTAGTGGTTGAACTAAAACGTAAATGTGCATTAATGTTATATATTTCAGATGTCCATGTTCTTTTTACCATCAACGTGGTTTCATGCATAATTTTAATAACTCGGTAAAATTTTGTAGTTATTTGATTTTTTTTTTTTTTTAAAGATATGGGATTTTGCAAAAAGCAAGAGTGCAGATCATGAGCTACAATGAGTATCAAATGTGGTTCAATACATCAACTTGACTTGGAGATTTTCCTTGAAATGTCAGTGATTTTTTTCCTGATTTTTTGTTATTGTTCCAAGTCTTGTTTCTGGAAATACATTTAATATATTTAATTATCATCACCAACAAAAGAATTCACAGGAAGAGATATTTATTAGACATATCAATTTTCATAATCACAGTACATTCTGCCACTGCCATTGCTTGATTATTGCAAATGTTTTTTCTTTTGTTTGAAAATGTGTAACTGCAACAATAAACCATTAAAGGAAGCAGCACAAGAAGTCTTGTATCCCCCCGCGGGTTAGGGGGAAGAATTTACCCGATGCTCCCCAGCATGTCGTAAGAGGCTACTAACGGATTCTGTTTCTCTGTTTACCCTTGTTAAGTGTTTCTTGTATAAAATATAGTCAATTTTTGTAAAGATTTTAGTCAAGCAGTATGTAAGTAATGTTAAGTCCTTTGTACCGGAAACTTGCATTCTCCCAGTAAGGTAATACATTGTACTACGTTGCAAGCCCCTGGAGCAAATTTTTGATTAGTGCTTTTGTGAACAAGAAACAATTGACAAGTGGCTCTATCCCATCTCCCCCCTGTCCCCGTCGCGATATAACCTTTGTGGTTGAAAACGACGTTAAACACCAAATAAAGAAAGAAAAAGAAGTCTTGTATGTGTATGTGTGTGTGTGTGTGTGTGTGTGTGTGTGTGTGTGTGTGTGCACGAGAGAGAGAGAAAGAGAGAGAGAGAGAGAGAGAGAGAGAGAGAGAGAGAGATCATCCCTGTCTTTATGCCTCTGTGTGTGGAGGGGGGGTTACTCAAAAAGTTAGGCACACACACACACACACACACACACACACACACACAAAGACACGCACAAACCGAACCGGATTCAGAGAGAGAGAGTGTGTGTGACAGAGACAGAGACACAGATAGACAGACAAACAGAGAGAAGGAGAAAGAGAGAGAGAGAGAGAGCAGAAGGATAATTTGGAGAAGAAAACTTGAGGCCAAAGTTTTATCGTGAGAGACAATGTGCGTGTGTGTGTGTGTGCCTACGCGGCGAGTGTGTGTGTGTGTGCGTAGTTGAGAGACAGAGAAAGAGAGAGAAATCGAGTGCGTATTGATTCTTTGTATGTGCTTCTGTATGTTTGGCTACGTGCATGTGTGGGTCTGTCTGTCAGTATGTCTAAATGAGTCTGTCAGTGGAAATGTGAGGAAAATATATCATGAGATGTGCCAGAAGGGTTGGTTCAACAACAACCACACAAAATCAGTGTTGCTCTGATCAAAGTTTACTTTTTTGTTTACTCGTGTTCATTGCTGCTCATTTACAAAAAACAAAAGCACGGCCACATTATCATCAGATGTACGCTCTAATCACTGATGCTTGGAGGTCATTGGCTGTCTACTTGTCACGTGACGCTCTTTACTTTTGCAAATTGATGTAGAACTCGAGACACATCCTTTCAGCAGTCTTCCCTGTCTCGTACATCTGCAGCTTGATGTAAAATTCGCCCTGAGAGAAGAAATAAAAAAATCATGATTAGTTTGGATAACATTTGCATTTGTTTATGATTCTGGCCACCCGCTTGAACATTTTTAGGTAGCCTATGTCACGAGGAATTAATATTTCAGAACACAATCTTACCAAGAGATATTTCACAGACCAAGATCCAATACTTGTATTCACATAGCTAATTGTTTCATAGAGCTGCGGGTAGAAAGTACCCATCCTAACCTCTTCGCTGTAAATACAAGGTAGTGCCATAAGTCATACACATCTGAGGACGTGAATTTAGAGCAGTATATTTGGATCGCCCAAAAGAAAAATCGATCACAAAAATAGTTTACTTGCCTCAGGCCTTGGACTTTTGGTATTTGGTTGCGTGTTCTTTGCTCA
>NC_090247.1:61770651-61785651 GCF_037325665.1 Littorina saxatilis
GTGGCTCCTTTGAATTTAGATATATTTCGTTATGTTTTAATACTGAACATAATTTACGTAATAATACAGTTTTAAGGTTACTTTGCATGATATCCAAAGCATTGACAGATCTGATGAGCGCATATTGCAGACATGCTGAAATTAAATTCTGAAAATTGTAATTTACTTCAGATAGATAGATAGATAGATAGAGAGACAGATAGATAGAGAGACAGAGACAGAGAGACAGAGAGACAGAGACAGAGAGAGAAAGGGAGAGAGACACAGAGAGAGACAGAGAGAGAGAGAGAGAGAGAGAGAGAGAGAGAGACAGAGACAGAGACAGAGACAGAGAGACAGAGAGAGAAGCAGAAAGAAAGAGCGTATACATGTATGTATGCGTGTGTGTATGCATGTATGTCTGTACGTACGTGCGTGCGTGGTTTTTAACGTTTTTTAAGGCTGATTTATATGTAATGACAAACTGCAAACCACTTGTTACGTGTTAAATGTTTGGGGTTTAATCTTATAGAGTTGTTTTTTTTCTGGAAAAAGAATATCACTAAAATAAGAAGTGCTCGAGTGGCGTAAAATATTCTTATCAAGACACGACCTGATAAACAGGCACAGAGGAACTCTCTCATGCCCCCCCCCCCCCCCCCCCGCCGTCTGTCTGTTTGTCTGTCAGTCTGTGTGTCTGTCTGTCTGTGTGTGTGTCTGTCTGTGTGTGTGTCTGTCTGTGTGTGTGTCTGTCTGTGTGTCTGTCTGTGTGTCTGTCTGTTTGTCTGTCTGTCTGTCTGTCTGTCTGTGTCTCTCTCTGTCTCTCCCTGTCTCTCTCTCTCTCTCTCTCTCTCTCTCTCTCTCTCTCTCTCTCTCTCTCTCTCTCTCTCAGCAAAATGCTCGTACTGTGCGATTATGTTTTATTCTTAATTTTTACAATTCAAATTAAAGTACAATGCGAGCTGGCACTATTTCTTGTCTCAAAGATTGACAATCAACGAGAGTGCATTAATTTTGACATAAAACACAATGCCACAATCAGTGTTTCTGGGACAAACTCCACGTAGGTTCTATTTAGCTGCAGCTGTTGATTTTACATGTTCCAGTTGTCAGCGGTCAAAGCGATATCAACTGTCACAATGCCCCTGAAAGAGAAAACGGATTAAAAGAAACTATACAGCAACTATAAAGAATTAGATAAAGAAACGAAGAATGGCTGACCTAGTTTGAGTGCAGAACACAGAGATAGATATAAACCTACATATAGACAGACAGGTTGGCACAAAGGTAGGTAGACAGAAAGACGGACAGACAGACAGACGGATGGACAGACGGATGGACAGACGGATGGACAGACGGATGGACAGACGGACTGACAGACAGACAGACGGATGGACAGGCAGACAGACAGACAGACAAATACACAGGCAAACACACAGGCAAACACACAAGCAAACAAACACACACACACACACACACACACACACACACACACACACACACACACACACGGACACATGCATGTAGGCTCTTGAGTAGGTGGTTAGACAGAAAGACGGACTGACAGACAGACGGATGGACAGACGGACTGACAGACAGACAGACGGATGGACAGACAGACAGACAGACAGGCAGACAGACAAATACACAGGCAAACACACAAGCAAACACACACACATACACACACACACACACGCACATACACACACACACACACACACACACACACACACACACACACACACACACACACAAGCGGGATTTTAGATATATTACGTCTATCAGTGGAGCACATTAAAGTCAGCCGTAGTACATATCATGCTCGTGGTTCATTGTTTCCTTACCAGCAAATATCAGTGTCAAATATTATATACCACTAAGTCCACCGCAAAACGTGTGAGAAAGAGCAGTGGACATATTTTAGACCAACTTACATGTTAAACTTTATCTTTCCTTTTGCTCCAGTTGCTTCTTATCGTTATTTCTTCGCACGCTTGGAACGATGCCGACCAAAGAACGCGACTTTCGTCAAGGTAAAACGCTCAGTTAATCTAATTACTAAAATCACCAGCCGTTCATCCAATCCCCAACTCCACCCTTCCGCATCCCCGTCCCCGAGAAACGAACTTGAACGAATGTGTCATGATTATTGTAAATCGTTAGAACTAAGGCGGAGGTATTAGGCCAAAAAAAAAAAAAGGTCTGTTTACGGTAACCCGACCGACCCTAGTTTTTTCGCGCGACTCTAGACTTTTTTTTGGCATTTGGGGGAGAAAAAAAAAAGAAAAAAAAATCTTGTTTTTTTGGCAAAATAACGTAAAAATATGGTTTTTTGAAAAAAAAAAAAAAAAAAAAAAAAAAAAAAAATCCCGACCTACCGACCCTATTTTTTGGGCCTATGTTACCGTAAACAGACCTATTTTTTTTTTGGCCTTATCTATGAACATCATCAGCGTGATGATTTCATCCAGCAACTAAATTAATACAGTACATGGATATACAACCAAATTAGATATACAGCACACCTGCTACACGCAGAGCTAGAGATAAACATATGAATGGTTCAGTTCTTGAATCCGGCAGTTCAGCAGGTGCCAAACTGAGTGGTTACAGTGACCATAACGTTCTCCAACTGTCATTACTTCTGCCCCCTTCTATGATAACCGCGTCTCTCTTTTTTTCTCTCTCTTGTTTTTTTTGTATCTGTACAATTATTGTTTTTTAAGCAGATAAAACTTTCATAATGTTCATTTGTTGCTTGTGGTGTTCTTGTTGGAAAACAAAACACCAAAAACCGCGCTTCTCACCTGAAGATCAGCCTGCTACGGTCAGACGCCGAAGGTCCAAAGAAAGGGGCGGCGTAAGACACCACCCAGTCATCCACCAGGCCGTCACACTTGTAGTAAGGGGAGGTCCAGCGGGCTTGACCCAAAGACACTGTGTGATAGGTCAAGGGGTCCACTGCAAAGGCCGACAGTCCCCCTCCTGCAACGTAAATAAGTCGCGTAAGGCGAAATTACTACATTTAGTCAAGCTGTAGAACTCACAGAATGAAACTGAACGTAGTCCGCCGCTAGTGCAAAAGGCAGTGAAAGTGACGAGCCTGTTTGGCGCGGTAGCGGTTGCGCTGTGCTTCGACATAGCACGCTTTACTGTACCTCTCTTCGTTTTAACTTTCTGAGCGTGTTTATAATCCAAACATATCATATCTATATGTTTTTGGAATCAGGAACCGACAAGGAATAAGATGAAAGTGTTTTTAAATTGATTTCGAAAATTTAATTTTGATCATAATTTTTAATTTTTTTAATTTTCAGAGCTTGTTTTTAATCCAAATATAACATATTTATATGTTTTTGGAATCAGAAAATGATGAAAAATAAGATGAACGTAAATTTGGATCGTTTTATAATTCTTTTTTTTTTTTTACAATTTTCAGATTTTTAATTACCAAAGTCATCAATTAATTTTTAAGCCACCAAGCTGAAATGCAATACCAAAGTCCGGCCTTCGTCGAAGATTGCTTGACCAAAATTTCAATCAATTTGATTGAAAAATGAAGGTGTGACAGTGCCGCCTTAACTTTTACAAAAAGCCGGATATGACGTCATCAAAGACATTTATCGAAAAAATGAAAAAAAAGATGCGGGGATATCATACCCAGGAACTCTCATGTCAAATTCATAAAGATCGGTCCAGTAGTTTACTTTGAATCGCTCTACACACACACACGCACACACACACATGCACCACGACCCTCGTCTCGATTCCCCCTCTATGTTAAAAAAAGTTAAGAATCAAAAACAAGAATTAGTACAGTGGAACTCCCTTTTTAACACCCCCCCCTCCCCCCCCCCTGAAGACCTCCTCCAGTTTAAGACCTTTGCTTTCTCCTATTTCCTGTTCCCAACCTCAATAAATGTAAAAGTGTTTTATAACTCCCACCTTTGTTAATACCTAATTTGGTCACATTTTATAATATAATACATTTAACAAGTATAATTATATTTGCTGTGACTTAACGTCCTGAATTAAGCGTGGCTTATCCTCGGGAACAAAAATCAATTCTGTGGACCGACCGTCGTGAGTTAGTCTCCATAAATGAGCGAATTATACCAGCCTGATAGGTATAGGTTTTCAGATCAAAACACCAATACACCAAGAGATAATGAGGACAGCCATATAAAAGGGCCCCAAAGGGTTTAAAATCGTGATCGTGATTGGCGTTTTTTGACCTTTCTGTGACCGTGATTGCCGAAATTTCCATTTCTGTGATCGTGATGGGACTTTGCCCGTGATCCGTGATGACAAAAAAATCAAGTCTCGTGATCGTGATCGTCATTTGTTTTCGTGATTGTGATGGGCATTATTGCAAAGCATTTTATTTTCAACGTACATTTTTCACAGCTGTATCACTCTATGATCCTCTATTCGTCAAGGTGTTTGTGATCGTGAAAACAAAAATCAAGGTAACTGTGATCGTGAAAGCTAAAATTTCCCTTCCCGTGATCGTGATGATACCCCCCCTTTGGGGCCCTCATATAACGTAATTGGTGTCACACGTACAGAGTCTTGATTCAGTCTCCCTAGATGTGCTTCGTGTCCCTTACGTTCTTTAGAGGAGCGAATGTTGGCATGGTAGGTGTAGTCAATATTAAGTCAAGTCAATACTCACATAATTCAATGATGACTTATTATTTTTGTGGTGTGTGTATGCGTGAGCGCGCGCGGATGTGTTTTTTGTGTATGTGTTTGTGCGTGCGTATATGTGCGCGTGCATGTGTGTGTATGTATGTGTGTGTGCGTGCGTGCGTGTGTGTGGGCGTGCGTGCGTAAGTGTTAAGTGCATACGTGCGCGTGTGTGTGTGCTTTGACTTGCTTAGCTTTGCTTTGCTTAATGTGACTTACCTTCTATAGAGGAGCGAATGTTGGCATGGTAGGTGTAGGTCTTCAGACCGGAAGCACCAGGCGACTGACCAGAGGCGAGGCCTTCCCAATCCATCCGCGTTCTGCGCATCAGGAGAGACTGAAGACTGTAGGAGGCGGACTGGTCTGCCACAACGGTGTCTTCTCCGGACCTGTACGCTTCGAATGCTCGGCTTGGTGTGGAGCTAGAGGGGGTACAAGCTTGAGTAAAATACTTGAGTAAAAATAGAGAATACTGCATGGCTTGCTGTGTCCTACCAGATTTACACGAGTTGCTCTTTTTATATTTAGTCAAGTTTTGTTTATATTTAGTCAAGTTTTGACTAAATATTTTAACATCGAGGGGGAATCGAAACGAGGGTCGTGGTGTATGTGCGTCTGTCTGTCTGTCTGTGTGTGTGTGTAGAGCGATTCAGACTAAACTACTGGACCGATCTTTATGAAATTTGACATGAGAGTTCCTGGGTATGAAATCCCCGAACGTTTTTTTCATTTTTTTGATAAATGTCTTTGATGACGTCATATCCGGCTTTTCGTGAAAGTTGAGGCGGCACTGTCACGCCCTCATTTTTCAACCAAATTGGTTCAAATTTTGGTCAAGTAATCTTCGACGAAGCCCGGGGTTCGGTATTGCATTTCAGCTTGGTGGCTTAAAAATTAATTGATGACTTTGGTCATTAAAAATCGGAAAATTGTAAAAAAAAATAAAAATTTATAAAACGATCCAAATTTACGTTTATCTTATTCTCCATCATTTGCTGATTCCAAAAACATATAAATATGTTATATTCGGATTAAAAACAAGCTCTGATAATTAAATATATAAAAATTATTATCAAAATTAAATTGTCCAAATCAATTTAAAAACACTTTCATCTTATTCCTTGTCGGTTCCTGATTCCAAAAACATATAGATATGATATGTTTGGATTAAAAACACGCTCAGAAAGTTAAAACAAAGAGAGTTACAGAAAAGCGTGCTATCCTTCTTAGCGCAACTACTACCCCGCTCTTCTTGTCAATTTCACTGCCTTTGCCATGAGCGGTGGCCTGACGATGCTACGAGTAAAATGGCATTGCGTTCAGTTTCATTCTGTGAGTTCGACAGCTACTTGACTAAATATTGTATTTTCGCCTTACGCGACTTGTTTTTTTTTTACATTTAGTCGAGTGTTGACTAAATGTTTTGACATTGATTGAGAATCGAGACGAGGGTCGTGATGTATGTATGTGTGTATGCGTGTGTGTGTGTGTGTGTGTGTGTGTGTGTGTGTGTGTGTGTGTGTGTGTGTGTGTGTGTGTGTGTGTGTGTGTGTGTGCGTGTGTGTGTGTGTGTATGTGTTTCTCCAGACCTGTACGTTTCGAACGCTCGCCGTGGGCTTGGTGTGGAGCTAGAGGGGGATCAAAGCAATCACTGTAATAAACATGTCTTTAATTGTAGACAGGTAGAACGCTCAATGTGTGGTGGTGGTGGTGATGGTGGTAGTGTTAGCGTGTGGGTGTGTGCGTATGTGTGTGTGTGTGTGTGTGTGTGTGTGTGTGTGTTTATGTGGGGGGGGGGGGGGGGGGGTGGGGGTGGGGGGGTTAAGGTTCGGGTGCTTACACGCCTTGATTTTTGACGTATCGTTTCTTTTTTTTATGTATCATCACACTTCAAACGTCCTCATTGTCGTCGGGTCGTGACAGTTACAAGCCCTCATTGTTGATTTTATAGTGGCACTTATACGCCTTCATTGTTGATTAACGTATCTTGACACGTACAAGCCCTCATTCTAGAGGTATCACCACAATTACAAGCTCTTTTTATGTATCTTCACTCTTTACAATTTTGCATTGTCAACGGATCGTGAGCCCTGATTGTTATTATATCATGACACTTACAAACCGTCACTGTTATTATATAGTGACACTTACACGCCCTCATTGTTATTATATCGTGACACTTACAAACCATCATTGTTATTATATCGTGACACGTACAAACCCTCATTGTTATTATATCGTGACACGTACAAATCCTCATTGTTATTATATCCTGACACGTACAAACCCTCATTGTTATTATATCGTGACACGTACAAACCCTCATTGTTATTATATCGTGACACGTACAAACCTTCACTGTTATTATATAGTGACACTTACACGCCCTCATTGTTATTATATCGTGACACTTACAAACCATCATTGTTATTATATCGTGACACATACAAACCCTCATTGTTATTATATCGTGACACGTACAAACCCTCATTGTTATTATATCGTGACACTTACAAACCCTCATTGTTATTATATCGTGACACGTACAAACCCTCATTGTTATCATATCGTGACACGTACAAACCCTCATTGTTATTATATCGTGACACGTACAAACCATCATTGTTATTATATCGTGACACGTACAAACCCTCACTGTTATTATATCGTGACACGTACAAACCCTCATTGTGATTATATCGTGACACGTACAAACCCTCATTGTTATTATATCGTGACACGTACAAACCCTCATTGTTATTATATCGTGACACTTACAAACCTTCACTGTTAATATATAGTGACACTTACACGCCCTCATTGTTTTTATATCGTGACACTTACAAACCATCATTGTTATTATATCGTGACACGTACAAACCCTCATTGTTATTATATCGTGACACTTACAAACCCTCATTGTTATTATATCGTGACACTTACAAACCCTCATTGTTATTATATCGTGACACTTACAAACCCTCATTGTTATTATATCGTGACACGTACAAACCCTCATTGTTATTATATCGTGACACGTACAAACCCTCATTGTTATTATATCGTGACACTTACAAACCTTCACTGTTATTATATAGTGACACTTACACGCCCTCATTGTTTTTATATCTTGACACTTACAAACCATCATTGTTATTATATCGTGACACGTACAAACCCTCATTGTTATTATATCGTGACACGTACAAACCCTCATTGTTATTATATCGTGACACGTACAAACCCTCATTGTTATTATATCGTGACACGTACAAACCCTCATTGTTATTATATCGTGACACGTACAAACCCTCATTGTTATTATATCGTGACACGTACAAACCCTCATTGTTATTATATCGTGACACGTACACACCATCATTGTTATTATATCGTGACACTTACAAACCCTCATTGTTATTATATCGTGACACTTACACGCCCTCATTGTTATTATATCGTGACACTTACAAACCCTCATTGTTATTATATCGTGACACTTACAAACCCTCATTGTTATTATATCGTGACACTTACACGCCCTCATTGTTATTATATCGTGACACTTACACGCCCTCATTGTTATTATATCGTGACACTTACAAACCATCATTGTTATTATATGGTGACACGTACAAACCCTCATTGTTATTATATCGTGACACTTACACGCCCTCATTGTTATTATATCGTGACACTTACAAACCCTCATTGTTATTATATCGTGACACTTACACGCCCTCATTGTTATTATATCGTGACACGTACAAACCCTCATTGTTATTATATCGTGACACTTACAAACCATCATTGTTATTATATCGTGACACGTACAAACTCTCATTGTTATTATATCGTGACACGTACAAACCCTCATTGTTATTATATCGTGACACGTACAAACCCTCATTGTTAATATATCGTGACACTTACAAACCCTCATTGTTATTATATCGTGACACTTACACGCCCTCATTGTTATTATATCGTGACACTTACAATCCCTCATTGTTATTATATGGTGACACTTACAAACCCTCATTGTTATTATATCGTGACACTTACACGCCCTCATTGTTATTATATCGTGACACGTACACACCATCATTGTTATTATATCGTGACACTTACAAACCCTCATTGTTATTATATCGTGACACTTACACGCCCTCATTGTTATTATATCGTGACACGTACAAACCCTCATTGTTATTATATCGTGACACTTACAAACCCTCATTGTTATTATATCGTGACACTTACACGCCCTCATTGTTATTATATCGTGACACTTACAAACCCTCATTGTTATTATATCGTGACACTTACAAACCCTCATTGTTATTATATGGTGACACTTACAAACCCTCATTGTTATTATATCGTGACACTTACACGCCCTCATTGTTATTATATCGTGACACTTACAATCCCTCATTGTTATTATATGGTGACACGTACAAACCCTCATTGTTGACGTTTCTTTCCACGTCAAAGAAGATCCCAGAGGCCAGGATTCTGGAGTCAGCAAGAACGTTGGACAAAACTTCAGCCTCCAGAAGCACATCGTCCAGGTTTTTGTCAACCTGCGAACGCAAAAGGCAAGGAAAAATGAAAAAGGATTATCCAGTTACCAACACAACAAGAAGAAGAATAAACATGTCGCGTACGGCGAAATTACTACATTTAGTCAAGCTGTGGAACTCACAGAATGAAACTGAACGTAGTCCGCCGCTAGTGCAAAAGGCAGTGAAAGTGACGAGCCTGTTTGGCGCGGTAGCGGTAATTGCCCTGTGCTTCATAGCACGCTTTACTGCACCTCTCTTCGTTTTAACTTTCTGAGCGTGTTTTTAATCCAAACATATTATATCTATATGTTTTTGGAATCAGGAACCGACAAGGAATAAGATGAAAGTGTTTTTGAATTGATTTCGAAAATTTAATTTTGATCATAATTTTAATATTTTTAATTTTCAGAGCTTGTTTTTAATCCGAATATAACATATTTATATGTTTTTGGAATCAGGAAATGATGAAGAATAAGATGAACGTAAATTTGGATCGTTTTATTAAAAAAAGGTTTTTTTTTTACAATTTTCAGATGTTTAATGACCAAAGTCATTAATTAATTTTTAAGCCATCAAGCTGAAATGCAATACTGAAGTCCGGCCTTTGTCGAAGATTGTTTGGCCAAAATTTCAATCAATTTGATTGAAAAATGAGGGTGTGACAGTGCCGCCTCAACTTTTACAAAAAGCCGGATATGACGTCATCAAAGACATTTATCGAAAAAAAGAAAAAACATCCGGGGATATCATTCCCAGGAACTCTCATGTCAAATTTCATAAAGATCGGTCCAGTAGTTTACTCTGAATCGCTCTACACACACACGCACACACACACACACACACACACATACACCACGACCCTTGTCTCGATTCCCCCCTCATAACTTGACTAAATGTAAAAATAAACAAAAATGTATTCTCAAAAACAAGAAATATTACAACCATTTTGTATCGAAGAATGAAGGGCTTAATTGCGACATGTCTGGAGGTCATCCAATTCTAGAAGGGTGTAACTTGTCAAAGATCTACATTTAAAAACTTTTTATACATAGATTATTATTCCGGGGTGTGACCAGTAAAACTTGACTAGGGTCAGGCAGACATGGGTCATGTCTAGATGTCAGTCGACCCTGGACGGGTGCGAGGTTTTAAACACTGGCTTTACATTCATTAAAAGCAAATGATAATTGTCCATGGTTTTATCTGAACACAGCCCAACTGTGACCTTGAAATGTAACAAGGGTCAACCAGAGTCGCGTTTAGATGTGATTAAACTATAAAAGAAGGTTCTGAAGTTTCAAAGCTCAAGCTTCAAAACTTCTTTTTCTTCTTCAGCGTTCCAGAATTGTCTGGTTACGTGGTTTGCCCATTTGGGTTCCCAACACTATACTCTGAGAGCATAGTCAGCTCACTCCGCTTTCGTTGAGTAGGCATGCTTGGTATTTTCGTGTTTCCATAACCCACCGAACTCCGACATGGATTACAGGATATTTTCCGTGCGCACTTGGTCTTGTGCTTGCGTGTACACACGAAGGGGGTTAAGTCACTAGCAGGTCTGCACATAAGTTGACCTGGGAGATCGGAAAAATCTCCACTCTTAATCCACCAGGCGGCAGCGACCGGGATTCGAACTCACGACCTCCCGATTAGGCCGCCGACATCTTACCACCACACCACTGCGCCCGTCTAAAGCTTCAAAACATTTTTTAGAAAACTCCGATTCTATTGATTTCGTATTATTTTATCCAAGCATGACCCCGCCATGACCTTAAAATTTGACGAGAGTCAACCAAACCCACACAATATCTTGGGGCTATCTGTAACATCAAACCGTGCTTAAAGTTTCAAAGCTCTAGCTTAGAAAAAAAAAAACCCCAAAAAAAACAACATCAACGTTACGTTTTTTTTCTCCGATGTAACATTTATTTTGTTGTTGTTGGTTTTTTTGTTAATGACCGGGCGGCCAACATGCACACTCAAACGGCTGATTACTCACCGACTACTCAGGTGAGTCTATAAGGAACAAGAAATTCCTCCGATAGGAATAACACCCCCGTTGGTCAAAGGGAAATAACCATTCTCACTGCACCCATTCTCACTGCCACCAACTGAGAAGGTTATTTCCCTTTGACCATGAATATGTTTCTGTATAAATCCTTGTTGAATCTTAATCCAGCAATAAATCCCTAACCGTGTGTTTGACTGGTCCCAATTTTTGTAAGGACCGTCTCAGGAATGTATAGAACCTGTTCACCAAGTTTGGTGACGATCGGTCCGTTCATTCTTGAGATCTATATGCGAACACAAACACACAAACAAACACACAAACAAACAAACAAACAAACAAACAAACAAACACATCGAGTGAAACCTATACACACCCCTATACCGGGGGTGTAAAGAGAGCATGCTTACTTAAGGAAAAGATATGGGTTACGCCCTCACGGCTTTTGACGAGATACACAAGTGCATGCGTGTTTAGGTGGTATCAGCCATCTGCACTTATGACAGAATGACCAAGATCTTTTACGTGCCATTGTGGTGACACGGGGGTGGGACATGGCTTCAGTCTCTGAGTCTGCACATAAAATTGGCCCGTGTCCGTCCCGGCCCGGATTCGAACCAGCGACCTTTCGATCTCAAGTCCAGTGCTCTACCAACTGAGCTACCGGGCCCCAAAAGGTGAGTCTAAACAGACTAGCGTGGCTTATAGCACTTACCTTGATACTGGAGGATGGCGAGGAATAAAACGATGTACTGTAGATTTCAGCTTGAGAGAGGTCCTGCAGGGAGAGAACACGAGCAAAGAACTCGCGAATGAATAATACGAGACTTTA
Source organism: Littorina saxatilis (assembly GCF_037325665.1). Lineage (NCBI taxonomy): Eukaryota > Metazoa > Mollusca > Gastropoda > Littorinimorpha > Littorinidae > Littorina > Littorina saxatilis. Next base: position 61,782,725 of record NC_090247.1, read on the forward strand.
TAACGCGCACATATCTCACCACAAGGCAACTCAAGGCGCACTCATACACATTCTTTCGCATTAACAACTCAAGCACACTCATATACACTTACGCATGAATGACACGAAGATGACAAGGTAACAACACAAACAGAGACACGGCACTCAAAAGTAAGCATGAAAAAGAAAAGAAAATTTCAAATAATTATTATGTACATGGCTATTTACAACTGCTCTGATTTAGGCTCTGAATGAACTTACATGACTGTACCTAGCGAGATAGTAAAGAGTTGTTCAAAGCTCTACGATTGCTTAGGAACACCGAAACACGTACGAACGCCCAAAGAACAAATAAAAATCCGAAAGACCGGCTGCAAACATTCAAAATCAAGAATATAAAGCATCCAGGAAAGGCAAGGTTTTTTTTTCGTTTTGTCTATAGTTAAATAGTTATTTATTTAAAAAATATGTTTTCTCTATTTACTCTATACATTTCTTAGCGCAGACTAATTATTTCAATAACGATATTGTTAATACTCTGTACATCTCTTAGCGCAGACTAATTATTTCAATAACGATATTGTTAATACTCTGTACATCTCTTAGCGCAGACTAATTATTTCAATAACGATATTGTTAATACTCTGTACATCTCTTAGCGCAGACTAATTATTTCAATAACGATATTGTTAATACTCTGTACATCTATTAGTGCAGACTAATTATTTCGATAACGAGATTGTTAATACTCTGTACATCTCTTAGTACAGACTAATTGTTTCAATAACGACATTGTTAATCTATATATATTATACGACTTGTGTCTGTGTGTGTGTGTGTGTGTGTCCGCGATGCACGCCCAAGGTTCTCGATGGATCTGTTTCAAATTTGGTGGCCATATTCAGGTACACCCCGGACACTACCTGCTCGATGAGTTATTTCAACACGTGTTCCCAGCGCGCAGCGCTGAACCGATTTTGGTTTTTCTCTGGATCCATTCCCAGTAACTCTTCCTTATCTTCTCCAGTGTTTTCAGCGTTTATCTCCCTTCCTTCGTGTGGCGTCAATCCATATTCCCGTTTCTATTTTTAGAAGGTCACTGTCGACAACGCTCAATCCATATTCCCGTTATACTATTTTTACTCTTCTCCAGTGTTTTGCGCGTTTATCTCCCTTCCTTCGTGCGGTGCGCCGGCAAAGCCGGCGTACACCCGGCAAAGCCGGGTCCCCGGCGCAGCCGGGTATTCGGCTCGGCTTCTTCCCGGCGAAGCCGTACCCGGCGAAGCGGGTATTCATCTAGTACTCTATACATCTCTTAGTGCACAGTCACTGTTTCAATAACGATATTGTCAGTAAACACAAAAGAACAAGAAAACGTCTGACGAGGCAATTGTTCTGTGCTGCTTATACTTACAGCTGCGTTGACTGTGTCCCGGTTCTGTAAAAAGGCGCTGAGTGAATGAGCTAGGCGCAAGGCAATCCGATACTGCGAGTTCAGGGCACTGGAACATCCAAACTCAGGTAAAATAGTTATTGGAAATTACTGACGGTAATTACCGAAATTTGATGGAATACAGATAGTGCGGCCTTTCAATTTAGTTTTAATTTTTAATTTCGTAGTTTTCGGAAGATGCCAAAACTGGCTACAGAACCCCAAACAGTAATAAGACCTGCACATACTATTAAAGACTCTATTGGCTTTTGATAACAAATAAAATAAAATAAATCGATCTCGGGAAGCAGAGTGTTGCGTTTTGACTAATATTCCAGTACAGTGTTTTGCGTGAAAGAGGGAGGGGGGAGAGAGAGAGAGAGAGAGAGAGAGAGAGAGAGAGAGAGAGAGAGAGAGCGAGAGAGAGAGAGAGAGAGTGGAAGGGCGAGAGAGAGAGAGAGAGAGAGAGAGAAAGAGAGAGAGAGAGAGCTAGAGAGAGAGAGAAGGGGAGAGAGAGAGAGTGGAAGGGCGAGAGAGAGAGAGCTAGAGAGAGAGAGAGAGAGAGAGAGAGAGAGAGCTAGAGAGAGAGAGAAGGGGAGAGAGAGAGTGGAAGGGCGAGAGAGAGAGAGAGAGCTAGAGAGAGAGAGGGGGGGGGAGAGAGAGAGATAGGGGGAGAGAGAGAGTGAAAGGGCGAGAGAGAGAGAGCTAGAGAGAGAGAGAGAGGGGGAGAGAGAAAGAGGGGGGGGGAGAGAGAGAGAGAGTGGAAGGGGGAGAGAGAGAGAGCTGAAGAGAGAGGGAAAGAGAGAGGGGGGACTCAGACTCAGACTCAGACTCAGAACTTTATTACAAAAGGATAAAGTTTTTAGGCAAAGCCTATTCTTCCAACCTGTCCTTTATACAACACATAAAGACAGACGCACATTACAAATATAAATTCAATCATATAAAATACAGAAATACATTGTACAGAATGCAACACAATGTGCATTTAAGGAATTACATAAGGAGAACTAAAAAAATTACAAAATTACATTGACATAGTTATACCTTTCATTTGGGAATAAGTTGCTCCGATCAGCTACACATCCGTTAACATTAGTACAAAATGTTTAACAAAATAACAATCGAACAAGACATTTTATTTACGAATGATGTGTGAACGTGACTGTCTCTTAAACATTTTCACTGAAGTTGCATTTCTTATCTGTTGGGGTAAGGAGTTCCAGAGAAACGCTCCCGAGAAGGCTAAACTCGATTTGTAGAGGTCTATGCGAGGTATAGGAGGGATGATTTTTTGGGACCCATATCTTTTTGTGGCATGTTTGAAATGTGATTGCAAATATTTAGGACAGGGGGTACCGGTAGACAGAGAGAGAGAGAGAGAGAGAGAGAAGGGGAGAGAGAGAGGGGGGAGAGAGAGAGAGAGAGAGGGGGAGAGAGAGAAAAAGTGGAAGGGAGAGAGAGAGCTAGAGAGAGAGAGAGAGCTAGAGAGAGAGAGAGGGGGGGAGACAGAGAG
>NC_090247.1:61787191-61822191 GCF_037325665.1 Littorina saxatilis
GTGTGTGTGTGTGAGTGTGTGTGTGTGTTTGTGTGGACTTTCTTTTTACAAAACCCTACTTCGCTTTTTCTAGGTGCAGCTATGTCGCATTCAACCAGACCTTACCACTGTTTGGGCCTCAAAAATCAGAAGCCAGACTATTTTTGAGCACAGTGAGGTGTTTTGGGCTAATTTCGTAACTGGTACCAGTATTAGTCTGATATACCATCTCTCCACATGAGCCTCGACCCCACGACCTTGCGCCTTTCATTGCCTACGAGTGCTCGCCTATCCTATTGACCTGTCCTGCAGATAGACTATCCAATGCTCTCTCGGAGTCTGATGGTGGCCTAGGGTTTAGATAATTATAATAATGAGGATATTTATTTGGCGCAAATCCTGATACAGTTCTAAGCGCCTCACAAAAACATACATAAATAAATTATTCTGTACACAATTCAAAATCAAATTAGTGAAATAATAAAAAAACATCGAAAGAAACTAATACAATTTACAATGTTTTCAATGCACATGATACAGGATTCCCGGTGTAGCAGCCTATTTTGAAGCAGCCCAGTTTGACCGGGAGGCTAGCCTATTTTGACCGGGAGGTCATTCTGGGCTGGTCAGTTTTGACCCCCCCCCCCTAGTCAATTTTGACCCCCCTTCAAACTTTAAGAATGAGTACATTAAGACCTTTAGAAACAATATTTATGCATATATGTATAAAACTACGTATATCTAAGGTGTGAGGGGATGTGTCATTCTGGGCTCGCCCAGAATGACCTCCCGGTCAAAATCAGCTAGCCCAGAATGACCCCCTAGTCAAAACTGACTAGGCCAGTCAGTTTTGACCCCCCTTCAAACTTCAAGAATGAGTATTTTAAGACATTTTAGAACGAATTAAATGTAAATGTGGACAATATTTGTTGCAAAATGATATTGAAAAAAAATATAATAATCGGTAAAAAAACCTAACTTTTCTTCTAAAAAAAAGAAAAAAGTTTCGACGCTTCCCTTCAAACTTCAAGAATAAGTACATTAGGACTTCAGATGACGAAATGTATGCATATATGTATGCATCTATGTATCTCAACAGGTTTGGGGGGATGTGTCATTCTGGGCTAGCCCAGAATGACCTCCCGGTCAAAATCAGCTAGCAATGACCCCCCGGTCAAAACTGACTAAGCCAGTCAGTTTTGACCCTCCCCTTCAAACTTCAAGAATGAGTACATTAAGACCTTTTAAAACGAATTAAATGTAAATGTGGACAATATTTTGTGGAAAATGATATTAAAAAAAACAATTATCGAAAAAAAACCTTTATTTTCTAAAAAAAAAGAAAAAAGTTTTGACGTTGCCCTTTAAACTTCAAGAATAAGTACATTGGGACTTCAGATGACGAAATGTATCCATATATACATGCATCCATGTATCTCAACAGGTTTGGGGGGATGTGTCATTCTGGGCTAGCCCAGAATGACCTCCCGGTCAAAATCAGCTAGCCCAGAATGACCCCCCGGTCAGTTTTGACCCCCCCTTCAAACTTCAAGAATAAGTACTTTAAGACCTTTTAAAACGAATTAAATGTAAATGTGGACAATATTTGGTGGAAAATGATATTGCAAAAAATAAAAATAAAAAATAAAAATAAAAAAAAAAAAAAAAAAAAAAAATCGAAAACTTTAACTTTTTTGTAAAAAAAAGAAAGTTTCGACGCTTCCCTTCAAACTTCAAGAATGAGTACTTTAAGACCTTTTAAAACAAACTGAAATGTAAATGTAGACAATATTTGGTGGAAAATGATATTGCACCTCTTAATCATGTCGGACTCGTCTCTATCATGTCAGCCCACTCTTTACCATGTCGGCACGCTCTACATCATGTCTGCCCCCTCTCTGTTATATAGGCCGTCTCTCTTCTTCTTCTGCGTTCGTGGGCTGAAACTCCCATGTACACGTGTTTTTTGCACGAGTGGAATTTTACGTGTATGACCGTTTTTTACCCCGCCATTTAGGCAGCCATACGCCGTTTTCAGAGGAAGCATGCTGGGTATTTTCGTGTTTCTATAACCCACCGAACTCTGACATGGATTACAGGATCTTTTTCGTGCGCACTTGGTCTTGTGCTTGCGTGTACACACGGGGGTGTTCGGACACCGAGGAGAGTCTGCACACAAAGTTGACTCTGAGAAATAAATCTCTCGCCGAACGTGGGGACGAACTCACGCTGACAGCGGCCAACTGGATACAAATCCAGCGCGCTACCGACTGAGCTACATCCCCGCCCCCGGCCCTCTCTCTATCATGTTGACCCCCTCTCCATCATGTTGGCCCCCTCTTTATCCTGTCGGCCCCCTCTCTGTCATGTCGGCCCTCTTTCTATCAATCGGCCCCCTCCATATCATGTCGGCCCTCTTTCTATCAATCGGCCCCCTCCACATCATGTCGGCCCTCTTTCTATCAATCGGCCCCCTCCACATCATGTCAGCCCTCTTTCTATCAATCGGCCCCCTCCATATCATGTCGGCCCCATCTCTATCATGTCAGCCCTCTCTCTGTTATGTCGGCCCCCTCCACATCATGTCGGCCCCCTCTCTGTCATGTCGGCCCTCTTTCTATCAATCGGCCCCCTCCATATCATGTCGGCCCTCTTTCTATCAATCGGCCCCCTCCACATCATGTCGGCCCTCTTTCTATCAATCGGCCCCCTCCATATCATGTCGGCCCTCTTTCTATCAATCGGCCCCCTCCACATCATGTCGGCCCTCTTTCTATCAATCGGCCCCCTCCACATCATGTCGGCCCCCTCCACATCATGTCAGCCCTCTTTCTATCAATCGGCCCCCTCCACATCATGTCGGCCCCATCTCTATCATGTCAGCCCTCTCTCTGTTATGTCGGCCCTCTCCACATCATGTCGGCCCCATCTCTATCATGTCAGCCCTCTCTCTGTTATGTCGGCCCTCTCCACATCATGTCGGCCCCATCTCTATCATGTCAACCCTCTCTCTGTTATGTCGGCCCCCTCGATCCACATCATGTCGACCCCATCTCTATCATGTCAGCCCTCTCTCTGTTATGTCGGCCCCCTCCACATCATGTCGGCCCCATCTCTATCATGTCAGCCCTCTCTCTGTTATGTCGGCCCCCTCGATCCACATCATGTCGACCCCATCTCTATCATGTCAGCCCTCTCTCTGTTATGTCGGCCCCCTCCACATCATGTCGGCCCCATCTCTATCATGTCAGCCCTCTCTCTGTTATGTCAGCCCTCTCTCTGTTATGTCGGCCCCCTCCACATCATATCGGCCCCATCTCTATCATGTCAGCCCTCTCTCTGTTATGTCAGCCCTCTCTCTGTTATGTCGGCCCCCTCCACATCATATCGGCCCCCTCTCTGTTATGTCGGCCCCATCTCTATCATGTCAGCCCTCTCTCTGTTATGTCGGCCCCTTACACATCATGTCGGCCCCATCTCTATCATGTCAGCCCTCTCTCTGTTATGTCGGCCCCTTACACATCATGTCGACCCCATCTCTATCATGTCAGCCCTCTCTCTGTTATGTCGGCCCTCTCTCTGTCATGTCGGCCCTCTCTCTGTTATGTCGGTCCCCTCCACATCATGTCGGCCCCATCTCTGTCATGTCAGCCCTCTCTCTGTTATGTCGGCCCCCTCCACATCATGTCGGCCCCATCTCTATCATGTCAGCCCTCTCTCTGTTATGTCGGCCCCCTCCACATCATGTCGGCCCCATCTCTATCATGTCGGCCCTCTCTCTGTTATGTCGGCCCCCTCCACATCATGTCGACCCCATCTCTATCATGTCAGCCCTCTCTCTGTTATGTCGGCCCCATCTCTATCATGTCAGCCCTCTCTCTGTTATGTCGGCCCCCTCCACATCATGTCAGCCCTCTCCCTTACACATCATGTCAGCCCTCTCCCTTACACATCATGTCAGCCCTCTCCCTTACACATCATGTCGGCCTCCTCCTCCGCATCATGTCGTGTCATTTTGCAACAAATATTGTCCACATTTACGTTCAATTCGTTTTAAAAGGTATTAAAGTACTCATTCTTGAAGTTTGAAGGGGGGGGGGGGGGTCAAAACTGAATGGCCTAGTCAGTTTTGACGGGGGGGGGTCATTCTGGGCTAGCCCAGAATGACACATCCCCCCAAACCTGTTTAGATACATAGATGCATACAAATATGCATACATTTCGTCATCTGAAGTCCTAATGTACTTATTCTTGAAGTTTGAAAGGAAGCGTGGAAATTTTTTTTTTTTTGTAATTTTTTTTTCTCGATTTTTTTTTTTCAGTATCATTTTCCAACAAATATTGTCCACATTTACATTTGATTCGTTTTAAAAGGTCTTAAATTACTTATTCTTGAAGTTTGAAGGGGAGGTCAAAACTGACTGGCCTAGTCAGTTTTGACCGGGGGGTCATTCTAGGCTAGCTGATTTTGACCGGGAGGTCATTCTGGGCTAGCCCAGAATGACACATTCCCCCAAACTTGTTGAGATACATAGATGCATACGATATATGCATACATTTCGTCATCTGAAGTCCTAATGTACTTATTCTTAAAGTTTTAAGGAAAGCGTCGACACCTTTTTTTTTTTTAAATAAAGTTAAAGTTTTTTTTCTCGAATTTTTTTTTCAGTATCATTTTCCAACAAATATTGTCCACATTTACATTTAATTCGTTTTAAAAGGTCTTAGAGTACTTAATCTTGAAGTTTGAAGGGGGGGTCAAAACTGACTGGCCTAGTTAGTTTTGACCGGGGGGTCATTCTGGGCAAGCTGATTTTGACCAGAATGACACATCCCCTCACACCTTAGATATACGTAGTTTTATACATATATGCATAAATATTGTTTCTAAAGGTCTTAATGTACTCATTCTTAAAGTTTGAAGGGGGGTCAAAATTGACTAGGGGGGGGGGGGGGGGTGTCAAAACTGACTAGCCCAGAATGGCCTCCCGGTCAAAATAGGCTAGCCCAGAATGACAGTCACAAGTCAGCATCGTGACATTGTGACTGCTTAGAACTTATTATACAATATGCACCACAAGATAGGGAGGCCCACTGACAGTAAGCGTGAACAGACCACAGAAGGCCATTTTGGGAGTGCTGTAAACAGCTTCAAAATTAAGCAATGTTCTTATAGTTCAGGTTTGAAATGTAAAAGTACTTATAGAATTGCTGTGCAAAGTTTGAAGCCTGTTAGAATTATACATTTGGAGGTATTGGACTGTAAAGTCAGGCAAATATGCGATTTTTTCACAATTGGGAAGTTATGTACAGGGCGACAAATTAAAAAAAGCAAAAAGAAATGACCTTTTCGGTTTTATTTTATAAAACAGATTGCAGCAACCACAAATGTATCACAGTTGAACCAATAAATGCAATAAAAAGGGTTTTATAGCCGATTGCAATTTTAGGCTATATTGACGTCATCACACGAAATTTAAGAAACGCAAACAAGCAAATCTTCAGTGGTTTTACAGGTAAAGATGTCATACGATATATCAAATTGAAGATCTCTTTGTGTACAATCTAGCTGTCATACTTTTGATGCTGTATAATCAAAACTTTACAACTTAAGCTTGAAAATCAATATTTTCAAAAATAATAAATTTAAAATAAAAACTATAAAATGTATTAATGTTCCGCAATGTCAATCTTTATAAACATTTGTAACCTCACATTTTAGCACATTTCCACACATTGAATGATAATAATGTTACTTCCAAACAAGAAAACACTAACTACAGCACAAGTTTGCAGTTATGCGTTATATTTTAATCTGCCTGACTGAAAATGTGTGCGTTTCTTCCTTAACCTGTATATCCGCGATTATATAGCAAATTATGTGTATGTAAGTGTGTATATATCCATGTATGCAGGTATGTATGTGTGTATGTATGTATGTATGTATGTATGTATCCTTATGTTTTTATGTGAATCTCTCTCTCTCTCTCTCTCTCTCTCTCTCTCTCTCTCACACACACACACACACACACACACACACACACACACACACACACACACATACATTCACCAACACACACACAATATCTGTTATCCTTGTTGTGGTGCAATTAAGGTCAAGTATACAGCATGACAAAATCCCCTGCAATGCAATAATGACACAAACAACAGATTTTCCAAAAAAACTGTCATAGCAACACAGAAATTGTCTAATCAATCAAATGTAACAAATACAATTGCATAACAGAACAAAGAAACATTTGAATATAACATCAGGTATTTAGCGCCAAAAAGAAACCTAAGTCAGATCATTAGTTATGAGAACCAATTAAGAACATCAAACAACTCAGCGCCATAAAAGTCATTTCAAGTCATCAGTCACACTTTAAATGTCAACAATCGTCGGGAAATTAATTCAGCATTATAATAATACCATCAATAAACACACAAGCATGAAGATGAAACAGAACAGACGGAAATTGTAGCACCGAAATGAATTATGCAAACACATCGCGATCAAAGAAGAACACCAGGTGACTTTGTGTATTAAAGCCATCGTTAAACAGACATTACACATTCAATGAGATGTACCTACAGATCAGGTAATTCCGTGCTACAAAACCCAGTGCAGATCATAGTCTAAAAGACATCGAGATATTACTAAATTATACAGTACTTCAGCGCCATATAATAATGTAAGATCATCAGTCACACAAAACCGAGATGTAACAAAAAAAATCGGGTAATTCGATCGATCAGCACCATATGAAAACATTGCAGATCATTAGCCACACAAACAAAGAGATGTAACAAAAACATCAGGTAATTCGATCGATCGGCACCATATAAAAACAGTTACACAAGTTCTCACTGAAAGTGAAGAACGAAGCGGTTCCGCAGGTTGAAATGACACCTTTTTTTTGGAGTAACCCAAGACACACGCTTGGCTTGGAAGCCATATTATATTGCAGCCACAGAAGCAACAGGTGTGTGTGTGTGTGTGTGTGTGTGTGTGTGTGTGTGTGTGTGTATGTGTGTGTATATGTTTGTGTCTGTTCGTCTGTGTGTCTGTCTGTGTGATTCTGATTAAAAGTGAATGTGCATGTCTATGGGTGTTTTTGTGTAAGTATGTATGTATGTATGTGTGTATGTATGTATGTATATATATATACAGTCGACTCCGGTTAATCGGCCACTTTTGGGACTGACTGAATTATGGCCGATTATCCGAAGTGGCCGATTATCCGAACATCGCATCGGGAAGTTCCTCAGAACAAAAATATTGGATGATGGAAGTTACTTATGGTAGCGGAAAGCGGAAGTTTCGTGCATTGGCATACGTGCTCTACATGTCTCCAAAAAATGTGTCCAGTGTCGTCTGCTTCTGTTTGGCACTGGCACGTTTCCTCACTGCAGCACAGACAACGTCCAGGCAATGCAGTTCTTCTTCCCCGAAGGCATTTTCCAGGGCATATTGAACCAATCAACCAATGCCTCGTCCACTTCATCGTCTTTTCCTCCTCTTTTCCTTTTCTTTGAGACAGACAAGCGTCCACCTACAGCTTCACTCCTGAGATGATCCTCGTCGTTAATCCATCGACAAAGGGTTTTTCTTGGGACCCCTAACTGATTTGCAAGCTGCAATTTTGATGTGTTAGGCGGATATCCTTTCACTTTGTCCAAGAATTCAAGTTTTTCCAAGACGCTGTAATCTTTCCTTTTCGTCGCCATGGTTTGTGCAAAGAGGCTTTCGGCACAAGCAAGTCAGTGTTTGACTGTCAGTTGTTTCGATCACAGTGTGTAAACTCAGTAAACTCACTGGCAGACCTTTGTGCTGTCATGTGAGTAATGATCATGGAACCACTCACAAAAACGTGAAAGTGTGAGGTGGCCGTTTAGCCGATGTGCAAAGTTTTCGTGGTGGCCGATTAACCGAACATTTTAACACATAATATGAAGAAAAGATTCGGTCCCAGGGAAAATAGGCCGATTATCCGGAATTGGGCGATTATCCGGATGGCCGATTAACCGGAATTGACTGTATGTGTGTGTGTGTGTGTGTGTCCGTGTGTGTGTGCGTGTGTCCGTGTGTGTTTGTGTCTGAAATTCAGGATCCAACTGTGTCCATGTGCACGTGTGTCTGTGTTTATGTGTGTGTGTTTGTGTTCGTGTGTGCGTGAGTATGTATGCATGTGTGTGTGACTTGGAATAATAGGCCGTGAAAAATAGGATATGCGCCGAAATGGCTGCAATCTGCTGGTCGATGTGAATGCGTGATGTATTGTGTAAAAAAATTCCATCTCACACGGCATAAATAGATCCCTGCGCCTTGAGTCCGTGTCTGGAGATACGCGCGCGATATAAGACTTCATATAATAATAATAATGATAATGTGTCTCTCTGTCTTTGTGATTCTGGATCAACATTTATTAGTGTGTGTGTGTGTGTGTGTGTGTGTGTGTGTGTGTGTGTGTGTGTGTGTGTTTTGTGACAGAACGTTTTAAATTTACCGAGAATTTACTTTGCAAAGTGAGCATCTACAGCTAGGTTACTTCGAAAAGGGCTTCTGCGTGCTGATCAGTCCTGTGAAGCAATTCATGTTGCAGTGAGGTAGCTACGTGTTTTGTCCACGTGTTTTTAACCAAAATGTCATTGTCCACCAACAAACCTTCTCCTTGGGTCTGTTAATGTTGCTGGGTCACGGGGTCCTGCGTGTCGTCAATAGCCTGTTTCTCATAATAATACTTGTGGCGAAGGTGAGTCATATAAGCATTTGCGGTTCTTGTTAGATCTGTTCACTATAATGGATCTAGTCAAGGCCGCGTCGCAGAGACAAAAATCATTTCCACAGCCGGAAGGCTCGGTTATTCTTTTGAAAGATGTTGCTAGTTCGTTGATCTAACTTTGGTGGGGAGTTGAAAAACCTAAAATTGTAACGTATTTGCATGTGACATTTTCACGGCATGCCTTGATTTAACCTTCGGCGGTGAAACAGTTGAAAAGCGTTTTAATTCAATCGCAAGGCAAAGTCAAACACATTTACATCAGTATGAGAACAGACTTCCGGATAGATCTGTTGCAGAGATCTTTCACTACACAATATATTTTTCTGTTTCAAAATAAGTTTTCTTTGCGAGCTCGTGGAAAATAAGCGATAATTTCGAATTTCGGCTTGTCGCGACGTCAAGTTTTTCACTGTGCATACTCTGATACTGAACACTGCGTAACAAACTGATTCAGCTTTTGCATGACTGCGAGAGTTGATCAGCTTTTGGTTTTTCACTTCAATCGCTTGTCAAGGTCAAGCCAAAGCACATACTGATTAGAAAAATGTTACTGAACTTACTGGTAGATGTATCTCTTGAGATCAATGAGAAGAAAGATCGAGCGACTTCCTAAAACGCCTGTGTTTAAAAGAAAACACTGTGTTCAGAATTAACCCTTTCAACAACGTAATGATATTTGTGTAAGTTGCTCTTTTAAACATATAATAACAGAAAGTTGATTGTATCGCACGCAAAATTACACGAATCTGGTTAGAATATCTTTCCTTTGCGAGTCTTTGGAACTGGGGCGATAATTTCGAGTGTTTCAGCTTGCCGCGGCGTCATGCAAATAGCTGTATCACTCTGTAAATGACTAGATTCAGCCTTCGGCGGCGCAACCGTTGAATTAATCGCTTCATTTTATTCAATCGATCGGCCCGGTCAAAGTATAGCCCGTATTGATGAGAAAAGATGTTCTTCTTGTAGATTAGCCTTTTAAGATTACTGAGAGAAATGGGCGATTTCCAAAAACGCCTGTGTCAAAACAAAACCACTGTGTTCAGAATCAACTATATTCACAACATGTTAATAGTAATTATGAGTCGCTCAGCGGAATACATAATTACAAAGGATTGATCTGATGGTATGCAAAAATGTCAGTAAACTGCATCTAATACTTTTTCCTGGCGAGATCTCAGAACATACGCGATTCGGCCTTGGACGGCGCAAAAGTTGAAATATTGCTTCACTTCAATCGGTTGGCCCGGTTAAAGTATTGCACACATTGATTAGATAAGACATTGTCCTGGTAGATTGGCCTTTTAACATTATTGACAGGAATGGGCGATTTCCAGAAACATCTGTGTAAAAAGTAAAACACTGTGTTCAGAACCCACCCTTTTTCAAGACGTTAATAAAATGTTGATAAGTCGCTCTTTCACATACATCATAACAAAGGGTTGATCTTATGCCACACTAAATTTCAGTATTGTACTTTAAATAGTTTTTCTTCGCGCGCTCTTGGAACTTGGGTGACGATTTCGAGTGTTTCGCTTGCCGCGACGTCAAATAGCTTTTTCCCTGTACACCGCGTTTGCGGCTAAGTCCGAAGCGGGAGATAGCGTTTTGGGGCAAGTTCGGGACTTGTTTTACTCATGAACCAAAAACAGCACGTTCACATACCAACAATCATTCAAAAGAACAACAACTGGAGAAACCCTTGCAAGTTGTTTGACGTTTTCAAAATATTTATTTAGCCTTTTAAATCTTCAGAGAAAAGTAAAAAAAAATCACGGCTGTGGCCGCCATTTTGGATTTTCTCTGTGGGCCTCCCTACATAAGATTAACCTTGATTAATACTTGTAAAAAAAGAAAAAAAGGGTGAAACCTACATCAGTTGCTACCGTTGAACGAAAAATGGACCGGTCAAAAACCCAGCGGTTGCAAATGCTTTGGCTTCTGTTGGTGAGAGGCATGACGTCAGTGATCCCGCTGACGTCATCAATGTAAATTACGTCATTGTACTCATGACAGCTGTCCCAGGTGCCCTCCGTGTAGGGAATTGAGAGGTTAACAAGGCTGTTTTGACCACCGCTGTCAACTGAGTACGCGTCGTTCCGAATCCATGGTATTGCACATCTGGGATAAGCGAATAAACACACACACACACACACACACACACACACACACGCACGCATACACATACACATACACACACACACACACAAAGGCACATACACACACACAAAGGCACATACACACACACACGCACGCACACACACACACACAAAGGAACACACACAAAGGCACACACACACACACACACACACACACACACACACACACACACACACACACACACACACAAACACACACGCGCGCGCGCTTTCATCTTATTCCTTGTCGGTTCCTGATTCCAAAAACATATAGATATATGTTTGGATCAAAACACGTTCAGAAAGTTAAAACGAAGAGAGGTACAGTAAAGCGTGCTATGAAGCACAGCGCAACAGCTACAGCGCCAAGATCGTCACTTTCACTCCGTTTTGCACAATCGGCGGACTACGGTCATTGTGAAAAAAATGCAGTGCATTCAGTTTCATTCTGTAAGTTCCACAGCTTGACTAAATGTAGTAATTTCACCTTACGCGACTTGTTTCTTATTCCCCGCCACTAAAATGTAATCCACATTTCCCGTGCTAGGGCTAAAGGCTGTGTGCGGTATGCCAAAACAGAACCAAATACCATGTTTTACAATTTTACTATTGAATCAAACACAATGTCTGACGTGAACTACCCAAGATAGAAAGAATTATCTCTTTCGTCAAGACTGATAGACTTCCATGTGGGCTTTTGGCAGTAATTAGTTCACGTGCGGGGCCGGATGTGAGGCTGATAGAGCAGGGCTCCCCACGGACCCCCCTCCTAGTGCGTCCCGGGACCCCCACTTTTAAATTTTAGAGGGTCCATGGACCCCCACTGCAGTATTTTAGAGGGTCCCAAGGGTCCAAAAGCCGAAAAGTCCCAGTGTACTTATAAAACATTGTGGTCACGAATAGGGTACTGCGAAGTGTCGATTGCAGTCTGAAAATGGTATTTACGGTACGCACGATAAAGGAAATTCAGTGCGTCCTAGGACCCGCTCTTTTAAAATCTAGTGCGTCCCGGGACCCCCTCCATGTATTTCTAGTACGTGTTTTCGGCTTCTAGTGCGTATAGGACGCAGGGACGCGCGCTATGGGGAGCCCTGTAGAGTCTTACGCTGTCCCGCCTGGACAATAATAACAATTAGTTCGTTAAAACTTGCATTAAGCACAATGAAACTTGGTATTTTATTTTAATAGATAGATGCCTGAGGCCCTAGGGGTTTCGTGCACCTGGAAGTGAGTAGTCTAGTCACTTTAAATGATCCTGAAGTTGACTTCGTGAATTATTTTTTTAACGAATTTTTTTAAGGGGGGGTTGTGATGCCAGATGATTGAGCTGTGACTTTTGGAAAGCGGGGTACCTCCCTTTGCCAGCAGATTTCATGTACACAAAGACGTATGTATGAATTCGAATCTTTCGAACGTTTGGGGGAATGATTGAAATAAAATCTTAAAAATTATTTTGAGTGGTATATATATCAACAGTCTATAGCAGTGAGCACTTCTTATAGCAATACACTCGTTAAATAATAATATTAATGAGGATATATTTATATGGCCTGAAACAGTTTAAAGCGCCTCAAAAAAACCTACATAAAAAAATATTCGCATAATAATGCGTCCACGATCAGGCGGTTGCGATAAACAACTGTTGTTTTTAATTGATTGCAATCCAAGTCTTTTCTTTCGTATACGAGGCAAGCAGACACGCGTTGATCTTGAACAGTCATGTTCTCTAGTTTAAAAGCTTATTTTCTAAACGCACGTAACGCACCCCAAGTGGATGATTCACTTGCGATCGCATGCAATACCCTCAAGGCAAGGAACTGTGGAAAAGGCCCAAATGGAACAGGTTGTATACGCCTGCGAAAAACACTTCGTGGTCTACATCAATTACACCAGGGTCTGCCTATTCATTATGGGGGCCAGGAGGCCCCCATTCATACGGATAGTTTCGAGGTTGACCATGGGCAGCGCCATTTTGTTGTGAAATACGTCATCAGTTTGTGTACACGGGAAGTTGTGACATCCGTCACCCTATGGGAGGGGTGAAGGCAACATTGTTCATCAGAAGAAAGTTGTGAAATACATCACCCTATGGGAGGGGTGACAGCAAAATTGTTCAACAAAAACATCATATGCCGAACTGTACAGGGTCAACCGCAGCAAACTCAAACCATTCATACAAAACTGCATTTGAGTGACTTATATACCGACATTTCTATGTCTTATTTTTAGTACAGGTGTAGAAAAAATCATGAACCAAAGTGTTATTTATTTTCTAATTTAACATTTGTTTTACAAATGTGACCATGGTCTTTCAAACATACAGTGACATTAAACATTTTTATGTTAAAAAAAAGAAAAAAGAAAAAAAGCTTTTGTGCACAAATCAGAAAATACATTGTTATTTACATTTTACCTACAGGCCATGCGCCAAACAGCGTGTCTAGCAAAGGCCCACCCAGCAAATTGTCAAGAACAGGCGCTTGCATTTGGATGTGTCCAATGATAGTAGGTTTGGTTGTGATCAATCAGAATAATGTAGGAATAAAAATGTATGACAGTTTGGTATGATGACATGTAATTCACATATGCTGAAATATAATATTATACATCATATAATATTATTATGGCTGTTGCCATGACCGTGAAGCCCAACTAAGGTTTAATGTTATGTAATTCAAAATACCAAAATCAAGCACCTATTAATCTGGTCTACGGTTTTTGCGCGTGAAGATTGAGGCCTTCGTAAACGTTCAGCGTTGGCCAATCATGATTTTAACAATGTTGTGTCGTTTTTTATTATGTTTTATTTTGTTGATCAATTGATAAATATGTCTTCCCAACATATTACAAATCAAACAGAAATAAAGTCTTTGAGAACTACAATAATTATTGTTGCCGTCAAAACCTTGCAAGGCCTCAACAACTAACAAAGCTTTGTGTGGAAGAATGTGGAAGAATCTATTTTTATGCACAAGGGGTCTACAATAATGTTTGCGCGTCACCACGTATAATGTAGTCACCACTTGCATAGAAATGCTCTCAAGCGTGACAAAACGTGTTTTTATGAGAACTATTGTCAACATAAGTGTTGTACATGTCAATGTTTGCTTAGTTGACAGATGCGTTCGTTATAATGTACACCGACGCACCCCTATATCATAATAGGCGAGTCTTTTGCACAACATCCGGTCACTGGATACTTTTTGCGCGAGAAGAAATACAGACGATTTTGTTCACGTGGAAATTTCGGTGGAACAATCAATCTTCTTCCGAACTACAAACTTCAAGTACAACAAGGTAAGAAAAAAGTGTTTATGTGTGCTAACGTACATCATCAACTTGAACATGTTTACATTGCGAGCGCTGTGCTCAGTGACAGTGCTGTGACTGTCTCTACCTTCAGATGACCGTGCAGTAACTTCCAACACTTGGAAAGAAATATTCGCAAAACAGGAATGTTTAAACATGCAGCCCGAATGTCAGCATGTCGGGTAGCTTAATTCGATGAATGGTAGGGGGTATGCTGCTAGTTTGTAATGGGACTATAGTAATGATGACGTTTATTTGTTTCAGATTGCCTGTTGACAGACTGTCCTACAAACTGCAACAACAAAGATGGTGAGAAACAGTTTACTCGCTAACTTGCATCAAGGCTGTGCAATTTTTGCTCCTGTCTTTGGTCGTCAGTGTACTGCAATTGCCCTTGCAGCGTTGTTGTTCTTTTCCAGTTTGAATGACAGGGCCGGACCAAATGAGTTGTAAGGGGGGGGGGGGGGGGGTCCTCCTTTTTTTTTGGGGGGGAGGGAAATCAGCGAATTTATTTTTAAAAAAAAAATAAAAAAAAAAAACCCACTTAAAGCAAGGTACATGCTTTTTCCAGGGGTGGGGTTCCGGAACCCCTGGAACCCCCCCTGGGTCCGGCCCTGAATGACATTGTTGTGCAACGACCAAATTCTGCTGCTGATGTTTTCAGTTTCATTCAGCCAACTGACTTGGATAACGTACTCTTTGAAGGCTCAGCTTTGTATGGACAGGTTTCTGCCGAGCTCGGCACTGATGGGTACCTGGGGCATGAACACCTGCCTACTTCTGTTGTGGGTCATTCTGGAAGCATTGACTATTCGATTGACATGTTTTGCGGTCACACTAATCCTTCAGTTGTCATTGAGCGTGGCTTTGCCATGACCTCTTTGGCTGATGGATTGCACCAAGCTCTAACACTGACAAATTATGTTCTGGCAACATTTTAGCAGTCAACTATAGCTATTTATGGCAATTTGAACACTGAAACATTCTACCTGTTTGATTCCCATGAAAGAAATGCAGCCGGCTCTATATCTTCAAATGGAGCTGCAGTCATGATGACCTTTGATTCTTTTTCAGATCTGTTACATTTTCTGAGAACACATTTTAATTGCTTGTACGAGCTTACGCCTGTTCATTTTTGTTCATCGACAACTGGTGACAACCAAACAAACCCTATTTCAGTTTCACCTGTTGCTGATTGTTGTGCAAGTGATACATTCTACGAGCTTACACCTGTTGATTTTTCTACATTGACAACTGTTGACAACCAAACAAAAAATGAGTCACATGAAGAAGAAACACTTGACACAGACTGTCTCAACATACATTCTGCCGACTGCAATCACGTTCTTTTGCCCTCTGGGTGTGGAATGCATTACACTAAATCATAAACAATTGCGTTCAATCATAATAATAAATAGCCTGTTTTTGTAGCGCTCTTAACTCACCATATGAATCTTATTGCGCGTTTCTACATTTAGTCTAGTTTTGACTAAATATTTTAACATAGACTGGGAATCGAGACGATGGTGATGGTGTGTGTGTGTGTGTGTGTGTGTGTGTGTGTGTGTGTGTGCGTGTGTGTGCGTGTGCGTGTGTGTGTGTGTGTGTGTACGTGTGCGCACGCGCGCGATTCCTAAAAAACTACCCGACAGATCTTTATGAAATGTTGCATGTAAGTTCCTGCAGTTGACATCCATAGATACGTTTTCGTGTTTTCGATAAATGTTTTTGATGACGTCATATTCGGCTTTGTACAAAAGGTGAGGCCACACCATGGTGACGTCCTTTTTCATTCAAATAGATTGGAATGTTGGTCAAGTAATCGCCGGACTTTGAGATTGCATTTCAGCTCGGAACTTGTAAAAGCCTCACTCCGCCTCAGATGAGGTTTACAGAACGATGAAATAAGCAATTCTAACCTTATGGAACACACTTGCATTAGCATTTAACAGCGTATCCTAATCAATGACACAGTTCGTTTGAATGACTATTTAGCATGCGTAAACCACACACCAGTTCTCGCGTTTTATTCAACCCCAGAGCGATCGTGGACCCGTGTGACCCATTTTCCTTTTTTCACATACGTGATGAATTAATTCGTCAGCTTGTGGTTTCAATGCGACTCGCTGTATCTGCAATAGCACGTTATTGTGAACCTCTCAATCTAAAATGCAACAAACGACTGCGTGTGGCACGAACTGAGCGGTGGCGGTTGACCGTATAAAGAAACTGATGGTATGCAGAAAATTCGTCTGCTCGAGCAAACACGACCTTGCATGACTTGCTTCCGGGGTCCCTTTTTTCAAACTTTCAAAATTCGAATTGTACTGATCTTGTCTTGATGAAAAAAGAATCATTTTATGATTTAAGAATATTTGTCTCACATGCTGTCAATTTATCATATAGATTTTAAAAGTTAGTTCTAGCGCCTAAGCGAGGCTTCCGATTTGGTTTGAAGTCAATCCGGCTGGCCACGCAAAAATACATTCTTTGAAAAATGCTCACTCTTTATAGAGGGCACCTATGATGTTCTCTAGCGGTGAGTGTTTAAACGAAAGGGTGTTTGTTCTGTGCGTAAAAGCCTGACAGAGTTTGTGGCCAGAAACTGATGGTTTACGGGAAGCGGAGTGGGCCTTTAACATGGAAACGAGTGGCAACAATCCCCTTTCTGTTTAAATGGTCTGTAACAGGTGTTGCTTTTGTACACGTGAGAAATGTCTGTCTCCGATTTCAAGTTTTTAGTATGCGCTCCGAGTTACAGAAACCGAACAACAACCCGGGTTTTATAACCTCCTGCACGACCCAAGTCGAAAACATTATTGAACATAACGACGAGGATGTACAAAAGAGTGGCGGAGTGATAACTCAATACAGACATGAATCGGCAGTCCTTGCTCAAAAGAAGTGTAGCTGACGGAGTGTTTCTTGCAGGCAGAGTTGTGCTATCCTGGCAAACACCGCAAGTGCAGCAGTTCTCGCACTGGTTGACGCCAGAAGTCTCAACCCGTAATCACCATTCTAATCACTAATCATCCAAAAAATAACGTTCTGACCTGTTCTTCTTCTTCTTTTTCTTCTGCGCTCGTGGGCTGAAACTACCACGTACGAGTGGAATTGTACGTGTATGACCGTTTTTACCCCGCCATTAAGGCAGCCATACGCGGGATACGCCGCTTTCGGAGGAAGCATGCTGGGTATGTTCGTGTTTCTATAACCCACCGAACTCTGACATGGATTACAGGATTTTTTCCGTGCGCACTTGGTCTTGTGCTTGCGTGTACACACGAAAGGGGATAAGCCACAAGGTCTGCACATTAGTTGACCTGGGAGATCGGAAAAATCTCCACACTTAACCCACCAGGCGGCCGCGGCCCGGATTCGAACCCTCGACCTTCCGATTAAGAGGCAGACGTCTCACCACCCCGCCACAGCGCCCGTTTTTATGACCTGTTCGACTTGGATATGTTCAGGCGTCGTTCAAAACGATTTGATATAAAGGCGTTTAGAAACTCAAGAAAATAGTCTGGTTATGAAGACCAACGTGTTTCTGTTTGCCTCCTGTACGGGAAAATGAGACATGGATCCAAACGCCTGAAGCCACAAGATTGTCATCTTGCAACTGATCGTTTGATGTATATTCCGAAGTGTTATACGAGTTTCTTGCGAAAGAAAGCGCCGCTATAACATTGACTTCTTGCAGGCTGATCGTTTGACGTATTCCGAAGTGTTATACGAGTTTCTTGCGAAAGGAAGCGCAGCTATAAGATTGACTTCTTGCAGGCTGATCGTCTGACGTATTCCGAAGTGTTATGCGAGTTTCTTGCGAAGGGAAGTGCCGCTATAAGACTGACTTCTTGCACGCTGATCGTTTGACGTATTCCGAAGTATTATACGAGTTTCTTGTGAAAGGAAGCGTCTATATAGACTGAAACTATAGCACACAATAGTGTACAGCAAGGATATTTGAGTGTAACACGTGTCAAAAACAAAGATGAAATTGGACGATTTGCTGCGACAGATAGGGGAGTTTGGACCGTACCAGCTGCGTCTCTATTTACTGTCAGCTGTGCCAACGGCACTGGTTGCCGCTGAAGCTTTGAGTGTCATCTTCATCTTCTTTATTCCTGATCACAGGTAAATAAAATGTCGGTAAATTTCCCTATCCACCCAAAAAAGAAGAAGTAATAATAAGAAAAGAAAAAAACACCCACACAAAATTGAAACATGCGTTCACACACACACACACACACACACACACACACACACACACACACACACACACACACACACACACACACACACACACACACACACACACACACACACACATACATCACATGCTGGATTTTTACATTTAGTCAAGTTGTGACTAAATGTTTTAACATAGAGGGGGAATCGAGACGAGGGTCGTGGTGTATGTGTGTCTGTCTGTCTGTCTGTCTGTGTATGTGTGTATGTGTGTTTTTGTGTGTGTGTGTGTGTGTGTGTGTGTGTGTGTGTGTGTGTGTGTGTGTGTGTGTCGTGTGTGTGTGTGTGTCTGAGTGTGTGTGTAGAGCAATTCAGAGTAAACTACAAGACCGATCTTTATGAAATTTTACATGAGAGTTCCTGGGTATGATATCCCCAGACGTTTTTTTCTTTTTTTCGATAAATGTCTTTGATGACGTCATATCCGGCTTTTTGTAAAAGTTGAGGCGGCACTGTCACACCCTCATTTTTCAATCAAATTGATTGAAATGTTTGTAAAGCAATCTTCGACAAAGGCCGGACTTCGGTATTGCAGCTTGGTGGCTTAAAAATTAATAATGACTTTGGTCATTAAAAATCTGAAAATTGTAAATAAATTCTTTTTTTTTATATATAAAACGATCCAAATTTACGTTCATCTTATTCTTCATCATTTCCTGATTCCAAAAACATATAAATATGTTATGTTATTATTTGGATTAAAAACAAGCTCTGAAAATTAAAAATATAAAAATTATGATCAAAATTAAATTTCCGAAATCGATTTAAAAACAATTTCATCTTATTCCTTGTCGGTTCCTGATTCCAAAAACATATAGATATGATATGTTTGGATTAAAAACACGCTCAGAAAGTTAAAACGAAGAGAGGCACAGAAAAGCGTGCTATGCAGCACAGCGAAACCACTACCGCGCTAAACAGGCTCGTCAGTTTCACTCCGTTTTGCACAAGCGGCGGACTACGGTCATTGTGAAAAAATGCAGTGCATTCAGTTTCATTCTGTGAGTTCCACAGCTTGACTAAATGTAGTAATTTCGCCTTACGCGACTTGTTTCTTTTTCTCCAGGTTTTTTTGCTTGATAATGTTCATTTGTTCGCTCATTCTAGAACCGATAAAAACTGCGCACCTGTATGTGCGTGCGTGCGCGCGCGCGCGTGTGTGTGTGTGCGTGCGTGTGTGTGTGTGTGTGCCTTTGTGTGTGTGTGTGTGTGTGTGTGTGTGTGTGTGTGTGCGTGCGTGTGTGTGTGTGTGCCTTTGTGTGTGTGTGTGTGTGTGTGCCTTTGTGTGTGTGTGTGTGTGTGTGTGTGTGTGTATGTGTATGTGTATGCGTGCGTGCGTGTGTGTGTGTGTGTGTGTGTGTGTGTGTGTGTGTTTATTCGCTTATCCCAGATGTGCAATACCATGGATTCGGAACGACGCGTACTCAGTTAACAGCGGTGATCAAAACAGCCTTGTTAACCTCTCAATTCCCTACACGGAGGGCACCTGGGACAGCTGTCATGAGTACAATGACGTAATTCACATTGATGACGTCAGCGGGATCACTGACGTCATGCCTCGCACCAACAGAAGCCAAAGCAATTGCAACCGCTGGGTTTTTGACCGGTCCATTTTTCGTTCAACGGTAGCAACTGATGTAGGTTTTACCCTTTCTTTTTTACAAGTATTAATCAAGGTTAATCTTGTGGCGCATATTGTATAATAAGTTCTAAGCAGTCACAATGTCACGATGCTGACTTGTGACTGTCATGATGTGCATTTGTTGCTTTAGTCTGCCTTGTATTCTGGTAATGTTGATGTCATTCTGCCGAGTATTATGGTAATGTTGATGTCATTCTGCCGAGTATTATGGTGATGTTGATGTCATTCTGCCTAGTATTATGGTAATGTTGATGTCATTCTGCCTTGTATTATGGTAATGTTGATGTCATTCTGCCTTGTATTATGGTAATGTTGATGTCATCCTGCCGAGTATTGTGGTAATGTTGATGTCAATCTGCCTTGTATTATAGTAATGTTGATGCCATTCTGCTTTGTATTATGGTAATGTTGATGTCATTCTGCCTAGTATTATGGTAATGTTGATGTCTTTCTGCCGAGTATTATGGTAATGTTGATGTCATTCTGCCGAGTATCATGGTAATGTTGATGTCATTCTGCCTTGTATTATGGTAATGTTGATGTCATTCTGCCTTGTATTATGGCAATGTTGATGTCATTCTGCCTAGTATTATGGTAATGTTGAGGTCATTCTGCCTAGTATTATGGTAATGTTGAGGTCATTCTGCCTGGTATTATGGTAATGTTGAGGTCATTCTGCCGAGTATTATGGTAATGTTGATGTCATTATATACCGTTTCATGTGTGTACTACTAATCCTGCAAGACGTGCTATTTTGTGAGATGTCTCATTCAGAAAATCTCTGTCGGAGCTCCATACTTTATATTTAAGTGTTTTAAACACATTATTTACATTTAGATTGGTTGGTTTCGCTGAATCTTTGAAAGGAACTGTATTCATATATTGTGTCTGATGAAAAAGTATACTTATTCGTGTGTGTTTAATTAAGCTTTGTAGTACGGCTTCATATATTATGCACTAGCAATCCGACATGATGAATTATCTTTTTGTTAATGCCAATTTTACAAGGCATCGCGAACACCTTTTTTCTGTTTTTACATTTAGTTTTGACTAAATGTTTTAACATAGAGGGGGAATCGAGACGAGGGTCGTGGTGTGTGTGTGTGTGTGTGTGTGTGTGTGTGTGTGTGTGTGTGTGTGTGTGTGTGTGTATACCCCCCGCGGGTTATGGGAGGTCCCATATTGGTTGGGACAAGAAAGAATTTACCCGATGCTCCCCAGCATGTCGTAAGAGGCGACTAACGGATTCTGTTTCTCCTTTTACCCTTGTCAAGTGTTTCTTGTATAGAATAGTCAATTTTTGTAAAGATTTTAGTCAAGCAGTATGTAAGAAATGTTAAGTCCTTTGTACTGGAAACTTGCATTCTCCCAGTAAGGTAATATATTGTACTACGTTGCAATTAAGCCCCTGGAGCAAATTTTTGATTAGTGCTTTTGTGAACAAGAAACAATTGACAAGTGGCTCTATCCCACCCTTCGCCCGTCGCGATATAACCTTCGTGGTTGAAAACGACGTTAAACACCAAATAAATAAAGAAAGAAAGTGTGTGTGTATGTGTAACGATTCAGAATAAACTACTGGACCGATATTCATGAAACTTTTGAAGAGAGTTTCTGGGATGATATCCCCAGATGTTTTTCTCTTTTTTTCGATAAATGTCTTAGATGACGTCATAACCGGCTTTTTGTAAAAGTTGAGGCAACATTGTCACACACTCATTTTCCAATGAAATTGATTGACATTTTGACCAAGCAATCTTCGACAAAGGCCGGACTTTGGTATTGCATTTTTAGCTTGGAGGCTTAAAACTAATGAATGAGTTTGGTCATTAAAAATCTGAAAATTGTAATTAAAATTATTTTTTTATAAAACGATCCTAAAACAAATTCATCTGATTTTTTATCATGTTCGTATTCCAACAACATATAAATATGTTATATTCAAATTAAAAACAAGCTCTGGAAATGAAAAATATGAAAATTATAATTAAAATGGAATTTCCGAAATCGATTTAAAGATAATTTCATCTTATTTCTTGTCGGTTCCCGATTCCAAAAACATTAAATATGATATGTTTGGATTAAAAGCAAGCTCAGAAAGTTAAAAAGAATAGAGGTACAGAAAAGCGTGTTGTCCTGCTCAGCGCAACCATTACCGCGCTATCCTGGCTTGTCAATTTCACTGCCTTTCCACGAGCGGTGGACTGACGATGCTACGAGTATACGGTCTTGCTGAGAAAAAAATGCAGTGCGTTCAGTTTCATTCTGTGAGTTTGACAGCTTGACTAAATGTTGTATTTTTGCCTTTCGCGACTTGTTTTTCTTTCTGTCAAACATTCATTGTATTATCCAGATAGACTGATTTTGCTTTTCAGTTCAATGTGGTATGTGACCGCAGCATTCTGAGGGCAGAATCCAACGTGGTTTCTGAACTAGGAACGGTGTTCGGCATGCTTGTTTGTGGAATCCTAGCAGACAGGTATTGCAGAGTTAATTCATACATTCAAGTTTATTTAGTCTCATGCTTTGGGGCATACCCTTAATGGTTTGACCGTAAGAGCGTTAAAAACATTTATCATATCATGCATACAGTTTCATATTAGTCTCACTATGTCGTTCGCAGTCTAAACATTTATCATCTCATGCTTACAGTTTCATATTAGTCTCACTATGTCGTTCGCAGTCTAAACATTTATCATCTCATGCTTACAGTTTCATATTAGTCTCACTATGTCGTTCGCAGTCTAAACATTTATCATCTTATGCTTAAAGTTTCAGTATTAGTCTCACTATGTCGTTCGCAGTCTAAACATTTATCATCTCATGCTTACAGTTTCATATTAGTCTCACTATGTCGTTCGCAGTCTAAACATTTATCATCTTATGCTTACAGTTTCATATTAGTCTCACTTTGTCGTTTGCAGTTTAAACATTTATTATCTCGTGCTTACAGTTTCATATTAGTCTCACTTTGTCGTTTGCAGTCTAAACATTTATCATCTCATGCTTACAGTTTCATATTAGTCTCACTTTGTCGTTTGCAGTTGTGATAGGGTGGAGTGGAAGGGGGGAAATAGACCAGGAAGCATAAATGAGACGCCAAGACAGAGGTTGCGATAACGTGACTTTTAATTAACGTACACCAGAAATAATGGGGGAGACGGGACTAACTCCCTACACAATAGGTAACTGAGGATACGCTTCACGCCTTTCGGTCTTAACCCATCGGAGCGTGACACACTGACAAGGACCGATAACTTCACAAGTTACTACAGGGGGCGCTACGCTATCTATAACGTCACACAGGATGTGACGCGCCCGCAACACAGGACACGCTATTACAAAACAAAGAACTAGGCTAGCGCGGGAAAACTGGGTCTCAACGGCGAAACAACGACACTGACGCTATAATTAACGCCACTAGGATAACATAGCTACATACATACGTGCACACCATAGCATCATTCATACGATCAGAACATATTATAGACAAGCAAATTTCAATATAAAGAAAAGAAACAGCATCTACTTACAGTTCACTCCTCAATGAAGAACAAGTCAAACAGTTTATTTACCAAATGCAAAGCACGGGATTTTGTTATGGTGTATGCATCCAAACTTCACACTCCTTCCACACGCATACTATATCATAATGAATATGTGCAGATAAAGTGTTCAATTTCACTGGGCCTATTTACATGTGTACACCAACCAGACAGTTCAAAACGGACTGGTTGTTTTTTTAGCACCAATTTGACAGGAGTAATCACAGGTTACATGGATAAAGATAAATGAATTCCCTAAAATCATATCTAAAAATATAGTCATCAATATAATAAATCCGAGTACATGCTAACACAGTTATTCAAAGGACACAGCCCTTACATCTATTAAGATATTTCATTTAAAGGCACAGTAAGCCTCCCGTAAACCATCACAGAGCTCCCCGAGCGTCTAAATACAGTACAAGCATACTTCCATTTGAACGCTCACCGAACGGGAACATCCTGGCTGCTTTCTGTCGAGCGTGAGACATTTTCAAAGAATTTATTTTCGTAGACTTGTTCCGTTAACAACAACGGCGCCTCGTTTTTGCGCTAGACCTAACTTTTAAAATCTAAATAATAAATTGACAGCTTGTCACACAAACATTCTTTAATCATAAAAGAATTCGTTTTTCATCAAGACAAGATCAGAACAATTCGAAGTTGTGAAAGTTTAAAAAAAGAAAAGCCCGGAAGCAGGGTCACGCAAGGGTCGTAGCAGACGACGGCCGGTTTATCAGTGCAAATCGCCGTTCCTCTCAACAGTCAAAAGCCATCGCTAGAGTTCTTGTGAACCACAGCCGTTGTTTCGTGCATAAAAAAACCGTGCTATTGTAGATAAGCTCACGTCGAGTCGCATTCAAATGACTAACTATGACGACTGCATTGTGAAAAGGGAAAACTGGATCACACGGGTTCACGATGGCTCAGGGGTAAGATAAACCACGCAAAAATAAATTCTTTGAAAATTGTTCGCTCTTTACGGAGGGCACCTAGGATGTTCTCAATTGGTGAGTGTTTAAATGAAATGGTGTTTGTACTGTGTGTAAAAGCCTGACCGTATCTGTGATGGTTTACGGGAGGCTTACTCTGCCTTTAAGGATACTCGATCCCTTTTAAAACTTTAACTGACACATATCACAAATCTAACAGATCTAAGAACGATCCACCATTGAGGCCGCAAGGACTGCCTCAGGAAACATATTAGTCTCACTTTGTCGTTTGCAGTCTAAACATTTATTATCTCGTGCTTAGTTTCATATTAGTCTCATTTTGTCGTTTGCAGTCTAAACATTTATTATCTCATGCTTACAGTTTCATATCAGTCTCACTTTGTCGTTTGCAGTCATACTGTTCATTCAGTCTGACTCAGTCGTTCTCGGTCTGCTGCCTGAAAACAGTACCTTTCGGTACACCCGATAAGAGAAGCTAAGTGCGTCCTGGGACCCGCTCTTTTAAGGTTTAGTGCGTCCCAGGACTTCCTCCATGATTTTCTAGTACGTGTTTTCGGCTTTCAGTGCACATAACATGCCAGGATGCGTAGTTTGGGGAGCCCTGCTGACTTATACATATCAACCTGCAAATACCTACAATCTGGCTGTCGGTGTTATCATTCTTTTCAGTTATGATATATATTGGACATGAGATTATCAGGTGGTTGTGTATGTGAAGGTGTGTGCGGGTGTAGATGTGTGTAGTTTTGGAGTACATGATTGTGCAATATGTGCGTGATTTGTTATATGTTTTGAGCTTGTGATTCTTATGAATGGACTGTGACTTAATGTCAGGTCATATCTGCGTATACGAGCAAAAAGACAGGGTTCTGTTAGTTCTGTATTAAAAAAATAAAGTTGTATTGAAATCAATTGAATTGAAATGATTTTTGTGTGTGCGTGCAGATTTGGTCGTAAGTTGACCTTCGTGCTGAGTTCACTGGTGTTGTTTGCTGGAGGCATCGGCATCGCGTTTGTAAAAAGTTTGGGGACACTGAACATCTGTCGATTCATACTTGGGTTCGCTCGACAGAGCACCTATATCAATGGGATGGTGCTTGGTGAGTTTTTAGAAATTCGCTTCTTCTTCTTCTTCTTCTTCTTCTTCTTCTTCTTCTTCTTCTTCTTCTTCTGCGATGAATGGAATCATGTTACTTCATGTATGACAGTCTAATTTCAAAACTACTCCCCATAGTTGAACAAAAATTGGCTTACAGGTGTGTAAGATGTTTAATCTTTGATTTGTTAGAACAACCGTTAGATATTGTTTTTCTAAATGTTGATTTTGTAGGTATTAAATGTCTCAAAACATCGAAAATGTGTATCTCTTTAACTGTCCTTCCTAGAGATAATCCTTTCGAACAAAACATCTATCAGTATGTCATATACATTTCTGCAAAATTCCAAATCATTCTAATGAATAGTTTTGAAATTATCTTGTCATCCATAATTAATTTTATTTTTCATTTGATAATTTGTACTAAGTCGGTCTAAGAGCACGTTTTGTTTTTGATCATATACTATTATTCTACATACATTGAAGCAAAAGCACGCCAAATTTGAACACAAACAGTTCTGTTTTATGAATGTTGTGGTCAAATGACTTGGAAGAGAAAAACGGCGTATTTGAAGGTAGCTCCTAAAATAACGACCCTTAAAGTATTCAAGAGTATACGCATCAATCAATCTGTTTTCTCTCCAGGTATGGAGGTACTGGGACCTTCCAAACGAGCCTTTGCTGGTATGGTCATCTGTTTGCTCTGGTGTCTGGGCGAATTCTACCTCACCTTCGTTGCTTACTTCATACGAAACTGGCGCTACCTGGAAATTGCTGTCTCTGTACCGGGTATTTTCCTTTTGTCTTACTGGTGGTGAGTAAAAATTATATTATCTAGTGGTAAGTATTTATAGTTGCTATAAGCATTCTTCACTGGATTTGTCTTAGGTCTCCAGCGACTGCGTAAGGGGGAACAAATCTAGCTTAAGCCTCAACCCAGAATGCAGTGTCAGTGTATGTCTGTCTTTCGAGTAGTCTCGACCAGCTTGAAACCACTGACATATGAATATTGTGAATTTGAAGACAGGCTATTTGAACTGTTTTCAAGAGACATTTTTCGAATCATATCTTTAGTTTAACGCGGTTTTAAAGTAAAACCTATAATATAAACTATAATTGCGAATTGTATCTGACCAGAACGCAGAAAAAGTGTCATGGTTGTTGTGAACGATCTTCTTGTCACACCATCTTTTTACATTTAGTCAAGCTTTGATTTGTCATTCCGAGGGGAGCATATCGTCTTCTGTTTTATCTAAACTTGGCCAAAACATTATTTTTGCAACAAATTTCGCACCCAAATTAAAGCATTAATTCCCGTGTAATTGTATTAAAACTTTATATATATATTCCGGCACGGTTGGCCTAGTGGTAAGGCGTCCGCCCCGTGATCGGGAGGTCGTGGGTTGGAACCCCGGCCGGGTCATACCTAAGACTTTAAAATTGGCAATCTAGTGGCTGCTCCGCCTGGCGTCTGGCATTATGGGGTTAGTGCCAGGACTGGTTGGTCCGGTGTCAGAATAATGTGACTGGGTGAGACATGAAGCCTGAGCAGCGACTTCTGTCTTGTGTGTGGCGCACGTTATATGTCAAAGCAGCACCGCCCTGATATGGCCCTTCGTGGTCGGCTGGGCGTTAAGCAAACAAACAAACAAACAAACAAACAAACAAACAAACAAACAAACAAAATGTATATGCCAGTTAAGGCCGTTCACTTGATTATCATGATCACTTTTAGGATTAATATATCTTTTACATGGATTACGTGACAGCCGCTCAAATAAGGGTACCCTCAAAATCGACCAGACAAAAACGGAAGGGCCCAATTAAAAATCGATAAAAAAAAACCATAATAGCAAAACTTTGCACTGTGTGTAAAAGCATGACAGTGTCTGTGAGGGTTTACGGGAGGCTGACTGTGCCTTTAATTGGCAAAGCACTATAAAGTAATTATAGCTCATATTAAAGCGTTTATTGCATCATCACATGTCAATAACGATTGAACATAACATTAACAGCAATATTATTTTCAGCGTAGCAGCCGGGCCGTATATGCTAAAGAGACCAGAATAACGCCTCTTAGTCATAGACGAGGCACAATGTACTTGTTGGAACCCAAAATTCGGGCCCTGTTGCCAAGCTGATAACATGATAGTGTTTATATTGCTATTCTGGCCTGTATAATGAGGATCATAACAGGTGATGACTTTACAGGGGTTTCGGACCACCCCTACACACACACACACACACACACACACACACACACACACACACACACACACACACACACACACACACATACACTTTAAGGTAGTGAAAAAAAAACCAGGTGTAGAACGATCCGCCATCAAAGCCTTGGCGCATACACTGGCCTGTACTGGTTCAGGGGACAGAAGTCAGACAAAAACAATGAAGTTATCGTTCTTGCTTTGCATCCCGGTCACTCAGGCGTAACGTACCACAGGCGGAAGGTATCGTCCACTGGACTACTACTATCACAGAAAGACTACAAGGTACGTCACTCACCTTGCGTCAAATCATGCAGTCCGCACCGAATATGCATACCACCGCTCATTGGTCTAAAACATATGTAAATATTGTGCAGCAAAGGGAAGCGTTTTAGACCAATGAGCGGTGGTATGCATATTCGGTGCCGGATGCATGATTTGACGCAAGGTGGATATTAGCGGCTCGCAAACGAAGATTCGTCCAACTGGTGGTTAAAAACAACCTGCGGCGAACGGAAGCTGAAAACTAAAGGTGCATATAGTTCAAACAATCATTCAACTGTATTCATTTGACCTTACACAGACTGTAGGAAGAGGAAAACCGTCTTGAACAATATTTTTCCCCAGGAAGCGACTCCAAGAACACAGAAGACTCGAAGGTGAGTGACGTACCTTGTAGTCTTTCTGTGATAGTAGTAGTCCAGTGGACGATACCTTCCGCCTGTGAACGTACACAGCGTAAAATAATTATAACATGTAGTCGGCGTGTCCCCTTTTCTGTTATATGTACAAGCTTTATTTTATTATTTTTTATTTTTGCTACGAACGTATCCCCAACTTCCAAGGTACACACCTATTTCGGTTCAATCGGACGATAAACACAAAAGATCTGAGTGCGCATACAAGGACAAACTGACGGACAGTGTCAATCATATACAACCGGAGATGTGAGACCTTGCAACATGTGCGTTTTTGCTTCTATGAGCTTGTTGTCTTCTAGTGATTGCAGTCACACTTCCCTCGGGCATCCTTTTCTATGGTGCGCCAAATTGATATTACTATCGTTAACAGTTATAAAGGGGTTTGAAACTATCGTTAACTGATATATAGAGTTTCGAAACTATCGTTATCTGTTAAATAGAGTTTCGAAACTATCGTTAACTGTTATTTAGAGTTATATCAATAGCGCGTTTGTGCGCGCTATTCGCGGCTAAAACTATGAATAACAGATAACGAGGGTTTCGCAAAACGGCGGCATGGTGCGCGCAAGTGATGTTATAGAGTTTCTAAAAATAGCGAAGGCGTGGTCGGATGTTTCGATGCCGGCAAAATGGCTGCTGAACGTTTCGTTCGAGAGAATTTGCACTTAATTACTACAACATTTAGTAGATCATATTCAACTAACTGTCGTCTGATAAGTCCATTTCGCTGCTTCGTTTAATCAAGTAATCAAATCTTCGTTACAGCTAGCACGCTTCCTGTTTTCACAGAAATACTGATTGGTCAGTGTCAGCTTGACCCGTTCTCGCTGCCGCGCTGTGTCAGTGCGGGTCAGTTTGTACACATACGGCTGGCATGCATGCAGTGGGCAACGGTCAGTGTCAGGTTGACCCGTCCAGTACCCAAAACACGATGCGATAGCATGCAGTGTTTTCCAAAACGCGTCGTGGGGGATGTCACTCGGGAAACACGTTGTTTTGTGTTTGTTTTGAAAAATACCCACTGTTTTGTGTAGTGCGTCTGTCATGGTCGTGTCCGCGAATATTCAGTAGGCCTACCGTCTTCAAACCGCACACGTGGAAAACGGTACGGCCGAAAGTACAGAAGGGCCTAAAGCTAATATTAAACAAACTCAACAATGATTTGAGAAGACGACAACAGAAGAACGGTCAATAACTAATGTTGTAGTTTTTTAAATTGTGTTTCTAGTTCAAATGTACATTTCGTAGCATAAAGACAGTTTTGCAATGGCATTTCAGGGTTTTCCCATTCAGTGGGAACAATACCGACGCGCTTTTGATAAAACTATCGTTAGCTTCGATAGTTTCGAAACTCTACATAACACTTAACGATTGTTTCAAAACTCTGTATAACAGTTAACGATAGTTTCAAAACCCTATATAACAGTTAACGATAGTAATATCAATTTGGCGCACCATACTTTTCGCTCATCCACAAAACTGTGCCCTCACAGTAACAACTATCTGATTACCACAACATGGCTGTTTCAACGGATTTATATTATTTCATACCTATTCAACAAGTGCAAGTATAAGGACTTTAAATTGCCCACGACAATTTTTTTACATTGGATGAGCAAAAAATAATATGCCCCGCCCCCCGGAGAAAAAAAAAGAAATCGAAAATAAAGAAAATAACAGGGAGGAACATTTCGCATGGAACAGCCAATCACACGCTGGCAAGCAAACCTCATAGGGAGAGTTCCTACTGAGGGCTTGAAAGAAATTAAAATAACAGACTTTTTTTATGTTAATCTTTCATAATTATTTCTGCCCTACAGGCTCCTCCCGGAATCCCCGAGGTGGTTGATATCACGTGGTCGAGACAAGGAAGCCATGGCCGTTTTGCAAAAGATAGCAGACTCCAACAAAACCCCGATGCCTCCCATCGGAGATACGAAACAACTGCTGGAAAAAGACCCCCAGATTTCTCTCCGCCATGTCTTCCGGTCACGTGAGCTGATGAAGCGACTGCTGATTGTTGCTTTGAACATGTCAGTATTTGCAGAATAACAAATTTGAAATCAATTTCGTGTCTGATGTCAAATAATTAAATTCATACTGTTCTGTCTGTTCTTGTTTGCCTTGATGATGGTAAGACCTAAGAACTAGTACGTGCATATGATATGTCAATCTATAAAGTTAATTCATAAAAAGAATAAAAAACCCAGTTGTGTACAGACATATAAACCGCAACACGGTACGTGGCCTAGTGGTAAGGCGTCCGCCCAGTGAGCGGGAGGTCGTGGGTTCGAACCCTGGCCGGGTCATACCCAAGACTTTAAAATTGGCAATATAGTGGCTGCTCCGCCTGGCGTCTGGCATTATGGGGTTAGTGCTAGGACTGGTTGGTCCGGTGTCAGAATAATGTGACTGGGTGAGACATGAAGCCTGTGCTGCAACTTCTGTCTTGTGTGTGGCGCACGTTAAATGTCAAAGCAGCATCGCCCTGATATCACCCTTCGTGGTGGACTGGGCGTTAAGCAAACAAACAAACAAACAAACAAACAAACAGACACATAAGCCAGACTGTTGATTTGTGAAATATGTCCAAGCGGAAAGATGCTCTTATTTCATGTCAAATCCTTGAAGGTTTATGTGATGGGTTACATGATCGTACAAGCTGGAAGTAATATTTCTTTGAATTCTCGGCATTTCTCCATTCGTGCTTACCCCAGATGCTACCCATGTGGACATGTGCAAAATAACATGGGGCCGATATTGGGCTCACATGCGGTTCTGGTGGGGAAGGTCATTGTTTGTTGCTTTGTTCCCAGCTTTGTCAACGTGTTGGTTTGTTCCCAGCTTTTTCAACGTGTTGGTTTCTACCCAGCTTTGTCAACGTGTTGCTTTGTTCCCAGCTTTGTCAACGTGTTGGTTTGTACCCAGCTTTTTCAACGTGTTGTTTTGCTCCCAGCTATGTCAACGTGTTGCTTTGTTCTCAGCTTTGTCAACGTGTTGCTTTGTTCCCAGCTTTGTCAACGTGTTGGTTTGTTCCCAGCTTTTTCAACGTGTTGGTTTCTACCCAGCTTTGTCAACGTGTTGCTTTGTTCCCAGCTTTGTCAACGTGTTGGTTTGTACCCAGCTTTGTGGACGTGTTGGTTTGTACCCAGCTTTGTCAACGTGTTGGTTTGTTCCCAGCTTTGTCAACGTGTTGGTTTGTACCCAGCTTTGTCAACATGTTGGTTTGTACCCAGCTTTGTCAACGTGTTGGTTTGTACCCAGCTTTGTCAACGTGTTGCTTTGTACCCAGCTTTGTCAACGTGTTGGTTTGTACCCAGCTTTGTCAACGTGTTGGTTTTTTCCCAGCTTTGTCAACGTGTTGGTGTATTACGGCGTGGCCCTGAACATCACCAACCTGAGTGGGGACATCTTCGTCAACTCTGCCATTACCTATGCCCTGGAGGGGCTTGCTTGCGGCATCGCCCTCATTGTCCTCGGTCGTGTGGGCAGAAAACCAGTCTACATTGCCACCCTTCTGGCCGGGGGTGTGTGCTGCGTTCTGTCCGTTGTGCCTATCATGTTGGGTGCCTCTGGTGAGTATTCCCCTTCCCCAAGCCCCCATCCCGCAACCAACATCCCCTAACCAACATCCCCTCGCTGCACCAAACGACCCCATCTCCCATTCATTAAGAGAGTGTGTCCGAAGATGGTGTTCGATATCATATGTATTGCCACGTGTAATGCTTCTGGTTGGTAGATTCAGACTCCCCCTCCCCCCTCCCCTCTCCTGAACGACCCAATCCCCCATTCATCAAGAGCTGTCTGGAAAGCTTGTATCAGAAGAAGGAGTTCAAATGTACAGGATGGTCCAAAAAAAAGCGCCCTATTTTCTACTGCAAAGAGAAATTTAGAAAATGTCTTCCCCAACCAATAGTAGAATGATGGGAAATTATGACTTGCAGGGTTTGGTAGTTTTTACCACCCTGTATGTATTGCCACGTTTGATGCCTCTTGTTACTAGATTCCTAGCTTCGGCACCCCCTCCAACCCTCACACACACACTCAATTTCTCCAACGACTGACAGAGACAGGTTGTCATAAGAACAATGTGTCGCACTCTGCAATGCCAGTTGTGTGGGCAGACAACCCGTCTACATCGTCAGCTTCTTGGCCGATGGTGGGTGGTGTGTTCTGTCCCCTTGCCTGCTATGCTGGCTCAGAGGTTTAGAAAAGATCTAAGATCTTTATTTAAAGGTTTAAGCTGATCTGACACGGTACAATGAAGACCTGTTGTGGCTTTATTTTTCAAACGCAGAACATTCTATTTGAACTTGCATTCTTCTCGTATGTACCTCGTGCGTCTGTGGGCAGCCTGGGTGGTGACAGGCCTCTCCATGGTGGGTCGATTCTTCATCGCCATCTCGTTCGCTGTCATCGTCATCTACGGCGCTGAGCTGTTTTCAACCTTCGTCAGGGCCTCAGCTATTGGCACGTGCATTTCATTCGCTCGCCTCGCTAATCTCTTGTCCCCCTACCTGGCTGATCTGGTGAGTTAAACACACCTTCTCTCCTATCGGTAATAGTATACAGTCTGATCCATTTGCCTTGGAAACAAACACACCTGTGGCACAATAATATCTTTATTATTGTTTCGTTAGTGTGTGCGTGCGTGTGTGTGTGTGTGTGTGTGTGTGTATGTGTGTGTGTGTGTATGTGTGTGTGTGTGTGTGTGTGTGTGTGTGTGTGTGTGTGTAAGAAGTTTATTGAGATAATGCACGTTATGGTTCCCTTAGCATGAATCGATTGTTGGCACTTTCATTGGCTGATCAGATCTACAAGACATGCGAGCATTTCAAAATCTCACCCATCCCCCCCCGCCCCTTTTCTCTCCCCGGCAACCCTCGTGGAATTGTCCTACAAACGTGAGTCATGAGGACTTTGCCTTTTCACATTTAGTCAAGTTTTTACTAAATGTTTTAACATCGAAGGGGAATCGAGACCAGGGTCGTGTAGTGTGTGTGTGTGTATCTGTATAGAGCGATTCAGAGATTCTACTGGACCAATCTTCATGAAACTTTACATGAGAATTCCTGGGTATGATATCCCCAGAGAATTTTTTTTATTTTTTTGGATAAATGTCTTTGATGACGTCATATCCGGCTTTTTGTGAAAGTTGAGGCCGCACTGTCACGCTCTCATTTTTCAACCAAATTGGTTGAAATTTTGATGAAGTAATCTTCGATGAAGCCCAGACTTTGGTATTGCATTTGAGCTTGGATGCTTAAAAATTAATTGATGAGTTTGCTCATTAAAGCTGTCATTAAAAGCGATTTTTCGCAAACACATTTAGAATTGATTGCATCGTATTCTTCATCAGATTCTGAATCTAAAAATATGATACATATGTCATGTTTACTCTTAAAATGTGATCACAATTAACGAAAATGGGTTAATTAGTACTACCATTGAAATGTAATAAATCGATCCAAAAGTGATCTCATCTTATTCTTTATCATTTCCTGATTCAAAAAAACATATCGATATGATATGTTGTATTCAAAACAAGCTC
Organism: Littorina saxatilis; assembly: GCF_037325665.1. Classification (NCBI taxonomy): domain Eukaryota; kingdom Metazoa; phylum Mollusca; class Gastropoda; order Littorinimorpha; family Littorinidae; genus Littorina; species Littorina saxatilis. Next base: position 61,821,362 of record NC_090247.1, read on the forward strand.
AGAAAGTTAAACAAAGAATACAGAAAAGCGCACTTTCTTTCTTAGCACAATACGCTATTCTGGCTTGTCAATTTCACTTCGTTTTGCACGTAAAAGGTGAGCGATTTCCTTCTTGCGGGGATTGGCGAAGCAGTATTTCTTGGTGAAAAAATGCAGTGCGTTCAGTTTTATTCTGTGAGTTCGACAGATTGACTAAATGTAGTAATTTCGCCTTACGCGACTTGTTTCTGGCTTTATAGTTCGTCCAGCGAAAGATAGGTTAGGTAAGGTGGCGTCGCCTCGATTGGTAGGAAATCATGCGACAATTTTGTTACGCCTTAAAATGATTAGCATCACGTGACTGAGTCATGTGATTCAGTGGTGTGATTCCTAAAAACATCGAAAGCCTGATTTGTGTGCTGGTTTGTCTGCGTGCGTTTGTTTGATCGTGTGTTTGTTTGTGTGTTTGGTTGATTGATTGTTTCTGCAGGCCCTGTTGGTGGACTCCGAGTTGAAAGATGCGTTGCCTCTCATGGTGATGGGAGCTCCAGCCATCTTGGCGGCTCTTCTCGCTCTGCTTCTACCGGAAACACGTGGTGTCAACTTGCCAGAGACTGTTCAGGACCTGGAGACTGGGTACGTGCCGCTACTCTTTGTGTGTTGACTGCGACTATTTTGTCAGTGTTGTATTGTAATTGCACATTCTTCGTCTACTTCTCAGCGATTTTAAAGATATCTGTTTCGTTTTGGGGGGGTCACATTTGACGCGTATAAATGTCTTTGTGTTGTTGTTGGTGATGGTGGTGGTGTTGTTGTTATTGTTGTTGCTGTTGTTGTTGTTGTTGTTGTTG
>NC_090247.1:61824691-61932191 GCF_037325665.1 Littorina saxatilis
TGTCAGTTACTGGTTTATTGGTATAAACTGATGAAAGAAATGAACGATGGTGCGAATAAGATGTCTTGTTTAATGTTAAAACTACATTTGAAGTTGTACCATGTACAAAACGTTAAATTGCCCTGGCTGTCGCATGTCAATACTATGTTAAATAAGTTGGGTCTATCATATTTATGGACAACTCAGAGTCTTGCCGTCTCAGGTTTTAAAAACGTTGTAAAACAAAGGCTAAGAGATCAATTCCTGCAGGAATGGAACACTGACGTGAATGCCAACAGCTTGTGTTTTAATTACAGAATATATAAAAAGGATTTTTGTCTGGAAAGGTATTTGCTTTGGTTGCCTAGGAAACTCCAAGTTAAACTAGCAAAATTTAGAACAAGCAATCATAAGTTGCCAATACATCAGCACAGATTTTTTAATGTTCCTAGAAATGAAAGATTGTGTGACATGTGCGATAAAAATGAATTAGGTGATGAGTTTCACTATTTGTTCAGTTGTACCGACGAAAGTATAGTGTCTGAAAGAAGAAAATTAATTAGTCCTTATTACCGATCTCACCCAAATTGTTTAAAATATGAACAGCTAATGAATTGTAAATCTAAGATAAAACTAATGAAGCTAGCAAGATTTGTAGCCCATGTTATGATTTTAGTATGTTAGCGTTATATCTAGTTTCTTTATTGGTATGTATATATGTAATACATGCTTTTGTTTTGTTTTTACAAAAGATGCATGGCATAATGGTATTGCCAATTTACTTCAGCTGTATATTATCGTTGTCCGCTTAATGTATACATATTATCTGCCTGATTTCTTACCTGATTTTGTTAAACCTATTTTTCTTTTTGTTTGCATGTATGGAAGTGTATATTGCCAATTTAATTTGGTCGTATAGTATTGTTGTATTTGTCCGCTCAATTTATATACATATATTAACTGTCTGATTTGTTACCTTTTCTGTGTTAAAGTTATATCTTTGTTTCAAAGCCCTCTGGGCCCAAAACAATAAAATACTTGACTTGACTTGACTTGTTTGCTTTTGTGTGCAACAGATTCATGTCAGAAAGGACAGACCAAAGCAAATTAGGCTACATTATCGAATATTTGCCGTGTGCGTAAATGCCTGCACGCGAATCCGCGTGTGTTTTTGTTTGTTTAATTGTTGATATTCAAATGGGTTTTTGTTCTGTGTGTGCTTATTTTATGGATTCTTTCTTTCTTTGTTCTCTTTCGAAACAGGAACTAACTGTGTTCTGACATGGGAGTATCTTCGTACAGATTGCGCAATCTTTGCCTCTAGCTCTTTTTTTTCTTCTTCTTTTTTGGTCGAGGGTATAAAATAAGGAACATAAGGAAGTGTATGTCGACTTACGGCAATGGATCCACGATGGAAACATTCTTTCATCTGTGTCTTCCGTCTTGAAACGTCTTACGTTTCTATCTTGAACCATCCCTTAACCTGTGTCTTACGTCTCCATCTTCGTATACCATTTTGCCTTTGTCATTATCATTGTACAGTTTTGTCTTTCCACTGACCACACCATACACCAATAGGATAGCTGGTGGTGGTGGTGGTGGTGGTTTCTTTCAAGACTTTTCTGCACCATCGAAGCTTATAATTCATGTTTTAACTAAATATTACTGTGATTTCAGAATTTCGTCATAGGTCGCCATTCTTGTCTTGGGTCTAGGACACTGCTTTTTTGTTATTTTTTTCCAACAGTGATAAATTGTCAGCCATCTGGTTTGTTTTTCAACCTCCAATAATTTTTTTTTTTTTATTAAGGAGCTAAAGTACTTCGTGGTGTGGATCATTTTATAAGTAGCCAGCGTCACACCAGGAGGTTGTGGTGGTGGTGGTGGTGGTGGGAGGGTGCGGGGTCGATTGCATCAGACGATCAGTTCACAAGGTGTCATACAGGTCGGTATGTTGTTCGTCCGTCGATTCGACGAGGACCACTCTAGTAGAGTGACTTGCGCGGTGATTTGGATTTAAGTGAGGAGGAGTTGCGCAGTTCGTCGACCTCACTCTCTCGCCCGAGACCATCTTGATCCAGTGGCAGGACAGAGTCGAGACGGCTGGAGACGGAGACGGGTGCAGTGGATGGCATGACATCCTACGTGTCTTGTCGTGCCCTTAGGTCGGTATACACTGGTCATCAAAGCATGATGCAAGATCGATTTATTGTTGAATTAGCAGTTCCCACTGATTGTGCATACACCAACAACTTAAGTGGCAAAAGCTGGTGACAGATTTAAAGCTCTAAGCCTATCAATCAATCAATCAATCAGGTAAGGGCGTTTACTCTTTCATGTGTGCTCTTTTCACGTTTCTTTGTTTGGTTGATTGGTTTGTTAGTTGTTTCTTAGTTTGTTTGTTTGTTTGTTTGTTTGTGTATGTGGTTAGTTGGTTGGTTGGTTGGTTGGTTGGCAGAATAGAAAAACAGCCGAAACAGAAAAACTGCCATGCTTTCTTGTTATGCAACTGAAGTGACTCTGTGTTTCTGTTTGTTTGTTTGATTAATTTGTTTGTTGTTTCGTTTGTTTGTTTGTTTGTTTGTTTGTTTGAGCGGTGCATGAATTTCTTGAAAAGGTATCTTGTCTATGCCGTAGTTTCTTTCTCTGTCCGTCTGGATTTCTCTCTCTCTCTGTCTCTCTCTTTTTTTTCTCTCTCGCACACACACGCGCACGCACACACACACACACACACACACACACACACACACGCGCACGCACACACACACACACACACACACACACACACACACACACACAAGCGCGCGCTGATATCTGCACAAACTCGTTCAGGCGTGTGCGTAGCGTGACAAGAAGGGGAAGTAACTAATAAGGGACGGAAAAGAATAACTAACCTTTTCGCGCTATCGTTACTTAATTTCATTGCACACAACTGACAATGGTGTCGCGATTCAGTTATTAAACAGACAGAAAGAAATATGAGGAATAATAAACGATGTTTGCATAATTTACCTTTAGGCTGAGGCGATATTTATATGACTGAAAACATAAAAGAAGAACACGCAATTTTGAATAATTGTCTGAACATGTGAACATGTTACATTTTCACCAACGAAACTCCATTAGGCTAACTGGTCCCCACACTGTTGCTTTGTGACTTTCTGCAAATGTTCTTCTCAGCAGTAAAACTGGTCCATATTTCTCTGTGCATCGAAGGCGATACTCCATGCGTTGAAATCCATAAACCGCCAGCGAAAGAACAATCAGTCGGAAGCACATCTCTGACGTTAACCTCCTCGTCAGATAATCCAAGATGGCGGACCCCCGCGGCGTGGGCTAAGGTTCCGGTCACGTGCACATCCTCCATGTTGTTGTACGGAATATATTCAGCGATACTGAGAATCCGAGCAGCAACACTCGTCTTCATGAAGTAGAAGTTTCCCCTCGTGTACGGCGGGTAGAACAGAAACGGATAAGTTTCAAAACTCACCCCGTACTTTCCCCACCTCCGAGCGAGACTGTGCGGTAACACACGTCCGTGAATCATACCGTGTCTCAGCGACACACTCCGAGCGGAGGATGCAGCAGATCCGAGCCAGAAACGCCGATGACCGTCCGCGCGGTAGCTCTCGTGAGGAAAACGCGTTAGAAGCAGACGTTGCGATTTGTCGACGCCGTTGACGGAGCCGTAAGTCCGCTGAATGTGTCTGAAGAGTCTAGGGATGTGTAGAAACGTGTCATCGTCCACCTTGACTACGAAACGAGCCGATGAGCAGAACTCCTTCACCCAGCGAAAGCCGAGGAGAACTTTGTAGGTCAGGTTGGAATAGTCCTCCTCCAGTCCTTCCCACTGAACCACGTCACCGAATCGTTCGCTCTCCAGCGCCACCTGTTGGGCCTCGGCGTCTCGGTTAGCCGCGTTCTTGGTCTGGCCGAGAAGAAAGACGAGCCTGACGCTTCCTGTTGCCTCTCGTCTCGGCGTGCCTGAATCATGACTCGTTCCGTGCCCTCGTTGAGGCTCTGAGCTGCCTTCGTCTACGGACAATTCTTGCACGTTTCGTTCAGAACCGTCCAGATGTCTTATCCGTTGAGTTTTCTTCTGTCTCGGCCCAACTCTAGAGCCTTTGTTCATGGACGGCTCCTGCGCGTTTCTTACAGAACCGTCCACGTCTCTTATCTCCGGACTTGCTGGCTTTCGTTGCAAGGCCTCGGAGCCTTCGTCCACAGAAAGTTCCTGCACGTTTTGTATGGAATTGTCCACTTGTCTAATCTCCGGACTTTCTGGCTTTCGTGGCCAGACTCCACCGCGAGTCAGGCTGCCGTAGGTTTCCCTGATGGCTCGCCGGTATTCTGTACGCCCTGGTGTGGTCAGAACCAGTAGAATCAGGTCAGGGCCTCGCTGACCGCTGTCTAGTCTCCGTCTGTCCACCACGCAGACATGGCGGGCATCGTGGACGTAGCCGTGTCTCAACAAGACCTGCCTATGACATAGACAGAAGATTTTATTACAACCACGGTACACAGGAATGTTGCTTGGCTTGAGTATTTTAATACATACAATATTTCAACACAACAACTAAACAGAGTGCTCACCGAACTGCGTACACATACTCACTCACACCCACACACACGCACGCATTGACGCACACACACACGCGCACACACGCACGTACACACACACACTCGCGCACACACACACACATACACGCACACACTCGCACACACACACACACACACACTCGCACACACACACACACACGCTCACACCCGCATACACACACACACACTCACACACACACACGCGCACACACACGCACACACACACAAACACACACACACACACACACACACACACACACACACACACACTCTCTACATTGTACCTGTGCTGTCTCGGAAGAAAGAACCCTCCATCACCGAAGAGAAAAGTCGGCCTCCAGAGAATCAGTATAATACCAACGACTATTAGAATTTTAATCCAGATATTTCGTCTCTTTACAGCCCTTACGACGCGATAGTTTAAAGATGTGAACACACTCATGTCTATAACAGAGCAGGGATGCTAACGGAGTAAACGGGAGTGAAAGATTTGATGTGAAAATTAAAGCAGGAAACAGTTGATGCGAGAGCGTGTGCGTGAATCGAACAAAAGAAAATATAAGAGAAATCAACTGTTTCCTGCCCCGAGCGAAAGGCTTAAGTCATCTGATGAAGTAGATGTATAATAGTCGTTTGTCTTTTCCACAATAGAGCCGCATGTCTACGTTTCCATTTAATTTGATGAATGCAAAAGGAGCAAGACAAACGGAGAATACGCCACGGGAAACAAGCTGACGGTATTGTGCACCTTCGGCGTCCCGTGAACATCGTCATCCGGTCATTCGCACCAGTTTTGATTCAATTTGACATGGTTTCTTTGGTTTAAACAGTGTTTATTCAACAATTCATAGGTAATTGAACATACTACATGTTAAGGATCAACAACAAGCTCAAGCTTATGGTGGTGACTCTAACAGGAGAATTTAACATCGGATTACAATATCTTGCGACGAGACTTTGACAAATACTTTTTTAAACCAAAACAAACAAGAAACAAACAAAATATGCAAGCATATATATATATATATATTTATATATATTTATAAACTATACATATTTGACAAAAAGCAAAGGTATAATGGAGACAGGACACGACAATAGAATGGACAAACAATATAAAAGGGAAAGAGAGAACTCGAACAGAGAGAGAGAGAGAGAGAGAGAGAGAGAGAGAGAGAGAGAGAGAGAGAGAGAGAGAGAGAGAGAGAGAGAGAGAGAGAGAGAGAGAGAGTGAGAGAGAGAGGACATGGTTTCTTCTTCTTCTTCTTCTTCTTCTTCTTCAACGTTCCAAGAAGCTGATTTTAGAACGTTTACGACAACCTGTAACGTTTGTGTTAGCCGGAAGTTTCCTGTATGTTACGGATATTAAGTTCAAAATACTGGAAACGAAATCGTCATCCAGCCATTCTTCTTCTTCTTCTTCTTCTTCTTCTTCTTCTTCTTCTATGTTCCAAGTAGCTGATTTTAGAACGTTTACGGCAACCTGTAATAGATACGTGTAACGTTCGTGTTAGCCGGAAGTTCCCGGTATGTTACGGATATTTATTTCAAAATACTGGAAACGAAATCGTCATCCGGCCATTCGTACCAGTTTTGATTCAATTTGACAGGGCTTATGTTGTTGTTGTTGTTTGTTGTTGTTTGTTGTTGTTGTTGTTGTTGTTGTTGTTTTTGTTGTTGTTGTTTGTTGTTGTTGTTGTTGTTGTTGTTCTTCTTCTTCTTCTTCTTCTTCTTCTTCTTCTTCTTCTTCTTCTTCTTCTTCTTCTTCTTCTTCTTCAACGTTCGACAAAGCTCTTTTAAGAACGTGTACGGCAACCTGTTCGTGTAACGTTCGTGTTAGTTCTTCTCCAATGTTCGACGACGACGCTCTTTTTAGAACGTGTTCGGCAACCTATTTGTGTAACGTTCGTGTTAGCCGGAAGTTCCCGGTATGTTACCGATATTTATTTCAAAATACTGAAAACAAAATCCTCGTCTGCCTGTTCGTACCATTTTTTTTTACTCAATTTGACAGGGTTTCTTTCTTCCTTATGTTCTTCTTTTGTTCTCTTCTTCAACGCTTGACGGTTGTGTCATTAATATATATGTCATGAACTGGCAACTAAATTCGGCGCAGGTCTTCAACAGTTTGACACAGCTTGGTCCTCGAAGTAGTGCTATCTGTCAAATGAATTGATCGTCAGTGCCATTACGCCAGTATTAGAGTCGTTGTATAGATTATTATCCTTTCTATAACCTAAGTTCCGCCGCCGGAATCCCGGAAGTCTGCACTATAATCAATTTAACTCACACGCAGACACACACACACACACACACACACACACACACACACGTGCGCGTGTACGCACATGCGCGCACGCACGCACAAGCACACACACATTCACTCACATAGACACACACACACACACAAACACACCCACACACACATACACACACAAACACACCCACACACATACACACACCGCCACAACCATCGTCCCAAATCCTAGTCAATGTTATAACATTTAGTCAAAACTTGACCCAATGTAAATATACGAGGGGAAAAACACCACACACAATGCGGATAGTATAATATTATTTTAAGATGCAAAGGGGTAGTGTGCCTGTGTCACAAAGCAACGCGGACCTTCGGATAGAGAGTTATTGCCCGACATATTACTCGACTAGAATCAAAACAGGGGGGAGGAGGAGGAGGGGGAGGAGGGAGAAAAAGGGAGGGGGGAGGAAGAGGACAATGAGTAACAAAACACATTCCCAAAGACATTAATGGCTTTTGGATTTAGATTGATAGGACCTGTGTCTACTCTGCGAACTCCTCGAAACAGTCATGTCTGCTTGACACTTCTGATATTGTACAGTGCTGCATGGCCCCGACACTTGTGATATAGTAGAGTGATTATTGTCTTCATGGCTCTGACACTGTTCTGACAGCCATGGACCTTCACCCTGACAACTCAGTATGAGTCGATCGGTACCCGGAAGTACATTACTTCGAAAAACATTGGTGTGCACGAGTCAGCCCTCGTGTCTGATTGGTTGGATTGGGGTTTGCAGACGTGATTTCAACCAATCCGAGCACGCAGCTGGCACCCACTGAGTTGGTAATACTCTCGTGCGCATTCTCCCAGGATCTGGGTGCAGACATCGTGTGGCACTGATTAAAGATACTCTCTTCCCCGTGAAAATCATCTGGTACATCCCTTTTCATCTACCATGTTTTTATCCTGGGATAAACAGCATCATTGCACTTTTTATTATTATTATTATTATTATGGTGAGCTTATATAGCGCGAACCACAATTAACTGTGCTCTCCGCGCTTTACATATTAATTTCTGCCGTGTGAAATGGAATTTTTTTACAGACAGACAGACAAACAAACATTTTTTACACACAATATATAACGCATTCACATCGACCAGCAAACCTCAAGCCTGTTAGGCGAGCATTCACCTTTCGCGGCCTTTATTCCAAGTCACACGGGTATTTGATGGACATTTTTATCTATGCCTATACAATTTTGCCAGGAAAGACCCTTTTGTCAATCGTGGGATCTTTAACGTGCACACCCCAATATAGTGTACACGAAGGGACCTCGGTTTTTCGTCTCATCCGAAAGACTAGCACTTGAACCCACCATCTAGGTCAGGAAAGGGGGGAGAAAATAGCGGCCTGACCCAGGGTCGAACACGCAACCTCTCGATTCCGAGCGCAAGTGCGTTACCACTCGGCCACCCGCCACTTTGACACTCACCAACAATCGAGTCTTGCTACTTCCGATGCAGAACGCAGTATTTTTCTGAATTAATATCCCTGGTTTATATAGCTATGTGTTACGAATCATGTCAAGAAAGGCATTCCACTCATTACAGAACGCAGCATTTTGCTGATCTAATATCCCTGGTCTATATAGTTACGAATAACGAATCATGTCAATAAAGACAGGCTGCGGATGTTGGGGTTGAATCCCGGGGGAAAGATGCTCCTTTCCTGAATGCGATATACAAGATGGTTGACACAGGAAGGAAGATATTCTTAAAGGCTCAATCTTTCACCTGTAACCGATTCGACTCTCATATAGGGCTAGACTTTTACATGGGATAAGGCCAAATATTCGATTACTTTGGCCTATTTTGATGTGGGCTGGCATTTTTGACTTGAATCTGTTGCACGGAAAAGTATACAGAACACAGCAAGTCCGCTTTGCTGTGATCTGCCGATGTTTTTAACAAACCAGAGTCTCAAGAAAACAGGCAGAACACAATGAGTCCCCTTTGCTGTGATCTGCCGATGTTTTGAACAAACCCGAGTCTCAAGAAAACCTTGGCAGAACACAGTAAGTCCACTAATTTGCTCATAGTTTTTTCATTGAACCAAATTTTTGAAAGAAACTATTTAGCAACAAATGCAGAATGCATGCAGACGCTTACTTCCAGTAAAACTTTAATCTAGAATGTCTTTGCTTTAAATATATAGATCAGAACAAAAACAAGTCGCGAAAGGCGAAATTACAACATTTAGTCAAGCTGTCGAACTAACAGAATGAAAACTAAACTCACTGCATTTTTACAGCAAGAGCGCATTTTTCATGATCCGCTAACTTCGACCATTATTTTTGATAATCACTGAGACTCGGCATGTAACCTCTACGTCTCTTCCGATCATCAAAGCATAATGCTACGGAAGTCGGCCATTTTTGCCAATATTCAAAAGCATATTGCCAATAACAAAGATGCATGGTTCCTGTTTACCCATCTGTACCACACGATGTTATAATCGACAACAGCATACACTGACAACTTGAAATTCTTCTCGGGAATGTTTTTCAGCTTTACAAATGTCGATAGCATACCCTTTTCTGCTAACTTCCCGATGAAACAGGACTAAATCAATTATCTTCTGTCCCTAAACACCACACAATGCCCAAAGTCGAAAGATGTAGTACAAACAGGGGAGTAAAACGGAACAGCCGTTTTTGTGTGCCTGTGTCAGTTGCCGACTGACACAAACTTTCGCATTCGGCTTTTCTTATCTCGTAACTCCAAACTAAATACCCCACTTCCCCTCTGAAGTATTGATGTACAACCCATGGCACTAACATTCATGTAGTCGTTTATAACTGAGGTTGAAAATTTCGCTTCATGACGAGACAAGTATAAATGTCATTCACCCAAACTGAAAACTTCGCTGCCGTCTGCTCGCGATTATCTGTTCTCTTCTCCTCCCCTTGTTGCATCCTAGTTCTTCAGTTGTTTCTAGCTTTCCGTTTATGTTGTGTTTTGGTCTTCTTCATAAGTAGTCTTGTTCAAAATTAAAAAAAAACTCAAACTTCTTTTTGTTGTATTCGAATGAACTAATAAAAAGCTGTTTAACAGCTGTGTTGTCAAATCGAGTTTTGCGCATAAGAAACGGCGTCTGCTATCAAAACCTGAGATCAACGCATCGACGCAAAAACTGTCATTTTGTAAGTTTGGAACAACAAATCAAGGTCAGAACAGCTATGTAATCACTATTGTGTTTTCAGCGTAGCAATAGGGTCCGATATTTAGACTCGAACAAGTATAATGCGACTCGTCTTCGACTCGTCGGCATTTTACTTGTCTCGTCTAAATATCGGACCCTATTGCTACGCTGAAAACACAATAGCTGTTAATAACAAGACTCTCCGCCCGTTTATGACGCATATTCAAAGTTTTTTGGGACAAATACCTGAGCTGATTTAAACACGCTCGGATCTTAAATCACAACATGAATATTCATATCGCACAAAAAAGAGTGCGCGGTCTTTTGTTGCTTGTTTAGTGCTGAATTAGAGAATAATATTACAGTGGAACCTATCTTATGTTGCTGGTTTAGTGCTGAATTAGAGAATAATATTACAGTGGAACCTATCTTATGTTGCTTGTTTAGTGCTGAATTAGAGAATAATATTACAGTGGAACCTATCTTATGTTGCTTGTTTAGTGCTGAATTAGAGAATAATATTACAGTGGAACCTATCTTATAAGACCTTCTTTTTTTCTTCAGATTATTTGTCCATAACCTCTGTAAATTGACATCCTTTTTTAAGACTCACACCTTACATTTTTAAGACCGGTGTAACAGGCCATTTTGACACATAGTCAGTTTTGACCGGGAGGTCATTCTGGGCTAGCCAATTTTGACCCCCCTCAGTCAGTTTTGACCTCCCGTTCAAACTTCAAGAATAAGTACATTAGGACCTTTTAAAACGAAATATATGTAAATGTGCACAATATTAGTTGGAAAAGTGATCTAAAAAAAAAAGTTTTGACGCTTCCTTTGAAACTTCAAGAATAAGTACACTAGGACCTTTTAAAACGAAATGTACGCATAAATGAATGAATCTATGCATCTCGACAAGTTTGGGGGGGTTGGGGGGTAATTCCCGGTCAAAATCAGCTAGCCCAGAATGACTCCCCGGTCAAAACTGACTAGGCCAGTCAGTTTTGACCCCCCCCTTCAAACTTCAAGAATAAGTACTTTAAGGCTAGCGGATTTTGACGGGGGGGGCTAGCCCAGAATGACTCATCCCTCCAAACCTGTTGAGATACATAGATGCATACATATATGCATAAATTTCATCATCTGAAGTCCTAATGTACTTATTCTTGAAGTTTGAAGGAAAGCGTCGAAACGTTTTTATTTTTTAGAAAAAAATTAAAGTTTTTTTGTGTGTTTTTTTTTAATATCATTTTCCACCAAATATTATCCACGTTTACATTTAATTCGTTTTAAAAGGTCTTAAAGTACTCATTCTTGAAGTTTGAAGGGGGGGTCAAAACTGACTAGACCGGGGGGTCATTCTAGGCTAGCTGATTTTGACTAGGCCAGTCAGTTTTGACCCCCCCCCCCCCCCCCAGAATGACACATCCCCTTAAACCTGTTGAGATACATAGATGCCTACATATATGCATACATTTCGTCATCTGAAGTCCTAATGTACTTATTCTTGAAGTTTGGAGGGAAGCGTCGAAACTTTTTTTGTTTAGAAAATAAAGTTAAAGGGTTTTTTTCGATTTTTTTTTCCATATCCTTTTCCAACAAATATTGTCCACATTTACATTCAATTCGTTTTAAAAGGTCTTAAAGTACTTATTCTTGAAGTTTGAAGGGGGCGTCAAAACTGACTGGCCTAGTCAGCTTTGACCGGGGGGTCATTCTGGGCTAGCTGATTTTAACACATCCCCCAAACCTTAGATATACGTAGTTGTATACTAAATATGCATAAATATTGTTTCTAAAGGTCTTAATGTACTCATTCTTAAAGTTTGAAGGGGGGGTCAAAATTGACTAGGGGGTGGGGGGGGTCAAAACTGACTAGCCCAGAATGACCTCCCGTTCAAACTGGGCTGTGTCAAAATAGGCTGCTACACCTGATTTTTTTTAGATTTTGAGGGCAGGTCTTAAAAGGAGGTTCCTAGCTATTATTGTGGGGTCGAGGATGACCCCACTTACTGTACAGCCTTGGGGACTGTGCCATGGGCAATCGTGTTACCGTTCTCACGAGATCAGTTCCTCGGCTTTTTGGCGAAAGCGTGCTAGCGTATTCTTCAATTCATTTCAGTGTCGCCAACACGTCAGCTGTAACCGTGGCCGAACGGTTATGGCGCTCGCCTGGTAAACCATAGGTGTACTGCCAGGTTCAGTTCGCGGTCGGCTCTTATTTTTTTTTACTCTTTTGTCATTTTTGTGTGTTTTTGTTTAGTTTTATTCACGAATCACGTGTAAAAGATTATGTTGCCAGGAATTTCACAATCTTCTGTTTCGCCTGAAGTCAGTGGTACTGGCAACAGTACAAAGTGTAAACAACACAGCAAACGAAGACTTGCAACCATTAATCGGGAACATTCTTACTTTTCTCTGCAGCCGATACGCAAACGCCAAAGTAAGTCGAATCAAGTCGAAAGCAGCCAATCTCTCTCTTGAAAATATTGATATTCCAAATGAACCATGCATTATTTTTAATCTGGATCAAGTAGCAAATAGTTGTGAAGTTAGAACAAATGAAGAAGACAGCTTCCTCACTTCCCCTCTGCATAATTATAACTATGAAGTTGCTATCAAACAAAGGCCATCTTTCCATTGCCACTCCTGTCACAGATTTTTGTTTGAACAACAGTGTTGCTCATGGAAAAGCAAAGATAGTATGGATACATTCAGGCAAAGTTTGGGACTTGACAAAACTGCTGTCTTTTGCCTAACATGTCATTCACACCTGTCAAAAGGTGCAATGCCTGCAAGTTTTCATAGAAATAACCTAACAATAATAATAATAATAATAATCCTATTCCAGAGGTTCTCAAATGTCTCACATTTTCAAAAAAAAAGTTGATTTGAAAACTTCAGATTTTCCTGACTTTAGGTGTACTGCCAGGTGGTCAGTTTTGTGAGCGTGGCAGTGTTTTGCATTTACCTCTGAATGTGTCGGATATTATAGGGGAAGGGTTCCTAATATGGACCGGCTCCTAATATGGACCACCACAAACTAACGCGCTCAAAACAGTTTTATTCGCTGTATTCACCCTCTCTGGATAACTTGCACATGTCAAAACAGTTGCAGAAACAGAAATCTCAAAACCGTTTGGCTTTTTCTCTTTTTTCACGTTTGGCAGCGTTCACTCTAAATTTGCCGCCTAAAACGGACTCGTTTCTGTCTACAGCCAAAGCTTTTATCAAACAAAAATGGCTATATATGACAGCTAAAACCGTATTTGTTACATTTTAGCAGTGTTGACCCCGAGTTTCTACTGCAAACAAAAAATAATAGCAACATCTCAAAGTATGTGCGAGTCCCCTAATATGGACCACCTTCAACAAATCGAAGAAAATAAAAGCTAAAGGCTATTTTCATTAATTCACTAAGAAGCTTGCTGGTAATAACCAATAACTAACCCTCGAGATTTAAAAAAAATGCAACGAAAAGTCTTCTTTTCGTGGAAGTTGATAATTTCACTTATTTTCACTCTGTTTTTGATAAGCTTCTTTAGTTTCCTGGTGTGCTTCAAATAATGCTCTCATCAACCCGAAACAGATTAATCTAGAGCATATTTTAATTAGGCTGACTTGTACACTAAGTTGTATCATGTTATTTTGAAATATAGGGGGCTTTTTACAGTGATTCGTGAAGGCCGCTTCACTGGTCCATATTAGGCGCCCAGGCTCCTAATATGGACCCTTTGTGATTTTTTCTGTATTTAATTTTTGCTGAATGTGTATCAAAGCTATTTTACTCTAATTAGGCCTAACGGTTAACATAAGAAAGAAGGACTACCAAACACAAAATGAAACTTGTTTGCAAGAAAACAAGCTATTTATCAGCATGCAACAAAAAGTGGTCCATATTAGGAGCCCTTCCCCTATTCTTAACCAACTTCCTCTGCATCAAACTGAAACCGAACACGTATCTGTCTTTTATGAAAATGGACATAATATGTACTGGAGTTATTTCCAAACATAAACTTTCACCTGATAACATTTTACTCGCTTTACAGTGGTTAATAACAGCTATTGTGTTTTCAGCGTAGCAATATAGGGCCCGACATTTAGACAAGACAAGTATAATGCCGACGAGTCGAAGACGAGTCGCATTATACTTGTTCGAGTCTAAATATCGGACCCTATTGCTACGATGAAAACACAATAGCGTTTATTTATCTATTCTGACATTAAATTCTGTGTTAAAATCATGTTTTTGTCAGCAACAAGTACCAGAATGGTCCATGTCGTTGATTGCAGACGACGGTTCCCTTTCCGAATGAAGCCACGGAAATAACCGAACATTGAAAAACTCACGGACATGTATTACGGAGAAAACTCGAGATAACCGGATGTTTAGCATTACGTCAATATGCTAGGAATCATATGACGTCATGACGTATCATGCTTGCCTACGTAGATTGTATGTTCGAAAGTCTGACTTCTGTTGGGAATTCGCGTGGTGAAGACTGCGGTAAATCTGTAGATGATAAGAGAACAAGGATTGTCTCAGAAGAAACGACTAAATGTTTCAGACCGGTAACTTCATTTCAACATTGCACTATACAATAGACGTTCTATGTGACAGGAGAGTTTGCTGATTTTGTGTTAAACATTTGAGAGATCGTCTGCTAGAATCAGAGATAGGTCGCTTCAGATTGCAGCTTCTGGAAATGTGCACGGTTTGTTGCCTGTTAAAGAACTGGATTTTACACGTAATGTATGTCATGTACATTAAGCAACAACAAAAACACACACAAAGCAAATGGCATCGCCTGTCGACTTGTCACATAAACAAACCTGGCGAGGTATGCGTGTACTTTATACACGTGGAAGAAACCGGAACCATGCGTCTTTGTTATTGACAATATGCTTTTGGATATTGGCAAAAATGGCCGACTTTCGTAGCATTATGCTTTGATGATCGGAAAAGGGAAGTGTGAAACCATCCAATCACAGCCCCCGAATTCACCCACGTGTCCATCAGAATAGCTATATTATGAGTTATTTCTAATATGCTGACTGTTAGCAAATGATAACAGGCATGTCGAGAAAAAAGATATCAAGCATGAGCCTTTTATGCGAATGCTGATATCGTTTGTGAGACATGACTGTTATCATTTGCTAACAGTCCGCATATTAGAAATAACGGTTTTATTACCGTTTAATTCGACCAAAACAAATTTCGAAGCGACCCCGCAAATTAGACAGAACAGCCGCAATGGGAACTTGAGCGCTCCTACCTGATTATGCCTGTCAGTCAAAGAATTCTCGTGACCTGGGTCAGCCAATCAGAGTAATACTCCTGACGTGATGAATATTCACAGATCAAATGCGTTTGACACACAACAATCTCACAAGATAAACCATGTTCAACATGCGTTTCGGTTGCTTCGCTTTTTCTTGTTGAATAGAGAGCGACAGATTTCGAACCGACTCAAGACGGATGGGAAATGACGTAAAGATACATTTGACGTAACGCGAGTGACGCAATTTCACTTGATTTTTTTAACTTAGGTAATTTAGATTTCAAGTGAGCCGGCATTTCACACTCAAAGGATGGGCGGTACCTTGCTGTTCCGTAAAGCACCCACCGACAAAACTCGCTTATTGGTATTTTTTTTTAGATAAAGAGAGTATTATCTGACAGGATTTGAAGTGTCATTCTGTAGAATAAATCACGCTGATCTTGTTGATTTAAATTTTTACTTTGTTTTGTCAATTTTTAGCTTGATAAACAAAAAGGGTCCCTACCTGAACGTTATAACATTTAACAGGTCACCTAGAATCCGTCCTGATTGGTCAAAAAGCCATATGGGGCACTGAATTGGTAATAAAAGCCAATAATCCAATCTACGCAGACTTGGACTTACACAACGCTGGATCAAAGCTAAGCAAGCCACATGATGATAGTGTTTGATGGGATTTTGAACAAAACTTTGAAAAAAGAGGGCCCCAAAGGGGGGGTATCATCACGATCACGGGAAGGGACATTTTAGCTTTCACGATCACAGTTACCTTGATTTTTGTTTTCACGATCACGAACACCTTGACGAATAGAGGATCATAGAGTGATACAGCTGTGAAAAATGTACGTTGAAAATAAAATGCTTTGCAATAATGCCCATCACGATCACGAAAACAAATGACGATCACGATCACGAGACTTGATTTTTTTGTCATCACGGATCACGGGCAAAGTCCCATCACGGTCACAGAAATGGAAATTTCGGCAATCACGGTCACAGAAAGGTAAAAAAACGCCAATCACGATCACGATTTTAAACCCTTTGGGGCCCTCAAAAAACACAACATGAAGTTATGGTCCCTGCTGATAACTCTGCATATCAGTGAAGCCTTGAACGAGTTACACACACTTCACCTATGTTGTATGTCCAGAGGTCTAAACATAGCCCTGTAAATATATACAAGATTAAAAATGGAGAGGAAATGGCATTTCCATGGCGTTTTTCTGAGGGCAGAAATGGATTCAGCCATGCAAGAGACAGCAACATATAGCTTTCAATGTACTTGCGAAACAGGCTTTACAATGTAGACTCTCGGTTCAGAAAAGATATGATGTATTTGCTTCAGTCAGCAGTAGCATTATGACAAGTTACTTCTCAGACAAGCTGCATCAATCTACATGAAAATCCGATCTCCATTTGCAACTGGAAGACAAAGTAGAATTTGTGCAAAGGATGCTAAGAATATTAATACCACTTCATCTTTGAATTTACTAAATCGTTCAACAATCCAAATGCTGTTTAAACATCGATTTTATATTTACATTATACTGCTACAGTATAATGCTTTCCCAAATTGAATGTATGGCAGAACATTCATAAAAGAAATGTTCCACACAATCAATCTTATCTGGACAGAATGAACATTTCTGAATAACACTACTGCCCATTTTGCACAACCTAATATTAGTCGGATATATGTTATGCAGTATCTTCCAGTGCAATTCTCTCAGTCTTAATTCTTTCAACACAGTCCTTACAATGTGCCAATGCCATTTTGTTAGTTCTATATTAAACGTATGCATCCAGAAATTCAGACAACTTGAGTTGTGTTTGGTTTTACTTATTCAATGTCATCTTTATGAACGTGCTGTAGATAACTTTTTATGATCACAAAGCAGAACATTGTTTTCTTTGGATTGCATGAGCATACGCCGGATATCTTTATTATAAACAGGGTACCAGCAGCCTGGACAACATTGTGTTCTATCATCAGTAAAGATACCCACTTTTACCTTAATCTACTCTAAGATAACAGCCACTTATTAACACATATCAGCAACTACTGCGATCCCACATTTAATCAAAAATAACACATTATTTTGGTACATAATCTTGTTTATTATTCCAGACTGTTACTAACAGTGGGTTCTCTATTTCTGTATGAGTATTATTCTCTATCCACAATTTTAGGGCCTCCTCCCTAAAAAGGGCTAAATGAACAAGTTCTTCTTTTAATTACTTCCATAAAGACTAAGTTGACTAACACACACGAACAATTGCAAAATGGCCTGTCAGAGGTTATGTCATTTTTGCTGAAGAGGGGAGAGAGGGGGGTGGGGGTGTTGGTAGATGGGGGAGGGGAGGAATTTTACTCCAGCAGTGTTGTTACTGTTTTGCTTAATCTTCTGATGTCTTTATGATCTGCTGAAAAGTGAAGAGGCTACTGTTTTTCCTGACCGAAACAGTTGTTATGGCGTGATAGTCATCTGTGACAGTGTTGCTACATTTCTTTGCTAATCTGTTGAAACCGGGAGGTGTCTTCAGTCCCGCGTCGTTTTGAATGTCATAAGTTTGACTTTAAGTAATTTACCAAATACAGCTTTTCTTAGACAAATGACGCCATTGATTGAGCAACCATACATTTTCAGCTAGTGCTGGTTTTGATCTGAATTGCATTTTTGACTCACATGCGAAGCAAAAGTGAGTCTATGTACTCACCCGAGTCGTCCGTCCGTAAAACTTTAACGTTGGATATTTCTTGGACACTATTAAGTCTATCAACACCTGATGTGGCCTGATGGTGTATGGTTACAAGATCTCAAAAAACATGTGCGGCAACTTGACCTCACTTCAAGTTCAAGGTCACAGGGGCCGTAATTGTTGTCTTAAAAACGACCATTTTTCACATTTTCTTCTGAAGTTATCGAGAATGGCAACCTTAGCTATGTATGCTATACAGGGCAATGTAAGCCCTATCTTTGGACACCAGTTTGGTTGACCTTGCTTCAAGGTCAAGGTCGCAAGGGTCCTTAAAAGTTGGATTGTATACATATTTTGAAGTGACCTTGACCCTGAACTATGGAAGATAACTGTTTCAAACTTAAAAATTATGTGGGGCACATGTTATGCTTTCATCATGAGACACATTTGGTCACATATGATCAAGGTCAAGGTCACTTTGACCCTTATGAAATGTGACCAAAATAAGGTAGTGAACCACTAAAAGTGACCATATCTCATGGTAGAAAGAGCCAATAAGCACCATTGTACTTCCTATGTCTTGAATTAACAGCTTTGTGTTGCAAGGTCACATGTATTTTGGTAGGAAAAATGTGTAAAGTAGTTCTTAGTGTATGATGTCATTTCTAGGTTTAGTTATTTGACCTTGACCCTGAAGGTCAAGGTCATGTAAAGGTCAAGGTCAAGAATGTGAGTTGTATGGGCTTTGCCCTTCTTGTATCCTATGAATTGCTCCTCAAAATCAAGTTGGATGATAAAATGTATCCCCGATTGTCATGCGTGTCATATTTCTTGATTATTCACACAAACAATCGGGTGTGAACTGTTTTTGTCGGGTTTACGTTAACGTTTCACTGAAGGAAATGCTTTTAATGTGTAAAACAAAACACTCTGGAGAATTTCATGTAAACGGGAAAAAGCACTACACTTTAATTTATGTAGTTACTGAACGTAGATTGAGCTTGCATGATGTTATTTGAATATCGCAACGACAGCGATGACGTTGGAATATGACGTCATGGCTTTATTTATCTGTCTTTGCCTTTTTTCCCCATTTTGTTTTCAGCGAAGACTTTTTCAAAACACCTGCACATTTTTTGTGCAACAGCTACTGAGCCACCTGTACATATATTTTTAAAGGTTGTATACGTCCTGTCGGAAGGCGGGGAGCTAGATCATTAACAAGTGTCCTTTAAAACAAAGTTTAGGCGAAGTATTTTGTGTCTCTTTTGAAACGGACACAACTTTTGATCCCGAAAAAGAATGTTTCTGAAACTGTACACACTTATATGGATACAACCACTTGCTAAGCATGCACAATTTCGATGATGTTACATGTGTCTCCGTGGCGTTACCAACGTTCAAAGAGTTTTCACGGAAAACCATTACAACGTCTACTCTCAGGTTATGTTTCTTTCTACATAAAGCTCGCACACAGAAGAGAGCATTTGTCAGCGTCCTTTGTAATTTGAAGAGATTGCTTTGTGTTGTTTTAGATTTATTGCATATTAACTGTAGCTACCCAGGACAAAAATTCTCAAAAAAACAGGATTTCTTATCATTTTCAACCTTGTGGGCGCTCTCTTTTACACGTTAGATCAACTTGACCTGACTGCGCGGCAGTTTTAAACGAAATTGGTATGCCCTGTTGGGTAAGACTCCAACGAAACTCAGTGGTGTAAAACACGTGAAAAGGTTGTTTAGTTTTATTCGCCTCTTTGACGCTTTAAAGAGAACCATGCTGTCAAAACCCCACATTGTTTTGTGACGTCATACCGAAATCATACTCATATCCTTTAAACCACTTTGTAAGCAGGAAAAAGGCAAATCTTCATACACCCATATGTTTTTGGCCTAAACACTGCTGTTTAACATGATATCTGTAGAACTGAAGAAACATCCTCTTTTGTTTGGTGCTCAGTGTGGTAGGGATGTTTTGCCTTCGAATTGTGAATTGACCCTGCTACTGCTGAGTTCCACGACAAAACAATTTAGAGAGTTCATTTATATGTCTTTCACATGACACAATTTTTTCGAGTAAGTACCGATTGTCCGACCATTACACAGTGCTCATTCTTGACACCTTGCCTACGTTGTAACTATGACGTCACTATGACGTCACGTGTGACGTCACTGATGTTGTTGCGATGTTCAAATAACATTCTGCAAGCTCAATCTACATTCAGTAGCTACATAAACTAAATTGTCCTGCTTTGTTGAAATTGACCAGAGTGTTTTGTTTAACTTTACAAGGAAAGAGGTTTAAAGCTACGCCTTTTTTTTTTTTTAAACCGGTCCTGTACAAACTTCTGTTACGGATAAACAAATAGAATAACCAAACGAGCAAACAAACAACGACATAAATAAGCAAGAAAAAAATGCAAACAAACAACCAAAAAGAAAACCAAATCAGCAAGTAAGCAAACCTGCAAAACGTTGATAGAACCAACACTTTAAATTAAACAGAACATCATCGCGCCTGTTTACAAGTCTGCCCACCTCTGGCAAAACATAGTAAGTCCATTTTTGTCAAATATGAGATTGTTATGTCATCATTACGTGCGCATCAGGGCGCATTTTGTCAGTAAATATAAAGTGTCAATGTCGTTTAGTTTCAAAGATAACATAAAGTAAGTCCATTTAAAAAGATTTAAGTTCTCAAAAAACAACGGCAGAACACAGCAACTCAACGAAGATTTGACATCTCAACGCGTATGCCGTGTGCAACGAACGTCTTGAACTCGCGACGGCAGAACACAGTAACTGTGTGAGCCAATCAGAGTGACGATACCAAAATTGAACCAATCAGAATGTTCGATTTACTTTGCATGCATCTGCAGATAATCATGGCGACCTTTCCGACAGCAGCTTGACTTCTTGAAAGAAAGGTAAGTCGAGTCAGGACTGTATCGTTTGTTTATTCATAACTTTACAATATTTCACGCATTCTCCGTGATCTTGACAAAGGATGATGCTGTCAGAGAGAAAGAGTGAGAGAGAGGTCTGAATAACGCAATGGTTGTGAGTGTAATAGTAAATATTTGATCAAGACTTGAAAACAGTTCATGGCCCGGCCACAGTTTCCGGAAATCAGCTCATTGACCGGAGGTCAGTGACTGTTAACATGGAAGAGCCGGCGGATCGGACAGTGAGGCCTGTCAGAGTGAGGGGGAGGGGGGGTGTGGCTTTCAGCTGGGTCGTTCACTGCGAAAAGAAAAAGTCGTTTGGAAGGTGGCTGCTCATTCGGGGGTATTTACTGTTGAAAACAAACTTGTGCTAAGCAAAATAATGTAGTCTTGCATGGCAGGTAAGCTGCTTAAATATGTTCCTGACATTGATGTTATGCCTAATCTTTCAGTCTGCGTTTAAAGCCACATAACGGTTTTTTTCTTGTGACGCAAACGTACAACCAACAAGCGATTATAACTAAATTCAACAATACCGACCCCTCATCTGGCAGCTCAAAGTTTGTTTCTTCCTATGTTTCCAAACATGCGCATATTTAAGTGAATGAAACATGTTCTTCTTTTTGTTCTACAAGAACAAAGTTTAAAAAAAAAAACAAGAAGGTATACTGAGACATATACCGGAAACACATCCGACACAGTCACCAAACCAGAATTCGAATTCTTACCGGAATCTTCATCAGAACTCTGATCCAGGTCTTCTGTCATACAACTTAGTGGATCTAAGATGCCTAGACTCTGACATTTCAGATGAGGCAGAACCGACTCCAACAACGAGAGCTGGATCTTCTAAGTAAAGGGCTCAAAGGACATTTAAAAACACCACATGCAGCCCTGAAAGTCCCACATATCAAATGAAATGTTATTAGCCAAAGGAAATATTCCAACGTATCAACGGCTCTAATCAAAATCCAGTTACTGACCACAACTTATACACAGAGTTATACATTTACTGTACTTTCACATATTTTTTTTAACAAAACCACACATCCACACTTCCCGGACATAATGACCTAAAATATAAAATGTTTTGGGTGTGGGAAAAAGCAGTGTAAGCAGCGGACTGCAATAGCTTCATTAATACATGAAGCACAATGATGCAAGTTGCTTACTAGCAAAATATTAGTGTACCCACTTCATATTTAGGCATACATTACCAGAAGCTAAGCTTAACCCATTAGGATGTCCAGTTTGTTTTGCAAGTCAGTACTCGCAAATGTATTTTGAATGATTTTTTTTTTATAACAAAACTAGCATTCATGACCCGGCTTTGCCCAGGTGTTTCCCAGATAAGATTCACCCTGTCGAGACGAGATACAACGCGATTTTATGGATACATCGCTGGTGTAACGTACATATCCCGTGACCCATCAAAGCTAATGTTACGTTTTCAGCGGATTGTTAGGTGTCAGGCTGTCTTCAGCAACAATACACTTTTACTACCTTTCGTTGCGTGCCAGTAGCTGTCGGACCAAATGTCAGTGACAACGCCACCCAGATGTCTCGTCTTACCTGTAGCGGGGGAAAGCTGAGACTGCGTGCTGTGATTTGGGACCCCAGGTGTTACTCACGAGATGTGCAGAAGAAAGAAATCGTGATACCAGAAACGTGGCTGTTGTATTTAATTTCAGACAATTGTCAAAGGTGCACATAGATCTGAACAATCTTGACGCGGGTTGTTGTCTGTGTGTCTTCCAACCGTATGTCTGTGTTTGTCTGCTTGTGTGTGTCTGTCTGTCCAGCAGTTTGTTTGTTTGTTTGTTTGTTTGTTTGTTTGTTTGTTTGTTTGCTTAACGCCCAGTCCACCACGAAGGGTGATATCAGGGTGGTGCTGCTTTGACATTTAACGTGCGCCACACACAAGACAGAAGTCGCAGCACAGGCTTCATGTCTCACCCAGTCACATTATTCTGACACCGGACCAACCAGTCCTAGCACTAACTCCATAATGCCAGACGCCAGGCGGAGCAGCCATTAGATTGCCAATGTTAAAGTCTTAGATATAACCCGGTCCGGGTTCGAACCCACGACCTCCCGCTCACTGGGCGGACGCCTTACCACTAGGCCACCGTGTTGCGGTTGTCCAGCAGTTAGAACCCGGCTTCGCCCAGGTGTTAGAAGAGCCAACATGTGCCCAAGTAACTATCACCTGGGAGTTTTGTAAATTTATGAAAGAATGACTCATGAAAGACAAAAGTGCTCACGTAATTTTGACAGGTGAGAACGGTTAATCACACAAGCATTCGCCAGTTTGTCATGATACCAAGAGTTACCTCCTTCAAAGTTCCTGAATATTCTACAAGTGTTTTGTTGTGAAGTTGCTTACACATTTAACAACAGGTTGTGAGACAATTTAAACACTTAGAATCAACATAATTTGATCGTTTAATACCGGAAGAAAATTTCAAATTTGGTTCAAATGCCATGAGTTACCTCCAATCCTTGAGAAAGTTTCAGATAATTGTGCAGCACTTTCAACTTCGTAATTGTACACCCTTTCAGGATGAACTTCTCTTTGAAAACAACAGAATGTAAAAAAAACCCATCAAATACATATCTTTAGTCTCGTTCTGCTTGCAGCTGATCTTCAACAAGTCGCGTAAGGCGAAATTACTACATTTAGTCAAGCTGTGGAACTCACAGAATGAAACTGAACGCACTGCATTTTTTCACAATGACCGTAGTCCGCCGCTTGTGCATAACGGAGTGAAACTGACGAGCCTGTTCAGCGCGGTAGTGGTTTCGCTGTGCTGCATAGCACGTACGCTTTTCTGTACCTCTCTTCGTTTTAACTTTCTGAGCGTGTTTTTAATCCAAACATATCATATCTATATGTTTTTGGAATCAGGAACCGACAAGGAATAAGATGAAATTGTTTTTAAATCGATTTCGGAAATTTAATTTTGATCATAATTTTTATAGTTTTAATTTTCAGAGCTTGTTTTTAATCCAAATATAACATATTTATATGTTTTTGGAATCAGGAAATGATGTAGAATACGATGAACGTAAATTTGGAACGTTTTATATAAAAAAGTTATTACAATTTTCAGATTTTTAATGACCAAAGTCATCAATTAATTTTTAAGCCACCAAGCTGAAATGCAATACCAAAGTCCGGCCTTCGTCGAAGATTGCTTTACAAAAATGTCAATCAATTTGATTACAAATGAGGGTGTGACAGTGCTGCCTCAACTTGTAAAAAAAATCCGGATATGACGTCATCAAAAGTATTTATCGAAAAAAAGAAAAAAACATCCGGGGATATCATTCCCAGGAACTCTCATGTCAAATTTCATAAATATCGGTCCAGTAGTTTGGTCTGAATCGCTCTACACACACACACGCACAGACACACACACACACACACGCACATACACACGACACACACACACACACACACACACACACACACACACACACACACACACACACCAAGTGATGCACAGACACACATACACACACAAACACAACCTTAGATAAAATATGGTTGGTGTATGTGGTAATAATTATCACCATGCGATGGAAGTGTACACTACATTGGGGTGTGCACGTTAAAGATCCCACAATTGACAAAAGGGTCTTTCCTGGCAAAATTGTATAGGCATAGATAAAAATGTCCACCAAAATACCCGTGTGACTTGGAATAATAGGCCGTGAAAAGTAGGATATGCGCCGAAATGGCTGCGATCTGCTGGCCGATAGCGTGATGTATTGTGTAAAACAAATTCCATCTCACACGGCATAAATAAATCCCTGCGCCTTGAATATGTGCGCGATATAAATTGCATTAAATAAAAAACGCTCGCGCTGGACCCGAGTACTCTTCAGACTGGCTCGCTCAATAAATATAAATGTTTGGATCGAATGTCTGTGGTGTGAATGTTGGTTTCTGACCAGAAATGCAGATCTATCTCTGGCCGATTCATAGATTCAACCTACAAACTGCGACCTCATCTGTGATCAGATGGCCAAGCAATGCGTGAAATCTTTTATTCTAAAGCCTTATGGCTCGTTTCGACAAGCATTAAACGGATGAAATTAACCACACGCAGTTTATTCTTCAGAAAAATGCACACACAAAATGGGTTGGGTTCGGAGATTTGTACATAAACGTCTTCCTCGCGATAGATTCGCTTATTATTTTGTCTTATGAAGCCGTCATCAACACGAACACAATGATTGCAGAAGCAAACTCTGTACCTACACGACCGAGACACAAGACTGATTATTTCACAGCTGCAATGAGACTAGAGAACAAAGACGTTTTGGGTAAGCTTACTCACGTCAGGTCTTCACTGACAAGCAAGGAACAGACGGAAAATTCCGAACAAAAGTAAATGACGTCAAAGTCTCTTTCGCTTTGCGTGTAACTTTGTCATGACGTATTTTTGTGTGACGCGTTCGGCTGTTCTATCAGGTCAATGGCTGCGTGTTGCCCCGCCGGTGTGAACTCCTCCTACGGCCAAGTCGTTTTTGTGGTTTATTTCGCATTTAGGTCCCAGGTAACATTATGAAGTTTTAATACGATCAATCGGGCCTATTATCAAGTTACTGTATCAACTTTTGAACGAACTGCGCCCAGTAGTTTCCCAGCAATAAGCTGTTAAGTGGAGAAAGACAGACAGACACACAATTAAAGTCTGCTGAGCCCTAGTACTAGCGTACTCGGGGGAAAAATATATATAAAAAAAATACCTGCGCTTATAGAACTGTACCCACGGAATACGCGCGATATAAGCCTCATATTGATTGATTGATTGATATGATGCTATGACACCTTAGGCCAAAGTACAAACGGTAGTTTTGTGATGATATGTCATTTGTGAGGAATTACAGATGATTTTGTGCAGAAACGTACGTCGCGTGTCTCCCTTCGGACAGAAAAATAAGGGTGCAACCGCTTCGGACAGATTTGCCTAGTGCAACCACGGTATACGGTGTGTGGAACAAAGGTCTCGGTGGTATGCCGACTTTATAACATTATCTTTGTAACTCGGCCTTGACACTGCTGGTTGACAGAGACTTGTCAACTGTACTTAATACACATTGCCGACAGGTGTTACAGTGGTGATGCTCAGCCAGAATGGATAATCACTCATCATTTTTTAACGAGGTTTGGTACTCTAACCAATCACTGAAATCTGTTTCATTCCAAATGACTGATCTGCAATATGGTGTCACCCTACGTGATAGAATAATATGCATATGACCTGCGCTTGAAATGTGTAAATACTTGAAGGCCAACGTTCACAAACACATTGAAGCAATGAAACAAATCGATGATATGATGCTATGACAGCCTCATATTGATTGATTGATTGATTGATATGATGCTATGACACCTTAGGCCAAAGTACAAACGGTAGTTTTGTGATGATATGTCATTTGTGAGGAATTACAGGTGATTTTGCGCAGAAACTTACGTCGCGTGTCTCCCTTCGGACAAAAAAATAAGGGTGCAACCGCTTCGGACAGATTTGCCTAGTGCAACCACGGTATACGGTGTGTGGAACAAAGGTCTCGGTGGTATGCCGACTTTATAACATTATCTTTATAACTCGGCCTTGACACTGCTGGTTGACAGAGACTTGTCGACTGTATTTAATACACATTGCCGACAGGTGTTACAGTGGTGATGCTCAGCCAGAATGGATAATCACTCATTTTTAACGAGTTTGAGTACTCTAACCAATCACTGAAATCTGTTTCATTCCACATGACTGATCTACAATATGGTGTCACCCTACGTGATAGAATAATATGCATATGACCTGCGCTTGAAATGTGTAATTATTACCCCCTCTGCTTCTTTACCTCCAAATAAATAAAGAAAGAAAGCTTCTTTACCTCTGTAAACTTGTAGAGCTAGTTATTTTTCGATAAACACCCAGCAACCAAACAAATAACGACCCAGCAACAGCCTGAATCCTCGATAGCGCAATGGGTTGAGAAGCTGTTCTGCGTCGGTTCTACTTTTGCGACTGAAAAGTTCCGAACGCTCTAATGTACGAAGTATACATCTCTGGAGCAAACAATACAAACATACCGCATTTAAATTAACAACTACAGGCTTGAAAACATGAATCTCCATATAAAATCCATGAGTTTGGTTGTTTTCTGAATCTAGGTCTGCTGTGCACAAACGTTCATCACAAGCAAATTCCCAAGGCAAGTAACTCTCATACTTTGTCTAGCGACAAGAGTAGTTCCCCTTTCAAATTTCTTTTCACTCAGTTTCTTCGACAACAGACTGCAATCCGACGGTCAGTTTTCAACAATATTTCATTTAATAAATAGATCACACGCAACCAAATGCACACACCTCATCAATTTAAACAACATAAAGCGGTTTCATACACTATTTTCCCCAGAAAACTGAACTTCATACAGTTTTTAACGTTGGAACACGGGTGCAAAAGTTCGTCTGCTAGTCCCATTTGACGAAAGAACATTATCCTAAGCGATACCAAAACATATACAGAACACACAATATCTGCCTTTGCCGCCACAGCAGAATAACAGCATATCTGTGTACTTGATTTTAGTCCAAAATAGGAAAACTGACAAGAAGTGTTAACAGAATGGAATGATTTGCACGGAACTATACAACCGCGCATTAATCGATCGCCTGCGCAGGTTGAGTGAATAGGATTCGATCAAACTTTCGCAAAAAAACTCCTCTTTTCTTTGAAAAACTGAAGAAAGGAGGAATAAAGAGGTTACACACCTCGTCTCAGTGATTATAAAAAATAATGGTCTCAGTTCGCGGTCATGAAAAAGCTCGCTAAAGCTCGCATTTTTCATGATCCGCTAACTTCGACCATTATTTTTAATAATCACTGAGACTCGGCATGTAACCTCTACATACTTGAAGGCCAACGTTCACAAACACATTGAAGCAATGAAACAAATCGATGATATGATGCTATCATGACACCTTAGGCCAAAGTACAAACGGTAGTTTTGTGATGATATGTCATTTGTGAGGAATTACAGGTGATTTTGTGCAGAAACGTACGTCGCGTGTCTCCCTTCGGACAGAAAAATAAGGGTGCAACCGCTTCGGACAGATTTGCCTATTGCAACCACGGTATACGGTGTGTGGAACAAAGGTCTCGGTGGTATGCTGACTTTATGACATTATCTTTGTAACTCGGCCTTGACACTGCTGGTTGACAGAGACTTGTCGACTGTACTTAATACACATTGCCGACAGGTGTTACGTTACAGTGGTGATGCTCAGCCAGAATGGATAATCACTAATTTTTAACGAGTTTGAGTACTCTAACCAATCACTGAAATCTGTTTCATTCCACATGACTGATCTACGATATGGTGTCACCCTACGTGATAGATTAATATGCATATGACCTGGGGTAAAAAAAAGACATAAACTAGTCGCGTGCAGCGAAATTGATACATTTAGTCAAACGGTCAAACTCACAGAACGTAACTGAACGCACTGCATTTTTTTCACAAAGACAATAGGGTTGTCAATACACGTATAAGAAAGCGCTGACACATTCAAAGCGGCCTGCTAATCGCTTGAAGTGACAGCCAGTATAGCGCAGTAGTAATTGTGCTCAAGAGGAAAGCGCGCTTTTCTATATTCTTTTAACTTTCTGAGCTTGTTTTCAATCTAAACATAACATATCAATATGTTTTTAAATTCAGGAAATGATAAAGAATAAAATGAAATCATTTTTGCATCCGTTACTGAAAAACATTGTTGAATTAGAATTTTGAGATGTTTAATGACCAAACTCGTTAATTTAATGTTTACTCTTCCAAGCTGAAATGTAATGCCATAGTCCGGGCTTCGTCGAAGATTGCTTGACCAACATTTCAATCAATTTGATCAAAAAATGAGGGCGTGACAGTGCTGCCTCAA
Organism: Littorina saxatilis; assembly: GCF_037325665.1. Lineage (NCBI taxonomy): Eukaryota > Metazoa > Mollusca > Gastropoda > Littorinimorpha > Littorinidae > Littorina > Littorina saxatilis. The sequence goes on from NC_090247.1 coordinate 61,853,613, forward strand.
CGTTCACGTAAAGCCGGATATGACGTCATCAAAGACATATATCGAAAACAAGAAAAAGAAATGGGGATATCATCTGGAGGAATATGTATGTAAAGTTTCATGAAAATCGGTCCAGTAGTTTTCTCGGAATCGCTCTACACACACGCGCGCACACTCTCACACATATACCATCACCCTCGTCTCGATGCCAATGCAGTCTATGTTGAAACATTTAGTCAAAACTTGACTAAATGGAAAAAGCCCTATGCAGTTCTGAGACATCCTGCTTGCAGCCGCGCGCGGAGAGACAATTTTTCCCTCTTTATCTTCACTGCGCTGGCTGCAAAACCCCTCACGATGAGGTGTTTTCAGACAGGCCAGACACAGCTTGTCCCGGAGGTGCATGGCGCGGTGGACAGTATCCATGGACCAAAACCGACTAGACCAGTGCAGTCAACCAGGAAAAAATGTGACCCTCCACCACGGAATGAGTCGCATGTCACCTTTGCATGATTTTCATATTTTTACATTTTCTTAAAGAGTTTGTTGTGCTCTATGCAGTGGTAAAAACCGTTTTAGAAAAGAGCGAAAACTGTTTGAGTTATAAGCCTGTGACTAAGGTGACCCTCACACTGTTACACAGAACCGCGCGAGGTGACATGCGACTCATTTCGTGGTGGAGGGTCACAAATGTGATAGGACGTCGCGCGTAAATTAACTCAGCCGTGCAAACGAACGAACGCCAAGCAACATTCCTGTGTACGACACGTTTGGGTTGACACAGAATCAAAGTAACCTCGGTCTCGTGTGGATGTTCATGTAGAACTGAGAGCACAACTGACAGTTGTCGTCATTTCTTGCTGTAACTGTAAGTATGTTATCTTCTGTGTGTGTATGTGTGTGTGTGTGTGTGTGTGTGTGTGTGTGTGTGTGTGTGTATGTGTATGCGTGTGTGTGTCGTTGTGCGTACATGCGTGCAGGCGTGCGTGCGGGCATACGTGCGTGCGTGCGTGCGTGCGTGCGCGTGTGTTTGCGACAGTATGTGCGAACGCTTTTTGCGTCTATTGATTTTTGAATAGGTCATCAGTGAAAGAGACAGAACTTGAGGAATGCCGGATCGCGCTTTTTTAATTATTGTTCAGGTGCCTGTAGTAAAAGTTTGATGTTCGAGGGATGTTACCTCACAAGGACGAATATAGATATTGGCCCGGTTTGCACTGAAACAAATGCAATAAAGCCTCACGCCTAAATCACCTTAGTAGCATGCAATGCAAACAGGAAAGAGGAAAGAACGAAGGCAGATACGCTGACACAGGATCATATAGTTGTGTGTCTCGGTCGCGCTTGGAAGAGGTGCTGAGAGTGTTACTTGCAGTTGTCATGATAATACTTTCTTGTTGTAAGTATCTTGAATTCTCTGGGATTTTATTTTTCCCTTCGTTTTTGAGCTTTTTCGATGCCGTACAACGGCTTAATGGGTCGATAAATGAGTTTGATTGTTCCCGTGGGTGGGTGGTGGTAGTGTGGGAGGGGGGGGGTGCGTGCATGCATGCAGGGGACGCGTGCGCCGCGTGTCTTTATGTGCTTCTGTCTTTGTGTGTGTAAATGCTCGCGTGATAACCTCAGTGCGTGTGTAATACAATGTGCGCGTGAGTACATCTAATGACGCAATGTCACGAGTTTGATGTTTGCACAGTTTTGGAGTGTGCATGAAGAGACGCATGGCGCAGTAACAACAGGACATGATATAACGCGACCTAAGAAATAAGAGGCCGCAGGCACTGATGCATGACTTAAACCTGACATGACGTATGTTAATTTGTTTTGCCATAAATCATCCTCGATGCTCCGGGTCAAATAGTGTTTGAAAAGGAATTGCGCACAGCCGTTACCGGATGCATTTTTTTTACAATCGGTCCCAGGTTATAAATTGTCTTTTTTATTGATTATGAAAAAGCATTTGATTATGTGAAAAGAGCTTTTCTATGGAAGAAGATGTTTGACGCTGGTATAAATGGGCGAATGCTAAATATTATTTAAAATTTGTATAGTAAGGCCAAGTCATGTGTTTTGGTAGGTAACCAAAAGTTAGATTTCTTTCAATGTTTTACCGGTGTACATCAAGGGGAAAACTTGTCTCCTGCATTGTTTGCTGTGTATTTAAATGATTTACAAGCGTATATGTTTAATAAAACTGAACACCTCCCTACTATTGAAAGAGAGGTTACTATGTTGGACTTACAGCCGGATGATGCTGAGCTGATGTTTACAATGTTTATTTTAGTATATGCAGATGATACAACCATTTTAGCAGAATCCCCAGAAGCATTACAAGACTCGCTTAATGTGTTGTCCGAATACTGCGATCTGTGGAGTTTGCGGGTGAACGCCAAAACAACGAAAATAGTTGTTTTTTCAAGAGGTAAAATACGAAAATTGCCATTATTTAAATACAAAGATGAATTAGTTGAGGTCGTCTTTGGTTTTCAATATTTGGGTCTATTTTTTAATTATAATAATAAGTTTAATAAATCACAAAAGTTGTTATATGATAAGGCCTCTCGAGCAATGTTTAGCTTGTTAAAGAAGTGTAGAATATTGTCGTTGTCCATAGATATTCAAACTCCCCCCGCGGGTTAGGGGGAATAATTTACCTGATGCTCCCCAGCATGTCGTAAGAGGCGACTAACGGATTCTGTTTCTCTTTTTACCCTTGTTAAGTGTTTCTTGTATAGAATTTAGTCTCCGCCTGGCGTCTGGCATTATGGGGTTAGTGCTAGGACTGGTTGGTCCGGTGTCAGAATAATGTGACTGGGTGAGACATGAAGCCTGTGCTGCGACTTCTGTCTTGTGTGTGGCGCACGTTATATGTCAAAGCAGCACCGCCCTGATATGGCCTTTCGTGGTCGGCTGGGCGTTAAGCAAACAAACAAACAAAATAGAATATAGTCAATTTTTGTAAAGATTTTAGTCAAGCAGTATGTAAGAAATGTTAAGTCATTTGTACTGGAAACTTGCATTCTCCCAGTAAGGTAATATATTGTACTACGTTGCAAGCCCCTGGAGCAAATTTTTGATTAGTGCTTTTGTGAACAAGAAACAATTGACAAGTGGCTCTATCCCATCTCCCCCCTTTCCCCGTCGCGATATAACCTTCGTGGTTGAAAACGACGTTAAACACCAAAGAAAGAAAAGAAGAAGCTGGTTAATGCATTTTGCGAGTATTTCTAGCTCTTCTGCGGTGCAATAGGCCCTATAGACGATGAAGGTGTCTAAGATCTCAGGAGATGCGTGTGTAACCACTATGTATTCAGTCAAATCCGTGTAAGAGGCTTTCAACTGACGGGGACAACCAAGCCACCATTATGCACCGACTTGACATAGATCAACAGACGTGCCGTTAGAATAAGGTATGTGCAGAGGTGCCTCATCTGAACAGACAACTAAAGCTTGATGTTTCCGTCACACTTTGTCTTTTAGATATTCATGGGATATACAGGTTACAACACTCGTGATTTTTTATATGACTTGTATTTCAGTCAAGACCCAGCGGGAATATCAAAGGGACTCACTCGCCAGAGGCTCGTGAGTCCCTTGATATTCGTCCACTGGGTGTTGACTGAAATACAAGCCATATAAAAAAACCACTCGTGTTGTAACCTCTATATATAACACGTTTTAAACAGCCAAAAGAATTAATATTTAACTCAGAATTTGCAATCAGGTTAAAACTAACAAAAACACTAGTTATAATAACGAGTTTCATGGATTAATAAAATGATGATTAAGATGTGATGCAGTAATAGTTCTGATTGTCAAGTGTAGGGAGAGGATTATGATTGACTAAGATATTTTCGAACATTTTCTTTGAAAGACGAAAGTGTTTGACAGGTTTTACAGTATATTGGAAGTGAATTCCTCACAAGCGATCCCCAGTAAGATAAACTGGATTTATATAAATCAATGCGTGGGAGCGATAGCGTGTAGTTCAAAAGCCTGGCTCTACCAGGAGGACGCTCGAACAGGTCTTGGATGTATGAAGGTGTTTCGTGGTTGTACATTTTGAAAACAAAAACACTAGCATTTAAAAAAAAACTTTTTTTGTAGAGTAAGTATGTTTAGTTGAGTGTATTTGTCTTGAGTGGTCTTATGTTGGGGGCCAGGAGGCCCCCATTCTATACGGATAGTTTCGAGGTTGACCATGGGCAGCGCCATTTTGTTGTGAAATACGTCATCAGTTTGTGTACACAGGAAGTTGTGACATCCGTCACCCTTTGGGAGGGGTGAAGGCAACATTGTTCATCAGTAGAAAGTTGTGAAATCCGTCACCCTATGGGAGGGGTGAAGGCAAAATTGGTCATCACTGAGTTTGTGTAACACAGGAAGTTGTGAAATACGTCACTCTATGGGAGGAGTGACGGCAAAATTGTTCAACAAAAACATCATAGGCCGAACTGTGCAGGGTTAACCGCAACAAACTCAAACCATTCATACTACTCTGCATTTGAGTGACTTATATACCAACATTTTTATGTCTTATTTTCAGCACAGGTGTAGGAAAAATCATGAACCAAAATGTTATTTATTTTCTAATTTAACATTTGTTTTACAAATTTGACCTTGGTCTTTCAAACATACAGTGACATTAAACATTGTTATGTTAAAAAAAAGAAGAAAAAGAAAGCTTTTGTGCACAAATCAGAAAATACATTGTACATTTTACCTACAGGCCCAACAAGAGATCCAAGCAAGTTGCACTGATCTAAAAATATATGGCAAGTTGTCAAAAACAGGCGCTTGCATTTGGATGTGTCCAATGATAGTAGGTTTGGTTGTGATCAATCAGAATAATGTAGGAAAAAAAATGTATGACAGCTTGGTATGATGACATATGTAATTCACATATGCTGAAATATAAAATCATACATCATATGATATTAATATGGCTGTTGCCATGACCATGAACCCCAAGAAAGGTTTAATGTTATGTAAATCAAAATACCAAAATCAAGCACCTATTAATCTGGTCTACGGCGCGGGAAGATTGAGGCCTTCGTAAACGTTCAACGTTGGCCAATAATGATTTTAACAATGTTGTGTCGTTTTGTATTATGTTTTATTTTGTTGATCAATTGATAAATATGTCTTCCCAACATATTACAAATCAAACAGAAATAAAGTCTTAGAAAACTACAATAATTATTGTTGCCATCAAAACCTTGCAAGGCCTCAACCGTTCTCACGAGATCAGTTACATGTCTCTCTCTCTCTCTCTCTCTCTCTCTCTCTCTCTCTCTCTCTCTCTCTCTCTCTCTCTCTCTCTCTCTCTCTCTCTCTCTCTCTCTCTCTCTGTATGTATGTCTTTGTCTGTGTCTCCCTCTGAGTCTCTCCGCTTCTGTCTTTCTATGTCTGTCTCTGTCTATGTGTGTGTGTGTGTCTCTCTCTCTCTCTCTCTCTCTCTCTCGCTCTCGCTTTCTCTCTCTCTCATCTGACTCTTGGCACACAGGTCAAAGCAGAGGTTAACTTGAGTGCACGTGTACCTAGGAGGGGGGGGGGTGATTTCTTGAATTAGCTGAGGGCGGAAGGAAATCGCTCACCTTCCACGTCCAAAACGTAGTGATATTGACACGCCAGATTAGTGCGGTAGGGTATTGTGCTAAGCAGGAAAGCGCGCTTTTCTGCCGGTATTCTTGTTAACTTCGCAATTTCCGGAAAACATCCACTTTCACTTTGAGACTGTTCTGTTTACATTCGACACTATCAAAACCACTTTGCAATACTGAAATAATTTTTTCTGTGTTCGAAAGCTACAGCCAATCGTTATTATGTCCCCTTGGGTACAGTTTTATAACATTATTGGCACATGTAAACAATAGGAATTAATTAATGAACGCTACGAAAAGGGCAGCCTTTAACCTCCCTGTTGTCACTCAGCATTTTTTTTTAAATTCTCATCCACACTTTCAGCACTTCCCCCACCCGCCCTCCCTATCTCAGATGTAATTTGTAAATGACGTTTTCAGCCTTCAATCCACTATTTAACATAGTAAGTCAAGCTTTTCAAACCTTATTAATAATTGCTTTGATGTTTTGCTGATGTTCAGTTTATTATTTAATAAAGATCTCATGGTTGAGGTTCAAAATTTCATATTGTTTTTTTCAAAAACGTGCGTGTGTTCCATTTCAAACTAACCTCACTGATGTGAACTCCATTATTACTGTCACATCTGTTTTACAAATTACACCCATAATCCAAACCAACGCGCAAACACACACACACACCACAACTACACACATATGTACTCGTTACCATTAGCCAACGCTCGTCACAACACTGTCAGTCTCAAGTGTAAATAATAATAGTATAAATCATAACTAATTTTCTTCACATCATCATAGACATAATGTTGCTTCACATGTTCTTTGTACAATCGTTGGTTTTCACAATAAATATTGCATTACTGTAATTGTCTTCTTTTTCTTTAACAATATCTTTCCAAAAACAAAACTCAAAGACCACACAAACTATTGCAACCTACTCCTATCTCTGGTCTCTCTTCCTGGGTACAATGGTACCTAAGACTTACATTCAAATGCTTACATTTCCATGCTACCCACATTGTCAAAATACCAATAATTATTCAAAACAAATGTTAACTACTACCTAACTTCATTTCAGACCCACACCCATTATTATACACACATTTCACATTTAAACCATTAGTCGGCCCCCTATCGATATTTATCGACTAAGTTCCTTGTTGGGTTCTCGGTTTAATAACTTTACACCTCTCTTGGGAAGTGTGTTTATTTTCTTTATATGAACATCACTGGCACGGGACGGACACGGGTCAACTTTATGTGCAGACCCAGAGACGGTATCCATCTCCCACCCCCGTACGCGTGTCACCACAATGGCACGTTAAAGATCTTGGTCATTCTACCATAAGTGCAGATGGCTGATACCACCTAACATCAAAAAGCTGTGAGGGCGTAAAACTCGAATCGTATAAACCAATTCATGTCCAATATAGGCAATTTTAGACCTTAGAATTTACTCTTTTTATATTTAGTCAAGTTTTGACTAAATATTTTAACATCGAGGGGGAATCGAAACGAGGGTCGTGGTGTATGTGCGTGTGTCTGTGTGTGTGTCTGTGTGTCTGTGTGTGTGTGTGTAGAGCGATTCAGACTAAACTACTGGACCGATCTTTATGAAATTTGACATGAGAGTTCCTGGGTATGAAATCCCCGAACGTTTTTTTCATTTTTTTGATAAATGTCTTTGATGACGTCATATCCGGCTTTTCGTGAAAGTTGAGGCGGCACTGTCACGCCCTCATTTTTCAACCAAATTGGTTGAAATTTTGGTCAAGTACTCTTCGACGAAGCCCGGGGTTCGGTATTGCATTTCAGCTTGGTGGCTTAAAAATTAATTAATGACTTTGGTCATTAAAAATCTGAAAATTGTAAAAAAAAATAAAAATTTATAAAACGATCCAAATTTACGTTTATCTTATTTTCCATCATTTGCTGATTCCAAAAACATATAAATATGTTATATTCGGATTAAAAACAAGCTCTGAAAATTAAATATATAAAAATTATTATCAAATTTTTTTTTCGAAATCAATTTAAAAACACTTTCATCTTATTCCTTGTCGGTTCCTGATTCCAAAAATATATAGATATGATATGTTTGGATTAAAAACACGCTCAGAAAGTTAAAACGAACAGAGGTACAGAAAAGCGTGCTATGCAGCATAGCGTAACCACTACCCCGCTCTTCTTGTCAATTTCACTGCCAATGCTGTGAGCGGTGGACCACGAGTATACGGTCTTGCTGCGTTGCATTGCGTTCAGTTTCATTCTGTGAGTTCGACAGCTACTTGACTAAATATTGTATTTTCGCCTTACGCGACTTGTTTTTTACTGCACCAAACAGGCAATGCATAACAAATGTGAGATAGACAGCGTGCGTGGAAAAACATTTTAAGAGAGAGAGAGAGAGAGAGAGAGAGAGAGAGAGAGAGAGAGAGAGAGAGAGAGAGAGAGCAGGTGGGAGAGAGAGAAACTGAGAAGGAGAAAGAGAGAGAGACAGAGACAGACAGACAGAGACAGACAGACAGACAGAGTGAGAGAGAGAGAGAAAGAGAGAGAGAGAGAGAGCGGGTGGGAGAGAGAGAGAAACTGAGGAGAGAGAGAGGGTGGGAGAGAGAGAGAGAAACTGAGGAGAGAGAGAGAAACTGAGGAGAGAGAGAGAGCGGGTGGGAGAGAGAGAGAGAAACTGAGAAGGGGAGAGAGAGAGAGTGTGTGAGAGAGAGAGAGAGAGAGAGAGAGAGAGAGAGAGAGAGAGAGAGGGGGGGGAGGATTGGTAGGAGGGGCAAAGTTGGGGAAAACTAATCCAACGCAGTCTGGATTTTTTCAACTACAAAAAAAGATATTGGTGTCTAATCGTGTACACGATAATCTCGTTACGGGGTGTTTTCGAGCAAATGATCGCGGGAGCGTCTTACTTACAGCCCAGCGAATGTACCTTGAACTCCTCAACTCGCCAGAAAACGTCTCCCAAATGGTTTCTTCTCTGTTATTCCAAGCAAGTTGTTTATCACCCTGCTGTGCCGACCTTAAAAAGAAATCTCATCTATCTTCGTACAAAGTTGTCCCGCTTCTTGCTGACCATTTCGAATAGGGAATGTTTACATACGATTAGACAAGGCAAGGCAAGGCAAGACAAGACAAGGCAAGGCAAGGCAAGGCAACATTTATTTCAGAAACCCCTAGGGTTACATGAATGATTGTTGGGTGTTTTTTTTGTGAAGGGGGGGGGGGGGGCAATTAAAACACCAACAAAAAATAGATTAAAGACACACTCCTTCCTGTAAAGAGACCAAACAGCAATGTACTCACGTTAAAATGACGAACACGGAACGAATAACAGAGACGTTTCGACCTAAGGGTCTTCTTCAGGCACAAAAACACAAAAATACACACACAAAACAGAAGAAGAAAGACGATAGAACAGATAAAGAGGAGAATAACTGACAAAACAACTGCACTGCACAAACCAACAAATGACAAAGACAGAGAAGCAAGGGAAGCTACTCGAGGGGAAGCCAACAATAACACAGGCAAGAAAAAGTTAGTTGAAAAGTGGCAGTTTTGAGGCCTGTAGACCAAACAAAATGTGGGGGGGGGGGATGAATGGGAACGAAAGAGAAAACTCACGTACCCGTGCGGACACACACACACACACACACACACACACACACGCGCACACGCACACACACACACACACATACACACAAGGTGGAACATATGGCTGGGGGAAGGTTTAGATGAATGAATTAACGGCGGATGTTAATTCCATCGGGGCAGGTAGTGCCGAGGGATGATATGATGTGGGACTCCCTGAGTTTGCGCTCGAAGGAGTCGCCACGTACTTGCCACAGAGCCATGACTCTGACATGATCAAGTGAGTGATAGTGATTAACGGCGGTGAAATGAAGGAATACTGGCCTATTGCGGGAATGACGGATGTCGGCCAGATGCTCGGAGAAACGCACCTCGAGGGTGCGCGCGGTTTCTCCGATATAAATCTGGCGACAAGAGAGGCAGACGATCGCATAGACAACGTTGTGACTTTGACAGTCAAACGTTCTCTTGACCGTGAAGGAGCCACGAGGGCCTTGGAGGCAGGTGTCAGAGTGGAGGAAGGGACAAGATTTGCAATTTCGTTTAGAACAAGAAATGTCCCAGGGGCTGTGGGGTTGGTGGGACTGCGAAGACGGGATCTCACCAAGAGGTCGCGAACGCTGCGGTCTTTTCTGAAAGCACAGAGTGGTTTTTGAGCAAAGATCGAACCAACAGAGTCACTTCCTTGACAAAACACGTCGCTGTTATTCGTTCCGTGTTCGTCATTTTAACGTGAGTACATTGCTTTTTGGTCTCTTTATTGTTCCCTCTCACGTGCAGTCGCCATTGTTTAATACTCCTTCCTGTGTTAACACAAACATGTTGTCCCCTCACTACTGGTAAGGACGCGGGGAAAATGTTAGTAAATCATAGTAATGTAGTTTGCTGCTGAATAGCTTCACTTCTTAAGTTATGAACTGTATATAACGACTTATAAAGCCACTAGCGGTCTGAACAAAATGAATTCATACAAAATCCCGAATGCACACAGAGAGAGCACCCAGACAGTAGAATGTGTGTATGTGACCAAGTGGAAGGGGTGGTCTTACCCCATGTAAAAACCTTGCCAGATCTGAGAGGGTGAACCAAACTGTTTATTGGAGACGCGGAATGTGCCTTTAACTTGTTAAGGTTCATAGCAGAATTGAAACTTTTCAGCAGCAAATTATATTTCAGTAACTATTTTTTCCCGTTTAAAGTGAAACACAATCATTTTGATGAAAGTGAGTGAGTGTGACGTGATCAAACTATTGGTGAAAATGCTCGCATGTAAGTACCATTTTTCTTCCATCAGTGCAAATAGAAGAATTCGGAAAATACGAGTAACTCGTAACTCGGTTGAGTTTGAATGGGTTGTGAAAGAGTGAATGCCCTTGCGTTTTACTCCGACAAACATTGGAGGGGCCAATCCCTAGCAAGGTTTGTGTCAAAAACATGTGGACAGGAGCTGCTTGTGTTAAATTATTTGTCAGAGGAAAAACCAGCTTTGGTATTCATTTGTTCACAACTCATGCAAACCCGACGGAATTATTTCCAAAAATCGTCAATTGGAAGCGCAAGCATTGTGAGGCCGCGCAGTAGCTATGTTGCTGTACTAGATCACACGCTAAATACTCACTGTTTCAATACTATCCGGAGCATTCACAAATAATGGCATTATAATCGTAAATACATAGTCATCACTGACAGCTGTCTGGCAATACTTGCAATCGTCTGCGATAAAAACGAGACGCAAGTAATGCGAATTTTGAAAATTCAAACATTTTAGAAGCAGTAGATTATATCTCTGTAAGTATCCTTTCTTCTCTGTTTTGTTTTGTTTTCTTTTCTTTTCTTTTCTTTTGATTTCTGTTGCTTTGTTTTCTTTTCTTTTGTTGTATTTTTTTGTTACCGTCAGTGCAACGGCTACGGGTGGGTCTCAAAATTGATATAATGATGTGTGTGTGGGTATGTGTGTATGTGTGTGTGTGTGTGTGTTTTGTTGTGTGCGCGTGCGTGCGTGCGTGCGCATCTCTCTCAGTCTCTCTCTCTCTCTCTCAGGATGTACGATATGGCGTACCACAAGGGTCAGTTTTAGGCCCTCTCCTCTTCTCTATATACATAAATGACCTTCCCCTTCACATTGAGAATTTATGTGAACTTTTTGCAGATGACACAACCATACATTCTAGTAACACAAATTTAAGTCGTTTATCAGAAACACTGCAAGAAAGTTTAAACCAGTTGAGTGAATGGACTGAGCTAAATCACATGTCCCTTAACCCCCAAAAAACAAAAAGCATGATAATAACAACTAGGCAAAAACGCCAGAACATAACCTCAATATTTCACGATCTAACGGTTAATAATAAACTTGTTGAAAAAGTCGACCATCATAAAGTTTTGGGAGTGACCATTGATAACAACCTGTCTTGGTCACACCACATCGAACAATTGTCTAAACAAGTGTCCAAGAAGGTCTATCTATTATCTAGAATCAAGCACTTTCTGAATTTGGAAGCCAGGAAATTATTCTTTAATGCTCATATTCAGTCTGTTATTGACTACGCGTCTACCTTGTGGGACTCGGCAAGTGAAAATTCATTCAAACCACTAATTAGATTACATAAGCGAGCGCTTAAAGTAGTCTTATTAAAGAAAACAACCCTATCTGAGTTAGACTACATGAACTTAGGCATTCTTCCTCTGAAGGCAAGGCTAAGTTATAATAAAGGTACCCTTATGCATAAAATTATTCATGGATGTGTACCTCAAACCATATTTTCCAAATTCACGTTAAAAACTTCACGCCAATTGATGAGACTGAACATGCCTCTGCCTAGGATTGACCTATTCAAATCTAGTTTAGTCTATTCAGGTAGCAGTCTCTGGAACACTCTTCCGACAATCCTACGGCAAACTAGCAGCACAAACGTTTTTAAGACCAGATATACGTCTTATCTCATGAAGTCTAAATAAACATCTGTTGTCGCTAGAATGGTTGTTAAAACGAACAACCGGTGCTTTTTAACAATGTATTATTATTTTTATATACACTGATTCTTTCGAATGCAGTGTATGTCAATGGGCATGGCACTTACAACGTTGTTGCGTCAGTGCAATCTACTCTATAATTCTTAACTCATGTCAAATGAACTTACATTTTTCATTTAAGCAATGTATTGTATGTAAATTGATGATATGTTCTTACTTTCATTTCTATTATAATCATGTAGCAGTAGTTTGTTTTCTTTACTTGCTTATTCTTTAGCAATTTTAGACTAGTCCCTCTTTAGGGCGAGGGCCAGATGTAAAAAAGCAGATCACTGCTTACTCTATTACCCTCGTAAAATAAAGAATTGTTCTTGTTCTTGTTCTTGTTCTCTCTCTCTCTCTCTCTCTCTCTCTCTCTCTCTCTCTCTCTCTCTCTCTCTCTCTCTCTCTCTCTCTCTCTCTCTCTCTCTCTCTCTCTCTTACCGGAGAATATCAAGCTGGGTTTAAACAGAATTATTCCAACTGTCGATCATATGTTTACATTGTTGGCGTTTGTACAGAAGCAGTTTTCCTTTAATCGTAAACTCTATGTGGCATTTATAGATTTTGAAAAAAGCATTTGATTCTATCGATCGTAACCTGATGTGGCCAATTTTGTTGAAAAATGGCATAAAAGGAAAGTTGTTCCGTTGCATTAAAAGTATGTATGAAAATGTTAAATGCCGAGTTAAATGTGGTGTACATTTGACTGATTATATTAAGTGTACCTACGGTGTGAAACAAGGTGATGTTTGTAGTCCTCTTTTGTTTTCTCTCTTTATAAACGAGTTGGCTTTGGAAATTATTGAAAAAGGAAGACATGGTGCACAGTTTTTGAATGATTATATGGAGCTATTTATTTTATTATTGGCTGATGATGTTCTTCTATTATCTGAGACTGTGGTTGGTATACAGACGCAGTTGAATAATTTGCAACATGCAGCATCAAATTTACACCTTAAAGTAAATATGAATAAGAGTAATATTGTTGTTTTTCGGAAGGGTGGATACTTGAGTGTAAGAGAGAAATGGAAGTATGATGGAAAGATAATGCCAGTGGTTAATGTTTATAAGTATTTAGGAATATTGTTCTCCACAAAACTCAGTTTTACCGCCACTTGTTGTGACCTTGCAAGCAAAGCGAAAAACGCATTGTTGTGTATATTACAAAATTTGTCCAAGCTTGGTAATAATAATTTGAAAGTTTATTTAAAATTATTTGATTCTCAGGTTTTGCCAATTGCAATATATGGAGCTGAACTGTGGGGTCTTGAGAAATCTGCATTACAGTCTGAAAAAGTTCATTTATTTGCCCTAAAGAAATTTCTTGGTGTTGGATCACGCACACCCAACGATTTTGTGTACGGCGAGATGACTAGGTATCCCATTTATGTGAATGCTGCAATACGTTGTGTTAAATATTGGTTGAAGTTGTTAAGAATGGACGTAAATAGATTGCCACATAAAGCCTATAAAATGTTGCGTGAACTGGATGAAAGAGGTAAAAGAAACTGGGTGTCTAGCGTACGTTGTAAATTATGTCAGAATGGTTTTGGGTTTGTATGGATGAATCAAGGAGTGCAAGATGAGAACCGTTTTTTGAAAGATTTCAGAGAAAGATTGATTGATTGTAGATGGCAGGAATGGAATTTTCATGTTCAGAATAGTGATAGATTTGCGTTATATAGGACATTTTGCACTGTGCACGAAGTAAAACCTTATTTATTATTGAACATGGATAGGCATTTGAAAATTATTATGGCAAGATTCCGAGGTGGAAGAACAGAACTATTTGTGCACGTTAATCGATATAAGAGATACGATGCGGATATGTTGTTATGCCCATTGTGCAGGGAACGTAAGGAAGATGAGTTTCATTTTGTGCTTTGTTGCCCCGCACTTGGTGATTTGCTATGCCAGTTTATTCCTGCTAAGTTTTATAGAAACCCAAGTTTACACAAGTTTTCTATGCTTATGGCATCTGTGAATGAAGGTATTGTTCGAACGTTTTCAGTTTATGTGTACAAAGCATTTCGGCTACGTAGTGTTGTATGTCTTAGTTCATGTAGGCCTACGATATATTTTATTTGAAATGTAATGTCTTAGTTCGTGTATGATATACTAGATGAATACCCGCTTCGCCGGGTACGGCTGCGCCGGGAAAAAGTCGAGCCGAATACCCGGCTGCGCCGGGGACCCGGCTATGCTGGGTGACACAAGTCGTCTATATATATAGATTTCATTTGATTTGTGTGCAAATGTCATTATGTCATTGTATATATATGTTCACCCCCCTCATAAGGGGCTATGGCCTAAATGAGTAAACAATCCAATCAATCCAATATCTCTCTCTCTCTCTCTCTCTCTCTCTCTCTCTCTCTCTCTCTCTCTCTCTCTCTCCCCTCTCTCTCTCTTTCTCTCTCTCTGAAAGCGAGGTAACTGAAAAGCTGAACACTGATGAGTGAATCCATTGGGTAGTAATACCTTGGAATGCCAAATCATATGTGTTTGAAATTTCACCGAAAAACAAAACACAGAGAACGTGTGTTTTTTTTCCTTTCTAGAGCTGGCTCAACTCTCTCTACAGTCATACATTGAGGACATACTAGTGTATTTAAATCCCCGGTCAGATTAATTTCAAATTGTGTGCATAGGTTCCTTCAGACATCCCTGGAAACAAAACGGGAGTTCATCTTAGTAACATTTTTTTCAATGATATTCATCTGGGGGGAGGGGTCGGATATGATTTTCTCAAAAACACCTTGATTTTGAATGTGGTCGTCGTTGAATAGTTTGGCCATTCATATGATAAATAATACATTTTTATTGTTTTGACAAATGGATAGAAAGTGTACATGCATGTATCATAGTATGTTAGTTTACAAAATGTATGTGAAATGTTATCCAGGATTGTCGAAGCTTCTTGTCTTATTTCTACCTGACTGGATCCATCACCTTTATTTCACTTACCAAAAGTCTTCTTTTCCACATCCTTATTTCTCTGCACCCCGCATGTCGTATGAGGCGACTAACGGATTCTGTTTCTCCTTTTACCCTTGTTGAGTGGTTCTTGTATAGAATATAGTCAATGTTTGTAAAGATTTTAGTCAAGCAGTATGTAAGAAATGTTTAGTCCTTTGTACTGGAAACTTGCATTCTCCCAGTAAGGTCATATATTGTACTATGTTGCAAGCCCCTGGAGCAATTTTTTGATTAGTGCTTTTGTGAACAAGAAACACTTAACAAGTGGCTCTATCCCATCTCCCCCCCCCCCCTTTCCCCTATCCCATCTCCCCCCTTTCCCTCGTCGCGATATAACCTTCGTGGTTGAAAATAAAGAAAGATTGTCGAAGCAGGGGTCCTGATTTGGCCTATATGGTCCGCTGGACCCAAAACGCAACAAGAATCAAATCAAATCATTGTCGAAGCAGTACCACCCAAAAAATCATCATACATTTGTGTGATAAATACGTTGTATCACAATGACCCCGCATCTAATCATCTAAACAGTTTTCTCCCCTTCTTTTCTCCGGTCTAGTAATCGGAGAGTCCACCATCGTCCGGCTTATCTGAACATTTGTTGCCAGACACTTGCATGGTGGGTGTAGGTGTCAGTTGTGCATCTAGAGGTCATTTATCACGCTTCAACTCAGATCTTCATACTCGGTTCTCCGCCCTGATATGGCCCTTCGTGGTCGGCTGGGCGTTAAGCAAGCAAACAAGCAAACAAAAATACTCGGTTCTAAAATGGGGCTTTAACACCAAAGTGGTTCTTAGCAGACGAGTCTACTCTCCGAGACCTTAAAACAAACGTGGTTCTAATTGGGCGAGTCTACTTTCGATCTCTTAAAACCAAAGTAGTTCTCAGTGGGCGAGTCTACTCTCCGAGACCTTAAAACCAAAGCCGTTCTCAGTGGGCGAGTCTACTCTCCGAGACCTTAAAACCAAAGCCGTTCTCAGTGGGCGAGTCTACTCTCCGAGACCTTAAAACAAACGTGGTTCTAATTGGGCGAGTCTACTTTCGATCTCTTAAAACCAAAGCCGTTCTCAGTGGGCGAGTCTACTCTCCGAGACCTTAAAACCAAAGCCGTTCTCAGTGGGCGAGTCTACTCTCCGAGACCTTAAAACCAAAGCCGTTCTCAGTGGGCGAGTCTACTCTCCGAGACCTTAAAACCAAAGCCGTTCTCAGTGGGCGAGTCTACTCTCCGAGACCTTAAACCCAAAGCCGTTCTCAGTGGGCGAGTCTACTCTCCGAGACCTTAAATCCAAAGCTGTTCTCAGTGGGCGAGTCTACTCTCCGAGACCTTAAATCCAAAGCAGTTCTCAGTGGGCGAGTCTACTCTCCGAGACCTTAAAACCAAAGCCGTTCTCAGTGGGCGAGTCTACTCTCCGAGACCTTAAAACCAAAAGCCGTTCTCAGTGGGCGAGTCTACTCTCCGAGACCTTAAAACCAAAGCCGTTCTCAGTGGGCGAGTCTACTCTCCGAGACCTTAAAACCAAAGCCGTTCTCAGTGGGCGAGTCTACTCTCCGAGACCTTAAAACCAAAGCCGTTCTCAGTGGGCGAGTCTACTCTCCGAGACCTTAAAACCAAAGCCGTTCTCAGTGGGCGAGTCTACTCTCCGAGACCTTAAAACCAAAGCCGTTCTCAGTGGGCGAGTCTACTCTCCGAGACCTTAAAACCAAAGCCGTTCTCAGTGGGCGAGTCTACTCTCCGAGACCTTAAAACCAAAGCCGTTCTCAGTGGGCGAGTCTACTCTCCGAGACCTTAAAACCAAAGCCGTTCTCAGTGGGCGAGTCTACTCTCCGAGACCTTAAAACCAAAGCCGTTCTCAGTGGGCGAGTCTACTCTCCGAGACCTTAAAACCAAAGCCGTTCTCAGTGGGCGAGTCTACTCTCCGAGACCTTAAAACCAAAGCCGTTCTCAGTGGGCGAGTCTACTCTCCGAGACCTTAAAACCAAAGCCGTTCTCAGTGGGCGAGTCTATTCTCCGAGACCTTAAATCCAAAGCCGTTCTCAGTGGGCGAGTCTACTCTCCGAGACCTTAAAACCAAAGCCGTTCTCAGTGGGCGAGTCTACTCTCCGAGACCTTAAAACCAAAGCCGTTCTCAGTGGGCGAGTCTACTCTCCGAGACCTTAAACCCAAAGCCGTTCTCAGTGGGCGAGTCTACTCTCCGAGACCTTAAAACCAAAGCCGTTCTCAGTGGGCGAGTCTACTCTCCGAGACCTTAAAACCAAAGCCGTTCTCAGTGGGCGAGTCTACTCTCCGAGACCTTAAAACCAAAAGCCGTTCTCAGTGGGCGAGTCTACTCTCCGAGACCTTAAAACCAAAGCCGTTCTCAGTGGGCGAGTCTACTCTCCGAGACCTTAAAACCAAAGCCGTTCTCAGTGGGCGAGTCTACTCTCCGAGACCTTAAAACCAAAGCCGTTCTCAGTGGGCGAGTCTACTCTCCGAGACCTTAAAACCAAAGCCGTTCTCAGTGGGCGAGTCTACTCTCCGAGACCTTAAAACCAAAGCCGTTCTCAGTGGGCGAGTCTACTCTCCGAGACCTTAAAACCAAAGCCGTTCTCAGTGGGCGAGTCTACTCTCCGAGACCTTAAAACCAAAGCCGTTCTCAGTGGGCGAGTCTACTCTCCGAGACCTTAAAACCAAAGCCGTTCTCAGTGGGCGAGTCTACTCTCCGAGACCTTAAAACCAAAGCCGTTCTCAGTGGGCGAGTCTACTCTCCGAGACCTTAAAACCAAAGCCGTTCTCAGTGGGCGAGTCTACTCTCCGAGACCTTAAAACCAAAGCCGTTCTTAGTGGGCGAGTCTACTCTCCGAGACCTTAAAACCAAAGCCGTTCTCAGTGGGCGAGTCTACTCTCCGAGACCTTAAAACCAAAGCCGTTCTCAGTGGGCGAGTCTACTCTCCGAGACCTTAAAACCAAAGCCGTTTTCAGTGGGCGAGTCTTCTTTCCCGGACCTTAAAACCAAAGTGGTTCTTAGTGGACGACTATACTTCAGTTCAATTTTTGACTGAAATTAATGTTCCTTACATAGTCAAACGTGTCCTTTTTAATTTCCATATATGGCAAAAAGTTTGTATAAAGCTTTGAAAAAACCGGGGAAACCATGCTGTAACTTTCTGTCCATAATGTCTTACCCCTTATCTTTTCCAGGACCAAACCATGAAGTTTGACGATGTCCTACGTCAGATCGGCGAGTTCGGTCCTTACCAAAAGCGAACGTACTTCTTTGCTGCAATTCCCGCCATTCTGGTAGCCTTTGAGACACTCAGCGTCATTTTCATCTTCAACATCCCTCCTCATCGGTGAGTATGTGACGTCATGAATCATTTAACGTCATCAATCCGTATGACGTCAGAAATCAGTGCGAATAAGTCATCAACCAGTTTGACGTCACCAAGCAATGACGCCTTTCATATCTTTATGTGTGGTATTGCTCCCTGAGTGACGTATATCATATAGTATGACGCAGTAAGTGTGCATTTAGCTTCGTACGGTTATTTTCAGCCTCATTTGCAGCAAATTAACAAACGTGGAGAACAACATCTCCACTGCAGTCAAACTCACGTGGGTTTTTTTCTCTCCAAATAAACAGCATTAACCAATACACCGCCCAAATATATGGCATATCGATTGATAAAATACCACCCGCGGGTTAGGGGGAAGAATTTACCCGATGCTCCCCAGCATGTCGTAAGAGGCGACTAACGGATTCTGTTTCTCTTTTTATGGGGGCGAGGACGCCCCCATTCTATACGGATAGTTTCGAGGTTGACCATGGGCAGCGCCATTTTGTTGTGAAATACGTCATCAGTTTGTGTACACAGGAAGTTGTGACATCCGTCACCCTATGGGAGGGGTGACGTCAAAATTGTTCATCTGTAGAAAGTTGTGAAATCCGTCACCCTATGGGAGGGGTGACGTCAAAATTGGTCATCACAGAGTTTGTGTAACACAGGAAGTTGTGAAATACGTCACCCTATGGGAGGGGTGACGTCAAAATTGTTCAACAAAAACATGATTTGTCGCATTGTGCAGGGTCAACTGCAACAAACTCAAACCGAGCCATTCATACCTAGCTGTATTTGAGTGACTTATATACCCGACATTTTTATTTCTTATTTTTAGCACAGGTGTAGGAAAAATCATGAACCAAAATGTTATTTATTTTCTAATTTAACATTTTTTTTACAAATATGACCATGGTCTTTTAAACATACAGTGACATTAAACATTGTTATGTTAAAAAAAAGAAAAAAGAAAAAAAGCTTTTGTGCACAAATCAGAAAATACATTGTACATTTTACCTACAGGCCAAACCGTGAGTGTCTGTGGCAAAGCCCGACCCAGGAAATTGCACTGATTTTATATTTAGATCAGAGAGAAATTGTCAAGAACAGGCGCTTGCATTTGGATGTGTCCAATGATAGTAGGTTTGGTTGTGATCAATCAGAATAATGTAGGAATAAAAATGTATGACAGTTTAGTATGATGACATGTAATTCACATATGCTGAAATATGATATTATACATCATGTAATATTATTATGGCTGTTGCCATGACCATGAAACCCAACAAAGGTTTAATGTAATGTAATTCAAAATACCAAAACCGAGCACCTATTAATCTCGTCTTTGCGCGTGAAGATTGAGGCCGTCTGCCAGCAGCGGTTAGGTCATACAGTGGAACCCCTCTCTAGCGACCTTTAAAATGTTGACAAAAATCGGTCCTTGTGGAGGGGGGTCCTTACAGAGGGAGGGGGGCGGAGTCAGGGGGCCACAAAGAAAGTCAGATTTAAAAAAAAAAAGAAAACAGAGAAGTTTGAGTTGCTGACGACCGTTCTCTCTGAAAGCAAACTGCTTCGATTTCATGTTTGTCCTTGGTGTCCACCAGTTCTGGTGCATGTACTACCCTGGCCAAGTTTCCTCTCAAGACATCAAAGAGACCGCCCCAGTATACTCTACAGCCTCTGGGCGAACCACCTCTCATAGCTAAAACTGGGTCAATGACCCCTGGGAAGAAGGTCAGTGTCTATAAAATTTTACTCCTAGGCCTGCGGCCAGGGGGGGGGGGGGGGAGTATACCGGTACCATTTGAGAATCAGACCAAATGAGAATTGAACCATTTGAGAACATCCTTTTTTTTCAATCACTACATCGAAGGCCTGCGGCCCGGGGTTCACAAGGGTTGGTTTGTTTGTTTGTTTCAAACCCACACCCATATACACACATTTCCCATTTAAACCATTTGTCGGCCCCCTGTCGATATTTATCGACTAAGTTCCTTGTTACCCTTGTTAAGTGTTTCTTGTATAGAGTATAGTTAATTTTTGTAAAAATTTTAGTCAAGCAGTATGTAAGAAATGTTCTTCTTCTTCGTTCGTGGGCTGAAACTCCCACGTATTTACGTGTATGACCGTTTTTACCCCGCCATTTAGGCAGCCATACGCCGCTTTCGGAGGAAGCATGCTGGGTATTTTCGTGTTTCTATAACCCACCGAACTCTGACATGGATTACAGGATCTTTTCCGTGCGTACTTGGTCTTGTGCTTGCGTGTACACACGAAGGGGGATAAGCCACTAGCAGGTCTGCACATAAGTTGACCTGGGAGATCAGAAAAATCTCCACACTTAACCCACCAGGCGGCCGCGGCCGGGATTCGAACCCTCGACCTTCCGATTAAGAGGCCGACGTCTTACCACCACGCCACAGCGCCCGTCGTAAGAAATGTTAAGTCCTTTGTACTGGAAACTTGCATTCTCCCAGTAAGGTAATACATAGTACTACGTTGCAAGCCCCTGGAGCAAATTTTTGATTAGTGCTTTTGTGAACAAGAAACAATTGACAAGTGGCTCTATCCCATCTCCCCCCTTTCCCCGTCGCGATATAACCTTCGTGGTTGAAAACGACGTTAAACACCAAATAAAGAAAGAAAGAAAGATTGATAAAATCATTTATCGACACTGGATTTCCCTTCTTTGAGCCATGTGACGTCAGAGGCCGACAAAACTTCATATTTAGGCGGCCAATTGAGACTACAAAATAGTGTCTGTTTGTGTGCGTTCAGTCATAGAAACTAAAAGGAATTCTAACCAGAATCGATCGATACATAAATGTTATTACTATTTTTGACCAAAATATGACATTTTACACAGATCTCGACAGTCAATGTTCACCTCGACCTAAATACGAATAACGTATAATCATTGACATTGTCATCATTTTCACGAGTTTTCATTCACAAACACCTGGGAAATAAATCTCATGTTCCCCATGCAATTAATCGAGGTGGTGAATGGGTTTGAGCTTTCAGGTGAAACGTGGATTGTCAAAGTAAACGCCGATCAGGCTGATTGTTTGATGTGTAGAACCATCGCAGCTTTGGACTTGTGTTTCCGAGGACAACGATTGTAAGCATTCACTCTCAAAGACCCAATCGATGTTGATAATTACCGCGGCGACTCATGGTCAATTTGCAACTTATCTCTGTAAACGTAAAAAGTCATAAACACTTAAAAAGAAAAGAAATATGCTCAACACTTACTGAACTCACACGTATGATCGCAGCTCTGTACATTTTCAGACTGGACGAAAAGCGTCAACAAGCTACGTTTGACGTCACATACAAGGTTGACGTGTTATCTCGAGCTACTGTGACGATGCTTTGTGGCCCGGAGTTGGATTCTAAAAATTCGTCTCCCTGTGGGTTATTGTGCATTTTGTTGCACAACCAAAATGATGACAAAAACAATGTTTGGTGGCTTGTCGTCAGACCAGCATTTTGTTGTTGGTCCTCGGGGAGCATATCGCCTTTTGTCTCATATTTATCAACCGCGGCCTTCGGCCTTGGTGAATAAAGATGAAACAAAAGACGATATGGTCCCCTTGGACCAACAAAAAAAGCTGGTCTGTCAACAAGCCACCAAACATCTTATATTGTCATCCTCACTCGTGTTACATTTTCATCTTAAGTATATAGACGTCATTTACCTTTAAAAAAAATTTTTTTAAAAAAAGGAAACCATCGGAATTAGCCTACTGCATTTGTTATTAATGACAAAACTATGTGCCTATCGTGTTATGTTGGTGATTTGCCGTCGTGATTCCCTGTGGTTATAGTGAACTTTAGCATCTTTTATAATACTTCTTTGTATGTGCCTGACAGGTGCGCGATTCCCGGTTACCATGGCGACAGCTATTACGTCAAGGATGGTAATCACACCTTGATGTTGAATCACTCGATTCCTAAAACCAAGGATGGCTGGGACAAATGCCACGTCTTTACGGAAGCCCTGAATGACGTCATTGTAGCAAACTATCATGACGTCATTGAAGGCACTGAGAATGGTACCGTGAGCGGAAACGAAAGTGACGTGTCACAAATGACGTCATACAGGACCAGCGACAGCCTGTCAACATGTGACAGCTGGGTGTATGACACGTCTATCTTTGAAAGTACGATCGCAACTGATGTGAGTTGAGCAATTTCGTTTTCACCTCTGACTGTGTGTGTGTGTGTGTGTGTGTGTGTGTGTGTGTGTGTGTGTGTGTGTGTGTGTGTGTGTGTGTGTTTGTGTGTGTGTGTGTGTGTGTGTGTGACGGTGTGTTTGTGTGTTTGTGTGCGTGTGCGTGCGGGATGGTGTGCATGTGTCTGTGTGTGACTGTGTGTGTTTGTGAGTCCGAGCGATGTCTTGTTTCGATCAGTACTTACTTGTTAAAACAAATATTCAAAGAGGATATCCCTACGTGTTACAATTACTTTTTTTTTTAAACTCAATCTCATTGTTTGTCCTTTTCTTTTTTTTTTTGGGGGGGGGGGGGTAATGTTGCTATATTTTTTATACTCTGCTGCAGTCTACAGGAATCTGATAAACTGATAGAACCCACACACAAAAGCATTAGAAGCTTAAAATTGCAGTATAATGTTAACGCTCTCTAGAATTTACACAGTAGGCTAATTGCAGGGAATCCATCTACAAATTGCGATAATATATTTTAACTTGCGCATATTTTGTAAGGGTTTCGAGACACTTTCAAGCACTGCGTTTATTTTGTTGCTGTTGTCGTCCCCATCCATCCAATATTTTACATATTATCGTCACATCAAAGTTCTTCACCCCTCCCCCCCCCCCCCACTATTAATAATTCACACTCACACACACACACACACTCGGGTTAGCATGGGTTGCCATGGGTTGAATACTCTCGCTTTTATTGAGTCAAACTTTTCCCCGTGACATTGAAGGCCAGTCAATGACAAGGGATGTGTCTGAAACGCGTGGACAAGGAACGCGTGTGTTAAAGTTTGCCTCAAGAAAAAGGAGGGGGAATTCACTCTTTCACAACCTTTACAAACCAATCAGAGCGCTTGTAGACCATCATTTAAATGTGTGTGTGTGTGTGTGTACGTGTGTGTGTGTGTGTGTGTGTGTGTGTGTGTGTGTGTGTGTGCGTGCGTGCGTATGTATGTGTTTGTGTGTGTGTGATGTGTGTGTGTGTGTGTGTGTGTGTGTGTGTGTGTGTGTGTGTGTGTGTGTGTGTGTGTGTGTGTGTGTGTGTGCAGTTTGACGTGGTGTGTGACCGCAGTGTGTACCGCCCCAGTTCCAACATGATCTCTGAGATCGGCACATTGTTCGGCGTCTTCATCTGCGGCATTCTAGCTGATCGGTAACGTTTTCTTCCTTCAGTAGTAGTTTTTCGTCTTTCTTTCTTTTATTTAATTTTTTTAATTTTTTGTTGGGGGGGGGGGGGGGGGGTGGGGGGGTGGGGGGGGGGGGGCGGCGAGTTAAGGGGGGTAGGTGGTGTTACCTCTCGTTTTAGATAATTGATTTGATGCTAGATTGGAAGAGGAACAGTTTTTTAAGAAAGGATAAATCTTGTCAAAATGAAGTATGGTAAGACGTCGGCCTCCTAATCGGGAGGTCGTGAGTTCGAATCCCGGTCGCTGCCGCCTGGTGGGTTAAGAGTGGAGATTTTTCCGATCTCCCAGGTCAACTTATGTGCAGACCTGCTAGTGACTTAACCCCCTTCGTGTGTACACGCTAGCACAAGACCAAGTGCGCACGGAAAAGATCCTGTAATCTATGTCAGAGTTCGGTGGGTTATAGAAACACGAAAATACCCAGCATGTCTCCCGCGAAATGGCCGGGTATAAACGGTCATACACGTAAAAATTAACTCCCCGTGCTAAAAACATGAGTGAACGTGGGAGGCTTAGCCCATGAACGAAGAAAAAGAAGAACGTGGGGGAGGTCGAGGGAGAGCAATTATTATCGAGGGGGGACTCAGACATATGCGTTGCCAAAGAGGAGGGCCTGGGAGTGCTCACAGATTCATGAAGTGTATTGTTTTTAATTCAGCTGTGAAAATGGGATTCGTACTCAAGTACATGCTTGTTATATGTATATTCTAAAATATGAGATGAGCGGAGCTATATATTCTACAGTCTCATTTTGTTCTCAACTTGCATGTTGCAGATTTGGTAGGAAGATCCCATTCTACATAGGGAGACTAGCTTTGATTGGGGGAGGCTTTGGTATTGCCTTCACTTCCAACCGGCATAGCGGGCAGTAAAAATAAAAAATAAATTGCATGTTCCAGATTTGGTGGGAAGATCCCATTCTACATAGGGGGGCTAGCTTTGATTGGGGGAGGCTTTGGTATTGCCTGCACTTCCAACCGGCATAGCGGGCAGTAAAAATACAAATAAATTGCATGTTCCAGATTTGGTAGGAAGATCCCATTCTACATAGGGGGACTAGCTTTGATCGGGGGAGGCTTTTGTATTGCCTTCACAGTTCACTTCCAACCGGCATAGCGGGCAGTAAAAATGAAAATAAATTGCATGTTGCAGATTTGGTAGGAAGATCCCATTCTACATAGGGGGACTAGCTCTGATTGGCGGAGGCTTTGGTATTGCCTTCACTTCCAACCTGATCACCCTCAACGTGTGTAGATTCGTCCTTGGAATCGCCCGAATGGCGGTCTTCATGAACGGCTTCGTCGTCGGTAAGTACAGTTATCTATTTAGTTATGATTTTGTTTAAATACCTCTGCACGCATGTTTGTTGTGCCTGTGTGAATGATCAATATGGGTGTGTTTGACTTCGTGTTGTTTTGCATAACCTTTAGACGGGCGCAGTGGCCTAGTAGTTAAGACGCCGGCCTCCGAAGCAGAAAGTCGTGGGTTCGAATTCCGGCCGAGGCTGGTGGATTAAGTGGGGGGGGGGGGGGGGGGGAATTTCTTCGATTTCCCAGGTCAGCTTATGTGCAGACCTGCTAGTGCCTTAACCCCCTTCGTGTGTACACGCAAGCACAATACCAAGTGCGCACGGAACAGATCAACAGAAAAGAATCGACCCTTTTCAGTGAAAACCTGCTAACAACAAAAATATACAATTTATTTCTTTTTTAATCAGAAAAATGGTGTTACCGACCTGCCTTCCCCAAGTTGTTAGGCCTGATTACCAGAAACAAACAGCACCTTTAACGCACGATTTCAACATGGCTAACACGTCGAGATTACGTGTTCGGTGTTTACATAGCTGTTTCAGGCGCTTATGTTGTGGTGTTTTAATATGCTTCGGCTTGTCAGTCCTGTTTGTCAGTACAGTTAAGTGTTGCACGCTTTCCAAACTAACAAACTGTAGCCGTTGCAAAGACGTAACTTGTCTGATAAAATTGTTGCGTGCAATTAGGTGGCTCCACAGAGCTTTGGTACATTTTGTAACGTGTTGTTGTTTTTGTCCCGGTTATGTATATTTAAGTATATCAAATGGCGAATAGAATGTATCATCTTTACTTTTGTCATTATTACTCCAGGTGCTTGAAGATACAAACATTTCAAACGAATCATAGTATACATGCTATGTCTTTTTACATTTATTCAAGTTTTGACTAAATGTTTTAACATAGAGGGGGAATCGAGAGGAGGGTCGTGGTGTATGTGTGTGTGTGTGTGTGTGTGTGTGTGTGTGTCTGTCTGTCTGTGCGTGTGTGTGTGTGTGTGTAGAGCGATTCAGAGTAAACTACTGGACCGATCTTTATGAAATTTTACATGAGAGTTTCTGGGTATGATATCCCCGGAAGTTGTTTTTCATTTTTTGGATAAATGTCTTTGATGACGTCATATCCGGCTTTTTGTAAAAGTTGTGGCGGCACTGTCACACCCTCATTTTTCAATAAAAATTGATTGAAATTTTGGTCAAGCAATCTTCGCCAAAGGCCGGACTTTGGTATTGCATTTCAGCTTGTAGGCTGAACAATTAATTAATGACTTTGGTCATTAAAAATCAGAAAATTGTAATTAAAATTATTTTGTTATAAAATGATCCAAAATTACTTTTATTTTATTCTTCATCATTTTTTTTATTCCAAAAACATATAAATATGTTATATTCGGATTAAAAACAAGCTCTAAATTAAAAATATAAAAATTATGATTAAAATTAAATTTCCAAAATTGATTTAAAAACAATTTCATCTTATTCCTTGTCGGTTCCTGATTCCAAAAACATATAGATATGATATGTTTGGATTAAAAACACGCTCAGAAAGTGAAAACGAAGAGAGGTACAGAAAAGCGTGCTATGCAGCACAGCGCAACCACTACCTCGCTAAACAGGTTGTTAATTTCACTGCCTTTTGTACGAGCGGCGGACTACGGTCATTGTGAAAAAATGCAGTGCGTTCAGTTTCATTCTGTGAGTTCCACAGCTTGACTAAATGTAGTAATTTCGCCTTACGCGACTTGTTGAATCTTATTTTGATATGTTTAAATCCATGTGACCTCTATTTTCTACGTTACAAGAGTGCTAGTATTTCTATTTTGAACTGTTTGTAAAGTACTGAACGTAGACAATCAATCAATCTCTTTGAGTGTTTTCTTAACTTTTCCTTGACACCAAATAATTATTTGGGAAAGGCATGCATTACTTAAAATGTATGGCTACAGTTCCTGGGTTAAAAATGTAGATATCCTCGAGCTACTACTACTCTTGTTGTCATAGTTGGCACCGTTGTGGTTGTTGTTGTTGGTGGTGGTGGTGGTGGTGGTGCTGTTGTTGCTGTTATTTTTGTTGTTTCTTTGTTGTTGTTGTTGTTGTTCTTGTTTTCGTCGTAGTTGTTGTTGTTGTTGTTGTTGTTGTTTTCGTCGTAGTTATCGTTGTTGTTGTTGTTGTTGTTGTTGTTGTTTTGTTCTTGTCTTGTTCTTGTTTTCGTCGTCGTCCTCGTCGTCTTCGTTCTATTCTTGTTCTTGAAGCTCTTGTTGTTGTTGTTGTTGTTGTTGTTGTTGTTGTTGTTGTTGTTGTTGTTGTTGTTGTTGTTGTTGTTGTTGTTTTTGTTGTTGTTTTTGTTGTTGTCCTTGTTCTTGTTCTTGTTCGTGTTCTTCGTGTTTGTTGTTTCTTGTTGTTGTTGTTTTAGTTGCTGTGTGTTTCATGTTGTTGTTGTTCTTCTTGTTGTTGTTCTTGTTCTTGTTCGTGTTCTTCTTGTTTGTTGTTTCGTGTTGTTGTTGTTGTTGTTGTTGTTTTGGTTACTGTGTGTTTCATGTTCGTGTTGTTGTTTTTGTTGTTGTTCTTGTTGTTGTTCTTGTTGTTGTTTTTGTTGTTCTTGTTGTTGTTGGGGCCTTTTTGCATACACAGGCATGGAGATTGTGGGTCCCAGCAAGCGTGTGTTTACGGGCCTCTTTATCGAGGTTCTGTGGTGCGTTGGAGAGCTGCTGCTCCTTCTCTTTGCCTACTCCATCCGCCAGTGGCGATACCTGGAAATTGCTCTGTCCATCCCCAGCATTGGTCTTATGTTCTACTGGTGGTTAGTATCCCTTTAAGTCGGCCTTATGTTCTACTGGTGGTTAGTATCACTTTAAGTCGGCCTTATGTTCTACTGGTGGTTAGTATCACTTTAAGTCGGCCTTATGTTCTACTGGTGGTTAGTATCACTTTAAGTCGGCCTTATGTTCTACTGGTGGTTAGTATCACTTTAAGTCGGCCTTAAAATCTACTGATGGTTAGCATCATTTTAAGTCGGCCTTGTGTTTTACTGGTCGTTCGTATCACTTTAAGTCGGCCTTATGTTTTACTGGTCGTGTTATGTTCTACTAGGGGTTTGTATCACTTTAAGTCGGCCTTACGTTCTACTGGTCGTTCGTATCTCTTAAAGTCGGCCTTATGTTCTACTGGTCGTTTGTTGGTTTTATGCTCTACTAGTTGATAGTTCTACTGGGGGTTTGTATCACTTTTGATTCGGCCTTATGTTTTACTGGTTGCTCGAATCACTTTAATACGGCCTTATGTTTAACTTGTCGTTCCTACTTATAACGGGCCTATGTTGGTATTATGCTCTACTAGGTGATCGTGTCACTTTGAAATTGGCTTATATCCTACGGGTGATTCGTATTGCTTTAATTCGGTATTCTGTCATACTGGTTGTTCGTATAACTTGACATCGGCCATATGGTCTACTGGTCGTTTGTATCAATTTAAAGCGGCCTTTTGTTCTGCTTGTGGCTTGTACCATTTTGCATTGGCCGTTCATGGTAGTGGTGGTTCGTATGACTTCACGTTGGTCCTATGTTGTACTTGTGGCTGGCACTAGCATGAACCAACAAATGTTTGCTATTAAGTGACAGTTTTCAAAAGAAATGCAGAGATGATCAATGGTCTTTTAGAAAACATATAATATATATCTTAGAGCGATCCGAGCTACATAGTGTATTTGAGTAAATTTTGAAATAGAAATGTTGGTTTCACATACCGCTTTGACACATTCTTTGGAAAAAATGGGACCAATATAGTATGATGAACAATAATTATAAGACACAATTCAAAACCCCTGTCACACTAGTGCTGCGTCCTCACTGCGTTCTCGCGGCATCCAAAAACAAGTCGCGTAAGGCGAAAATACAATATTTAGTCAAGTAGCTGTCGAACTCACAGAATGAAACTGAACGCAATGCAACGCAGCAAGACCGTATACTCGTGGTCCACCGCTCACGGCATAGGCAGTGAAATTGACAAGAAGAGCGGGGTAGTGGTTACGCTATGCTGCATAGCACGCTTTTCTGTACCTCTCTTCGTTTTAACTTTCTGAGCGTGTTTTTAATCCAAACATATCATATCTATATGTTTTTGGAATCAGGAACCGACAAGGAATAAGATGAAAGTGTTTTTAAAACGATTTCGAAAAAAAAAATTTGATAATAATTTTTATATATTTAATTTTCAGAGCTTGTTTTTAATCCGAATATAACATATTTATATGTTTTTGGAATCAGCAAATGATGGAGAATAAGATAAACGTAAATTTGGATCGTTTTATAAATTTTTATTTTTTTTTACAATTTTCAGATTTTTAATGACCAAAGTCATTAATTAATTTTTAAGCCACCAAGCTGAAATGCAATACCGAACCCCGGGCTTCGTCGAAGATTACTTGACCAAAATTTCAACCAATTTGGTTGAAAAATGAGGGCGTGACAGTGCCGCCTCAACTTTCACGAAAAGCCGGATATGACGTCATCAAAGACATTTATCAAAAAAAATGAAAAAAACGTTCGGGGATTTCATACCCAGGAACTCTCATGTCAAATTTCATAAAGATCGGTCCAGTAGTTTAGTCTGAATCGCTCTACACACACACACAGACAGACGCACATACACCATACCCTCGTTTCGATTCCCCCTCGATGTTAAAATATTTAGTCAAAACTTGACTAAATATAAAAATGAAGAACGCCGAGGTGCGCGGTGGCATCTCCATTTGACGTGGTGGGGTCGCCAAGAACCCCATGCAACGGCGCGCACTTTGAGCATGCACAAAGTACACGCCGTCGCTCGGCGTTCCGATATATGCGCGTGGAAGCTAGGAACGCCGAAGACCGGCGTTCTTCATTTTTCTTGGACGCCGCGGGAACGCCGTGAGGGGGAACATGTCAATACGTCCCAATACCATTACGTCCCAGTACCATTACGTCCCAGTACCATTACGTCCCAGTACCATTACGTCCCAGTACCATTGCGTCGCAGTACCATTGCGTCCCAATACCATTGGGTCCCAGTACCATTGCGTCCCAGTACCATTACGTCCCAATACAATTACGTGCCATTGTACCGCCCTGATATGGCCCTTCGTGGTCGGCTGGGCGTTAAGCAAACAAACAAACAAACAAACGTGCCATTGCGTCCCCGTACCATTAGGTCCCAATACTAGTGAATTTAATTTCTGAGATGTTACTGTAGCAGTGTAGCGACACGTTTTGTAATAAAAGTGCGTTTTATAATAAATTTATTACAAATCGTGTTCGGATTACACAATTTTTATTACAAAACGCGTTCAACACGATTTGTAATAAAAATTGTGTCGGTACATAGCAGTATTTCACAAATAAAAATAAAATAAAAAGATGTGTACCGGTTAGTCGAGATGAGGTGAAGTGGAAAAAAATAAAAATAAATAAATAAATGTTTGTTCATGGGAGAAAAAAAATCCTTCACGATATAATCAGAAACTGTAAAGGATATTGCATGTCAGTTTGTTTGTTTTGAGGCGCTCCTTGCTTTCCTTACAGGTTTTCTGAGGTAACCATGTTCTTT
The DNA here is from genome assembly GCF_037325665.1 of Littorina saxatilis. Lineage (NCBI taxonomy): Eukaryota > Metazoa > Mollusca > Gastropoda > Littorinimorpha > Littorinidae > Littorina > Littorina saxatilis. The sequence continues at coordinate 61,884,392 of NC_090247.1, forward strand.
CTTTTAAAAGCCGACCGCACAGATTCAAACGGGGGTACCTCTATATCGCCCCCACCCTGACGCTGCACATTTGCAAGTACAGCATCATAGATGCGTCTCGACGGCCTTGTGGGGTCCTCCTGTGCTTCTGCTCTCATCCTTTCACGCATAAGGGCACGATTAATTTGAGCTGTCTCCTCGGGGTGATTGTGGAGATTGACAGTCCTAAATACTCTGATGTGTGCATTTTCGTAGTCAACTGCAAAAACATTGCTTCGAAGGCCTGCAACACATGTTTCTCTCCTCCAGCACCTCCACTCCATCTCTGCTCCACTAATTCTTTTCTGTTGATACCGAAAACCTCGGTAAATTAGAATTCTACCCCCACGGTCGCCTTTAACCAGCTCTGGCTCCATCTCAAACAAACAATATCAAAGTTTCACTTCGTCTAGTTTTCGCTTGCTACTGAAACATCTAGACGCAAAACGGAAGTGGGTGACGTAACAGCAGGGAACCACGTGAAAAGCGTTTTCCACAGTCACATCACACGGTGCAGTAGAAAAAAATGACCACCATTATACTCCCAAATCTGAATTTTAACTCAGATCGATCCGAAGTTTCTCAACAAGATTACCCACCATTAAAAACAATCGTTCCGTGACTTGCCCCTCCCCCCCAAACTCTCTCTCTCTCTCTCTCTCTCTCTCTCTCTCTCTCTCTCTCTCTCTCTCTCTCTCTCTCTCTCTCTCTGTGACTGGAGAACAATAATTGACAAACACACAATAATTATTGGAAACGGCACAATCAGACAGTACATTTCTTCTTTATGAAAAATCATGAAGGAAAAAAAGGGGTCATAATACTTGTTACAATATGTTAATATCTTCTACGTATCACTCAAAATCAAAATAAATTTTGACTCTTGAATTAAAGGTCTTGCTTAAAAAAGGGACCTGTCATCTTTCATCAGATTATAAAATGTAATGAATTAAAAATTGTCTGATAAACGAAATATCTCATAAATCAATGTGTTTAACAGATTGTTTGTATGTCTATTTATTTATTTATTTATTTATTTATGTATCTCTTCTCCATCCTTAATCACTGTTCACACCCACCCATCCCTTCTCTCCCCTAGTCTGACCACGATGATCACGTACCTCATTCCCCCTTCCGCGGGTCCCCCCTTCCGCGGCCCACACCTCACTGTGCCCACCTCACCTCCCCATTCACACACACACACACACACACACACACACACACACTGCCCACCGCAGCGTTCAAGCATTGCTCAAGTAACAATTGTGTTGGGACGTAATGGTACGGGGACGTAATGGGATTCCTTTATGGGACGTATCGAGATGCAATTTTCTTGGGACCTATCGACACGCAATTTTGATGGGACGCAATGGTACGGGACGCAATGGCACTGGGACCCAATGGTATTGGGACCCAATGAGATTGCTTAATGGGACGCAATGAGACGGCATTTTTTTGGGACGCAATGGTACTGGGACACAATGGTACTGGGACGTATTGGCATGACCCCCCGTGAGGACGCAGCCCTAGTGTGACAGAGGTACTATGAGTAGTTTTGTGCAATGCATCTTTGAGTTTTAAATTTCTGCTTTCATTTGTGATAAACGGTTTCTACATCTAGCCTCACACAACGTTTGTTTTCGCATTTTCCCAACCCCACTAAAACGAGATTCATTGACCCAATGTTTTGGCAATTTCACTTTGCATTGGGTGTGCCGTACTGTCGGTTTGTATCACATCGGCCGTACTGTCGGTTTGTATCACATCGGCCGTACTGTCGGTTTGTATCACATCGGCCGTACTGTCGGTTTGTATCACATCGGCCGTACTGTCGGTTTGTATCACATCGGCCGTACTGTCGGTTTGTATCACATCGGCCGTACTGTCGGTTTGTATCACATCGGCCGTACTGTCGGTTTGTATCACATCGGCCGTACTGTCGGTTTGTATCACATCGGCCGTACGTTGTGCTTGTGGTAAATCTGAAATAGTAAACCGAACATTTTTCATGAGAAGGAGTTTGCCTTTAGTCTGTGAGTGCTGTTTAAGCTAAGAGACTGGATGAAAACAGGAAGGGGGCCCGGTAGCTCAGTTGAAAGAGCACTGGACTTTTGATCGGAAGGTCGCTGGTTCGAATTTATGTGCAGACCCAGAGACGGAAGCCATGTCCCACCCCCGTGTCACCACAATGGCCTGTAAAAGACCTCGGTCATTCTGCCATAAGCGCAGATGGCTGACACCACCTAAACACGCATGCACTTGTGTATCTCGTCATATGCCATGAGGGCGCAAAACTCGAATCAAATAACCCATAGCTTGTCCTTAAGAGGCGAAATATTTAGCCCAGGTGTAGGATATAAAGCATTCTCTCTTTCGAAAGCAGGAACACGCCCAACTTTGACAGGTTCGTCTGTCCTCACATTCAACCCACGTTTATAATGTGCGTCTAACACTTGTAAACGCATTTTTCTTTTCTGTTTTGACACACTGCTCCCAGTTGAATGGTTTTGCTACGCGAGCGTAAACTTCGTGTTGTTGTTGCCTTTTTTTTTAGACAGTTTTTTTTTATTCAGTTGCATGAATACAAAGCCGTATTTGGAAGTTATAATAAGGGGAGCACAACAAGATAAACTTATAAATGTGCTCTTAGAAACAAACGAGTAATGTGGCGGACGATATTCTAAATGCATGATATTTAAACAAATGAAAACAAATGAAAACAAGAACAACAGGACAACGATAACTATAGCAACAGTGGTACGGAAATCTCACACACACACACATAGAGACACAGAGGACAATCAGATACAGGGAAAGGGAGAGAGAGAGAGAGAGAGAGAGAGAGAGAGAGAGAGAGAGAGAGAGAGAGAGAGAGAGAGAGAGAGAGAGAGAGAGAGAGAGAGAGAGAGAGAGAGAGAGAGAGAGAGATCGCATCCACTACACATCAATTCAATGCTCTAATAACAAAATGACTAAACATATTATGGTATTAACAAAAACGTTTGCTGTCTAATATAATAAAACGCTCGCGCTGGACCCGAGTACTCTTCAGACTGGCTCGCTCCCCCAGTATGAAAGTTTTTGTCTTGTGCACGTTTAAGACCAAGTGATTGCTCTGTGTTAATTACAGGCATTCCCTTTGCTATATAATTACATTGCATGCGAGCCGAGGATGTGCGTGGTGACTGGCCTTTCTCTTTTATTTGGTCACAGTGAAAAATATACTGCCGACCCTCTTCATAACTGGTGAACTTGTGGCCCACGAAGTTCTTTTACTGTCCTGGCTCGCGGATTCTTGCATTTATCACGCCCCAGGTAGTTTTACCAAATTCTTTAATGTAAAGTGAAGGTAAAAGACTGAAACATATGTAAACAAAGGAAACCATAAGAAAAAATACAAATTAATATGAAAAGAATCAAAACACAAAATCGCGACCTCTAAACCACCGCAGTCGCGACCGAGCAACCAACGCTTGGTAGAAAATGGGGTACACAAAAAAATCAAATTATTCAAACACACAACGCGCAAAGCCTGGCAAATCGTCTCGCATGCGATACGCATGCTTTTTACGACGCTATATTTCTCGTCACTGTGTGACGCGTTCGGCTGTTCTATCAGCTCAATGGCTGGCTGTTGCTCCGTCTGAATTCGTCCCACCGCCAAGTCGTTTTTGTGGTTTATTTCGCATCTAGGTCCCAGGTAACATTATGAAGTTTTAATACGATCAATCGGACCTATTATCAAGTTAGTGTATCAACTTTTGAACGAACTGCGCCCAGTAGTTTCCCAGCAATAAGCTGTTAAGTGGAGAAAGACACACACACACACAGACAGACAGACACACGATTAAAGTCTGCTGAGCCCAAGTACTAGCGTACTCGGGGATAAATTTCTGGATCTGATGAAACAGCGCTGTATTTTCAGCCAAGGACTTGTCACTATTACCGAACACAGCACACAAAACAGTAATATTATTCTTATCTGGTAAAGTATCAATAGTGGTTGCTCTAACATTCGTGTACAATGGACAGTCAAATAAAAAGTGTTCACAATTTTCAACATGAAAACCACACCTGCAGAAAACATCATTTGTCAAATGTCTTTTAAACATATCTGCATTTAAATCACTAATCTCTAATCCTAATTTACAGTGAATGATTTCTGCTTTTCGAACTTTAGAGTAGACATACGGGGGAATTAGAGGATCATCTCTGGACACAAATCTTTTAAAACAACCAATTGAATTCGTTTGTTTTATATGATCAGGTAATTCATTCCTTAAAGATGTTGCAGAAGGAAAAAAAGGAATGCTTATATAATTCAGTTCTACATCGAAACATTTGCCAATCATATGGTTTGCGTCGGTGGTACGGATTTACTGCTGAAATGAGAGATGGTAAGTAATCAAGTAAATACACTGATGCTAGACCATTAATTAAAATAAACGATCAATTTATGTCTTCTGCGCCGTTCTTGCAGTGTTGTAAAACCTGACTCATTGTAAAGTTTTTGATGGCTTGTGCCTTTTCAGGCTCTATCCAGAGTGTCCAATTTGGCTGGTTTGCGAAGGCTATTCAGATTACGGCGGCGACGACGACGACGACGACGGTGACGATGATGATGATGATGATGATGATGATGACGACGATGACGTCGATGATGATGATGATGATGATGATGATGACGATGACGATGACGATGTTGATGACGACGACGACGCTGACGATGCTGACGACGACGATGATGATGATGACAACGATGACGACGACTACGAATATTAAGGCGACCTCTACAACTACGACGATGGCGACAACGACGATGACCTATAGGCTTCATCCAACACTTGTCTTTTCAGGCTGATCCCCGAGTCGCCCAGATGGCTGGCTTCAAGAGGCCGCGGAGAGGAAGCCCTTCAGGTCCTGGAGAAGATCGCTGCCTCCAACAAGACGCAGATGCCCAAGGTGGAAGAAACCAAGGGCCTGTTCGAGGCGGACACCCAGTTCAGTCTCCGTCAGGTGTTCCAGTCCCGCGAGCTCCGCACTCGCGTGCTCATCGTCTATAGCAACATGTGAGACTTAATGCCAGACGATACCTATACCCTTTTAAGACCCCCCGATTAAAGACTATCTCTTTTTCTTTTTTTTCTTTTTTTCCAGATTGCACATGTTTTAATCTAAATTTTAAAAAATGTCGCACCCTCAACAAATGTACCCCTACCACAATTTGGAACCCACCTCCCCCCCCCCCTCCCCCTCCCCCAACTTAGGTCCGGCCCTGAGCCATTAAACAAACGTACACCATAACATATTCGTGTATTGAGAGCTTACTTACATTAAAGGCACAGTAAGCCTCCCGTAAACCATCACAGATACTGTCAGGCTTTTATTTAAACACAGTACAAACACCCTTTCATTTAAACACTCACCGCTTGAGAACATCCTAGGTGCCCTCCGTAAAGAGCGAGCAATTTTCAAAGAATGTATTTTTGCGTGGTTTATCTTACCCCTGAGCCATCGTGAACCCGTGTGATCCAGTTTCCCTTTTTCACAATGCAGTCGTCAGTTAGTAATTTGAATGCGACTCGCTGTGAGCTTATCTGCAATAGCACGTTATTATGTACCTCTGACTATGCACGAAACAAACGGCTGTGGTTCACAAGAACTCTCGCGATGGCTTTTGACTGTTCAGAGGAACTGGCGATAGACATAAACCGTCGTCTGCTGCGAGAACCACGACCTTGCGTGACCCTGCTTCCGGGCGTTTCTTTTTTCAAACTTTCAAAACTTCGAATTGTACTGATCTTGTCTTGATGAAAAAAGAATTCTTTTATGATTTAAGAATGTTTGTGTAACAAGCTGTCAATTTATTATTTAGATTTTAAAAGTTAGGTCTAGCGCCAAAACGCACCACGGTCCGATTGTCTCTGACACAATCCACAAAATTAATTCTTTGAAAATTGCTCGCTCTTTACGTAGGGCACCTAGGATGTTCCCGTTTGGTGAGCGTTCAAATGGAAGGGTGTTTGTACTGTGTGTAAAAGCCTGACAGTATCATGTGATGGTTTACGGGAGGCGCACTGTGCCTGTAATACCACATTCACACAGGAAGCACAGATTACCACTTCACACACTGACTCCCGAACGAACTCGAGGCTACACTGAAATGCCTCGTATTGTCAGATGACACTTGATAGTTTTTCTAATTTAAAGATGTATTCAGTTTACAATATCCGTTTCAATTAACTTTGAACTGTATGAAGAACACAAAAGGCTATGATTACAACGACAACCACAATGACAGCGACAACAACAACGACGATAAATTGATGGACGTATACTGAATATTTGATATGATTGAGAGAGAAAAGACCAATGAAAAAGAATGCCTTACACACAAAATACACACACAAAAACACAACTAAGGGTTGATAAAGCCAACATGCAACTGAGGTTAAAATAAAAAAATAATGATAATACAAAAATTAACAAAATTAACAAAACGACGATGAATCTTGAACTACCATTGCTCAGGTTCGTCATCGCCATGGTCTACTACGGGCTAACCCTCAACGTCACCAATCTAGGAGGGGACATCTTCATCAACTTTCTCATCATGGCCGTTCTGGAGACCATCGGTTTCGCCGTCCCCACCTTTCTCTTGGACCGCGTGGGCCGCAAGCCTGTCTACTGTGTGTCCATCCTTGTGGCTGGCCTGGCGTGCGTCATTTCTCTCTTCCCTGTCATGTTCGGGGCACCTGGTGAGTGGGGATGTGGGGGGGGGGGGGGGTAGGAGGGGACCGCGTGGGCCGCAAGCCTGTGTACCAAGTGTGTGTGCATCCTTGTGGCTGGCCTTTTTGTTTGTTTGTTTGCTTAACGCCCAGCCGACCACGAAGGGCCATATCAGGGCGGTGCTGCTTTGACACACAAGACACAAGTCGCAACACAGGCTTCATGTCTCACCCAGTCACGTTATTCTGACACCGGACCAACCAGTCCTGGCACTAACCCCATAATGCCAGACGCCAGGCGGAGCAGTTATGGCTGGCCTGGCGTGCGTCATTTCTCTCTTCCCTGTCATGTTCGGGGCACCCCAACCCCCAATACCCCCCCTCCCTTCCCACTTACCACTACCACCCCTAACACACCACCTGCCTCCCCCCCCACACACACACACACACATACCCCCCCCACACACACACACACACACACACTGATGTGCATAAGGTCCTCGTCGAGACAGTGGGAGAGAACGACAATTTCCAGGACCAAAAGATCGATGCCAACAAAATGTCGAGGACATTTGACTGAGAGTCAAAACGACGAGAATGACAAAACGTCCAGCCTCAAAATAGTCGTGTAACAAAGAACAAGTAGGATACCTTTAACCTTCGCCGGTGGTCGTGGGTTCGTGTGGACCCAGAAGGGTGTTTAATTGCAAATACCTCTTAAAGCAGTTGGCATTTTTTAATGAGCTTTTAAGAATGCCTCAGGCACCTAAAACGCTCTTATGTCCTAAAATTTCAGCGAGAAGTAATCAAAACAAAAAAAGTCATATTTAGACTACAAACATCGTGGGGCCATGCGGACCCATGTTTCTCAAAGAAGGAAATGAGAAGCATGGGTCCGCACGGCCCCACGCTGACTTCCGTGTGTAGTCGATAACCCGGACGGGCGAAGGTTGAGTAAGCCGTTCTGGTTGGTATAACAGTTGTACCTACACTGACAGGTCACCCTTGGGACCAGACAGAAATGTCCCTACATTACAGATGATCTCTCGACAAGAGTACCTTTGGGTACAAATGTCCTTACATAGGGAGATGTCCTCTCATCAGAGGGGTCTCGCATCGCATGTATTACTCAAACTAATTAGTCTCACTCTAAGCGAAATATGAACTGTCACTCAATGCTTGCATGTATTGTTCAGCTGTAGTGTTATGCATGATAGCTGGTGTTGGCAGATGTTCTTTTGATTATTTCGTGCTGTTTAATCAGTGCCCCGCACCGCACTATATCATTTTACCGGCAAAGCCATGCATCGGTGAACATTAACACACACAGCCTGTTTAACCACTGATCGAATTGTATGTTTGACTCATTAAAACTACAACAGGCACATTCAGCTCAATATTTGTCTTGCGTATTTAACAAGAAAAGAATGTTAAACAAAAATATTTGCGAAAACAAGAACGCTGGAGCGTGAGTAACAACCATTCAGTTAATCCCAGAAGCTGCAGACACATCAACGGGGAAGCAATGACAGTCGAATGCATGTTAAAGGCACAGTAAGCCTCCCGTAAACCATCACAGAGCTCCCCGAGCGTCTACATACAGTACAAGCATACTTCCATTTGAACGCTCACCGAACGGGAACATCCTGGCTGCTTTCTGTCGAGCGTGAGAAATTTTCAAAGAATTTATTTTCGTGGACTTGGTCCTCTACAACAATGGCGCCTCGTTTTGGTGCTGGACGGCTGTTATGAATATTCAATACCGGAAATCACGCCCGGACAGTAAGCCTCCCGTAAACCATCACAGATACTGTCAGGCTTTTACACACAGTACAAACACCCTTCCATTTGAACGCTCACCAAACGGGAACATCCTAGGTGCCCTACATAAAGAGCGAGCAATTTTTAAATAATTAATTTTGCAGATTGTCTCGAACACTTTTTGGACCCATCCTGAACTCAGGTCAAACATGAGTTACTTCCCTTCGGGTCTCATTCTATCGATGTAAACTGGCGATAGCCGTGAATCGATGATTATCAAAATGTTTTTTGACCGTGGTGCGTTTTTGCGCTAGACCTAACTTTTAAAATCTAAATGATAAATTGACAGCTTGTTACACAAACATTGAATTTCTTTAATCACAAAAGAATTCTTTTTTCATCAAGACAAGATCAGTACAATTCGAAGTTGTGAAAGTTTGAAAAAAGAAAAGCCCGGAAGCAGGGTCACGCAAGGGTCGTAGCAGACGACGGTTTATGCATATCGCCGTTCCTCTCAACAGTCAAAAGCCATCGCTAGAGTTCTTGTGAACCACAGCCGTTTGTTTCGTGCATAAAAACGTGCTATTGTAAATAAGCTCACATCGAGTCGCATTCAAATGACTAACTGACGACTACATTGTGAAAAAGGGAAACTGGATCACACGGGTTCACGATGGCTCAGGGGTAAGATAAACCACGTAAAAATAAATTCTTTGAAAATTGTTCGGTCTTTGCGGAGGGCACCTAGGATGTTCTCAATCGGTGAGTGTTTAAATGAAAGGGTGTTTGTACTGTGTGTAAAAGCCTGACCGTATCTGTGATGGTTTATGGGAGGCTTACTGTGCCTTTAATACGTCCGATTTACTCTCGTCTTCTGAACACATGCGCACGCACACACACATGCCCACGCACACACACACACACATACACACACACTCACTCACTCACTCACTCACTCACTCACTCACACACACACACACACACACACACACACACACACACACACACACACACACACACACACGCACGCCTTCACGCACGCACGCGCGCTAACAAACACACACGCACGGACGCGCGCTAAAACACACACACACACACACACACACAGAGTAAGTCAGTCGCCAATGAACGCTTTGCCGAAAGAGATGCTATTACATGCATAATAATTCCCGGTTGAAATTTGAAGAAAAATGTCTTCATTTTTTTCAGAGTGGGCAGTGATAGCGCTATGCATGACGGGACGCCTGTTCGTGTGCACTGCCTATGGCGTCATCTACGTGTACGGTGCGGAGCTGTTCCCCACTGTCATCCGGGCATCCGCCATGGGCACCGGGGTCACGGTCTCTCGGGTCGGCAGCTTGATCTCCCCTTACTTGGCGGATGTTGTAAGTTACGAGGGAGCGAATTAGGGAAGAGTGGGGGTGAGGTTTTTATTGGGGTTTTTTTTGTTTGTTTTATGTTTTTGTTGATTTTTTTTGTGTGTGGTTTTTTTTTTGGGGGGGGGGGAGGGGGAGGAGGGGTCCGGTTGGAGTGAAAGAAAGTGAGTGAGAAAAAGATAGAGACTGAGAGAGTGTGTGTGTGGGTGAATGGGGGGGGGGGGGGGGTGTGAGGCAGCCATCTCCCCTTATTTGGCGGATGTTGTAAGTTACGAGAGAGCGAAGTTGGGAGGGTGGGGGTAAGGGGTGTTTGTTCTAGCGAGAGGAAGCGAGTGAGTTAGAGAAGGCGACAGAGAGTGTATGTATGTGTGTGTGTGTGTGTGTGTGTGTGTGTCATAGTGTGTGTGTGTGTGTTTGTGCGTGCGTGCGTGCGTGTGTGTGTGTGTGTGTGTTTGAGTCTATGTGTGTTTTGTGCGTGTGAGTGTCTCGATCTAGATCTATACGTAGATGCTCAAATGCACGCGTTCTCCTATGTGTTAATGGAAGTTGGATGATTTTTATTAAGATGTGGACTCACTCGTTAGTAATACTTATATTTTCCTTATCCCCCACAGGGCATTCTGGTAGGAGGTAAACTGGAGAACGCCTTGCCCCTGGTTGTCATGGGAAGTCCCGCTATTCTCGTTGGTCTGTTCTCTCTCTGGCTGCCCGAGACTAAAGGCACCAGGCTGCCCGAGACTCTTGAAGACTTGGACAGGTTTCGGAGGTACCTAATTCCTGCTGTCTGTATCGCTTGCTCTACGCTTTACCTTTTTATTTATTTTTTTTTTTTTTTTTTACATTCAATCAAGATTCTGTGACAAACATTTCAATCGAATTGATGAAAGATGTGGCCGTGACAGTGCCGCCTCAACTTTTGCAAACGGGCAAATATGACGTCATCAAATAGCTTTTAATATCTAAAATCGGAGAAAAAAATTTCAAGCATGTTTCTTTATCTCAGTTTTAAACGTTACGTGACATATAAATAATGTGACATGTAATAATGCCACGCTCAATGTGACATTACATCGCATAATATAACAGCCTGTCTGCGTGCGTGCGTGCGTGCATCCGTCCGTCTCTATTCACTTCTAAGACCTTGCTTTATCAGATGTGTTAAACTTAATATTCATAATGGTCGTAAATGTACTCACCTTTTACGATTCCCTCCGAGTTAAAACCTGAGTTTCTCAGCCTTTTTCTTTTGTCCACTATATTTTATTTTATGATTTAACGAGTCAGATCCTGTCAATGATTACGGTGTTTTGATTTTTTCGGTTTCTTGTTGTTTTCAGCAAGCGGCGATGCGGCGGCTGTTATGGGACTGGGGACGAGGACATCAAGGAGATGACCGTGGAAGGAGAAGCGGAGGGTCTGACCGCCACTCGCTGATGACCAGACCAGTAGACGTTTTCCCCAAAATACACACACACACACACACACACACACGCATACAAACACACACACACACACACGTAAACAATTACACACACACACACACACACACACACACACACACACACACACACACGGCACACACACTGTGACACACACACCCATACACACACACACACACACACACAACTCTGTCCGGGTTTCCTTCTTTTTATATTTAGTCAAGTTTTGACTAAATATTTTAACATCGAGGGGGAATCGAAACGAGGGTCGTGGTGTATGTGCGTGTGTGTGTGTGTCTGTGTGTCTCTGTGTGTGTGTGTGTGTGTGTGTAGAGCGATTCAGACTAAACTACTGGACCGATCTTTATGAAATTTGACATGAGAGTTCGTGGGTATGAAATCCCTGAACGTTTTTTTCATTTTTTTGATAAATGTCTTTGATGACGTCATATCCGGCTTTTCGTGAAAGTTGAGGCGGCACTGTCACGCCCTCATTTTTCAACCAAATTGGTTGAAATTTTGGTCAAGTAATCTTCGACGAAGCCCGGGGTTTGGTATTGCATTTCAGCTTGGTGGCTTGAAAATTAATGAATGACTTTGGTCATTAAAAATCTGAAAATTGTAAAAAAAAATAAAAATTTATAAAACGATCCAAATTTACGTTTATCTTATTCTCCATCATTTGCTGATTCCAAAAACATATAAATATGTTATATTTGGATTAAAAACAAGCTCTGAAAATTAAATATATAAAAATTATTATCAAAATTAAATTGTCCAAATCAATTTGAAAACACTTTCATCTTATTCCTTGTCGGTTCCTGATTCCAAAAACATATAGATATGATATGTTTGGATTAAAAACACGCTCAGAAAGTTAAAACAAAGAGAGGTACAGAAAAGCGTGCTATCCTTCTTAGCGCAACTACTACCCCGCTCTTCTTGTCAATTTCACTGCCTTTGCCATGAGCGGTGGACTGACGATGCTACGAGTATACGGTCTTGCTGAAAAATGGCATTGCGTTCAGTTTCATTCTGTGAGTTCGACAGCTACTTGACTAAATATTGTATTTTCGCCTTACGCGACTTGTTACATTTAGTCAAGTTTTGACTAAATGTTTTAACGTAGAGGGAGGAATCGAGACGAGGGTCGTGGTGTATGTGTGTGTGTCGGTGTGTGTGTGTAGAGCGATTCATAAAAAAAACTACTGGACCGATCTTCATGAAACTTGACATGAGAGATCCTGAGTATAGTACCTCCAGACGTTTTTTTCATTTTTTTGATAAATGTCTTTGATGACGTCATATCCGGCTTTTCGTGAAAGTTGATGCAGCACTGTCACGCTCTCATTTTTCAACCAAATTGGTTGAAATTTTGGTCAAGTAATCTTCGACGAAGCCCGGACTTTGGTATTGCATTTCAGCTTGGAGGCTTCAAAATTAATTAATGAGTTTGCTCATTAAAGTTGTCATTGAAATCGATTTTTCGCAAACAGATTTAAAATTGATTGCATCGTATTCTTCATCACATTCTGAATCTAAACATATACATATGTCATGTTTACTCTTAAAATGTGATCACAATCAACGAAAATAGATTAATTAGTCTTACGATTAAAATTTAAGAAATCGATCCAAAAATTATTTCATCTTTTTCTTTATCATTTCCTGATTCCAAAAACATATAGATATGATAGGTTGTATTGAAAACAAGCTCAGAAAGTTAACAAGAATACAGAAAAGCGACGCTACCGCGCTAACTTCTGGCGTGTCAATATCACTACGTTTTGCACGTGGAAGGTGAGCGATTTCCTTCACGCGGGGATTGACGAAGCTGTTCTGTCTTGGTGAAAAAATACAGTGCGTTCAGTTTCATTCCGTGAGTTCGACAGCTTGACTAAATGTAGTAATTTCGCCTTACGCGACTTGTTCTTCTTCTGCGTTCATGGGCTGAAATTCCCACCTACACTCGTGTGTTGTCTCTTGGCACAAGTGGGTTTTTACGTGTTTGACCGCTTGCGTGTACACACGAAGGTGAACTTGATAAGGCACTATCAAGACTGCACATAAGTTGACCTGGGCGATTGGAAGAATCCCCACCCTTAACTCACCAGGCGCGGCCGGGATTCGAACCAAAGACGTTCCGCTTGGGACGCCGGTGTCTTATCCACTGCGCCCGTTATAGTTCGGGTTTTGACAAGCTGTTGAAGAGTTGTCGCCTCCTGAAGCTAACATGGCGGCAGTACACGCGTTTAGCTCCGATATGCAGGATTTCAGGAAAGTGAATGGATGGTCTTATTCCAGACGGAGTGGGCCTTTATCGGACATTATAATTATAAAAACATGCAACTCGGAGCTCATCGTTCACTGTTATACAATGTACCATTATCTATCTCTTTAACGCATCTTGTGGCCCTGTGTGTTTGCATCAAGGGGCATAACTCTGCCACAGCCCAACCTAGTACACGACCAAGAGTTACCGCGCTTTGAGCAGGGTTAAACCCTGGATACATGCGCTGTATAAATAGTATGCATTATTACACCCCCGGTATAGGGGTGTGTATAGGTTTCGGTCGATGTGTTTGTTTGTGTGTTTGTGTTCACATATAGATCTCAAGAATGAACGGACCGATCGTCACCAAACTTGGTGAACAGGTTCTATACATTCCTGAGACGGTCCTTACAAAAATTGGGACCAGTCAAACACACGGTTAGGGAGTTATTTGTGGATTAAGATTCTACAAGGACTTATAGAGAAACATATTCATGGTCAAAGGGAAATAACCTTCTCAGTTGGTGGCAGTGAGAATGGGTGCAGTGAGAATGGTTATTTCCCTTTGACCAACGGGGGTGTTTTTCCTACCTCGAAGGAATTTCTTGTTCTTATTATTTTTATTTATTTCCCATTATTTCGTCATTTTTTTCCGCTGACGAAAGCCGCTCATTTATTCTATGAATAATCCTTGTTTTCCCCTGTTTGAGAGAGAGAGAGTGAGAGACTGGAGAGAGAGAGAGAGAGAGTCGCGCGTGGGGGGAGGGGGGGTGTATAGGGTCGAGAGTGAAGATAATTTCGAAATAATTGTATATCTGAATGTGTAAATCATATTATTTTTTATTGAGTTGTGTTTTTTTGTTTCCTTATTTATAACTGTGGTTTGCATAGAGACAGAGTCGTCAAGGGGAGAGATGGGGGGGGGGGGGGGGGGGGGGGGGGGGCGATGGAATTGTGAGCGTGTGTGCAGTTTATTTTGAAATAAAGTTATATGTTGTTGTCACGTATACCATTTACTGTTGTTTGTTTGTTTTTTTTGTTTGTAAACTAGATACTTTAGTCAGTTTAATGTTTTTGTATTTTTCTTCATGTTTACACTTTGATATTCATCTTACTGCAAGAATGTATCTTTCTAATCCGAAATCCTCAATTTCATTTAGTTTTTTTACGAATTATAAGCCTACAATGCTATGTTATTTTGATCTTGATAGAATTACCATTCAAGTTCCAATCAATATTGTTCTATTAAGACCGCACTTAAAGGCACAGTACGCCTCCCGTAAACCATCACAGATACTGTCAGGCTTTTACACACAGTACAAACACCCTTCCATTTGAACGCTCACCACACGGGAACATCCTAGGTGCCCTACGTAAAGAGCGAGCAATTTTCAAAGAATTTATTTTTGCGTGGTTTATCTTACCCCTGAGCCATCGTGAACCCGTGTGATCCAGTTTCCCTTTTTCACAATGCAGTCGTCAGTTTGTAATTTGAATGGGGCTCGCTGTGAGCTTATCTGCAATAGCACGTTATGTACCTCTGACTTTTCACGAAAAAAACGAATGTGATTCATAAGAACTCTAGCGATGGCTTTTGACTGCCTATAAACCGTCGTCTGCTATGAAAATCACGACCTTGCGTGACCCTTCTTTCGGGCTTTTCAAACTTTCAAAACTTCGAATTCTACTGATCTTGTCTTGATGAAAAAAAAATTCTTTTATTATTTAAGAATGTCTGTGTAACAAGCTGAGAATTTATTATTTAGATTTTAAAAGTTAGGTCTAGCGCCAAAACGCACCACGGTCCGAATCATTCTGATAAGCATCGCTCCACGGCTATCGCCAGTTGAAGGGAAGTAACTCATTTTTGACCTGAGTTCAGGATGGGTCCGATTGAGATGGAGACAATCCGAAAAATTTTTCTTTGAAAATTGCTCGCTCTTTACGTAGGGCACCTAGGATGTTCCCGTTCGGTGAGTGTTCAAATGGAAGCGTGTTTGTACTGTGTGTAAAAGCCTGACAGTATCTGTGATGGTTTACGGGAGGGTTACTGCCCGGGCGTGATTTCCGGTATCATAACAGCCGTCCAGCACCAAAACGAGGCGCCATTGTTGTAGCAGGCCAAGTCCACGAAAATAAATTCTTTGAAAATTTCTCACGCTCGACAGAAAGCAGCCAGGATGTTCCCGTTCGGTGAGCGTTCAAATGGAAGTATGCTTGTACTGTATGTAGACGCTCGGGGAGCTCTGTGATGGTTTACGGGAGGCTTACTGTGCCTTTAATGTTGTGCGATCTTGGCTGACTTTGTTGAATATGTACTTTAAAATAAAATTATTCTCTAGAAATAACACAATTTTGAACAGTTTTCGAATCAGTATTTGAACAGTTGAATGAGAGAACGCAACTGTTGCACAGATTTGAATTCAGGCACCATTTGAAGGATTTATTCCCCCCTCTGCTTCTTTACCTCTGTAAACTTGTAGGGGTAGTTATTTTTCGATAATGACCCAGCAACCAAACAAATAACGACCCAGCAACAGCCTGAATCCTCGATAGTGCAATGGGTTGAGAAGCTGTTCTGTTTCGGTACTACTTTTTGCGACTGAAAAGTTCCAAACGCTCTAATGTACGAAGTATACATCTCTGGAGCAAACAATACAAACATACCGCATTTAAATTAACAACTACAGGCCTAAACACATGAATCTCCATATAAAATCCATGAGTTCGGTTGTTTTCTGAATCTAGATCAGACGTTCATCACAAGCAATTTCCCAAGGCAAGTAACTCATACTTTGTCTAGCGACAAGAGTAGTTCCCCTTCTTTTCACTCAGTTTCTTCGACAACAGACTGCAATCCGACGGTCAGTTTTCAACAATATTTCATTTAATAAACAGATCACACGCAACCAAATGCACACATCTCATCAATTTAAACAACATAAAGCGGTTTCATACACTATTTTCCCCAGAAAACTTAACTTCATAGAGTTTTTAACGTTGGAACACGGGTGCAAAAGTTCGTCTGCTAGTCCCATTTGACGAAAGAACTTTATCCTAACCGATACCAAAACATATACAGAACACACAATATCTGCCTTTGCCGCCACAGCAGAATAACAGCATATCTGTGTACTTGATTTTAGTCCAAAATAGGAAAACTGACAAGAAGTGTTAACAGAATGGAATGATTTGCACGGAACTATACAACCGCGCATTAATCGATCGCCTGCGCAGATTGACTGGTTGAGTGAATAGGATTCGATCAAACTTTCGCAAAAAACTTCCTCTTTTCTTTGAATAACTGAAGAAAGGAGGAATAAAGAGGTTACACACCTCGTCTCAGTGATTATCAAAAATAATGGTCTCAGTTCGCGGTCATGAAAAAGCTCGCTAAAGCTCGCATTTTTCATGATCCGCTAACTTCGACCATTATTTTTGATAATCACTGAGACTCGGCGTGTAACCTCTACAAATCCGCCTCTTAAAAATAGTTCTCTTCACTGTCTCAGATCCGGTCAGGCTTTTGCACGGGATAAGATCGACCATCCCTCCACTTGGTCAGATACCAAAAATGAAAAGCCTGGGTACGCACGGTGCACAGTGGTATTTTAAAGGAAATTTTGGTTTTTTTTAAATCAATTCATCACACAAATTCCTCCTCACTACAGCAAGCAGTGGGGATGTTGATTTTTGGTATATGTTCAAGTGGAGGCATGTACTTATCCCATGTAAAAGCCTGGCAAGATCTTTGACGGTGAGGCGAACTGTTTTCACACACACACAACCACACACACAAACACACACACATGCACACACACACACACACACATACACACACAAACACACACACACACATACACACACTCACACACGCGCGCGCACATACACACACACACACACACACACGCGCGCGCACACACAAACACACACGCGCGCGCGCAACTTGAGCACGCACACACACACATACACACACACGCACACACACTTAGAGAGAGAGAGAATGTATCGCATATTACACTTATCTTACATATCATTTATTTCCCCCATAGGCCTACGCCACCACACTCACGCGAACACACACTCACACACTCACACTGCTGGAGAAAAGGCAGACGAAGAGAGACTCGGCAGCGGATGATGGAAGTCCTCGCAGCACGGATGAAGCAACAAGCCGTTCCATCTTGAACACAAGGCCAGTACTGCAACTGACCTTGATACGGATCGATCCAAGGGGGGCAATCTCAGTCATCTTAAAGAGGGAAATCCAAACGCAACTGATCCGCTTTGTTCGATTTTATGGGCTTGGACGATAGAGAAAAATAAGAAAAGCAAAAGCTGGAGTAAACCTGGACGAAATTGCTATCAAGAACGCAGAATTGATTTTTTCTGAGGTTTTTTTTTTGCCGTAAGCGCCATGTTTATCGGAGCAGGAAACTCTTCCAGAGTGAGGCCCCTTTGTTGATGCATGTCAACATCAGATGTGCGAGACGCGATAAACATGGCGCTTACGGCACAAAAAAAAACTCAGAAAAAATCAATTCTGCGTTCTTGATAGCAATTTCGTCCAGGTTTACTCCAGCTTTTGCTTTTCTTATTTTTCTCTATCGTCCAAGCCCATAAAATCGAACAAAGCGGATTGCGTTTGGATTTCCCTCTTTGAGATGACTGAGATTGCCCCCCTTGGATCGATCCGTATCAAGGTCAGTTACAGTACTGGCCTTGTGTTCAAGATGCAAGCCGTTCCGGGGCAGTAGCGTAGCAACTCTTGATTGTGTGTGTTTACGGGCAGTAGGAACAATCTACACCGTAGTTAACTGTGACGAGGCATATTATACAATAGGGCAGTTGAGGTAATTACGGTTGTGTTACTAATTAGATAGATGAAAGAAACTGACTGCTGGAGAAGAAATAGACGAAGAGAGTGGAGGTGATGGAACTTCTCACGGCAAGAACTGATGACAAAGAAAGACAAAGAGAGAGAGAGAGAGAAGAATGAATGATATTTATTACTCAAATGATGAAGATTTTCGGCTAACGCTTGGTATTACAATGTGTCCCCGCTAACACAACAACATAAAATTGAAGACAACCAAAGCACAAACAATATCAAACAGACACGAGCAAAGTGTTACGTGGCAATATAAATCGTACAGACCCATGACAGAAAAAAAGGAAAGTTTTTTTTAAGATGACTCGCTCGGTTCAAATAAAAACAAGCATGAAACTTACCTTTAATTCACTGCCAGCATTTTTAATATGAAGACAGGTGGTTCTTCTAATTCAAAATCATCCTCTCAAGCCGTGGAATAAAATCAAACATGTGTATAATGTACTATACAGCGGCAGTTCAAACCATGCAACCAGCAATTTTCCTCGAGGTCTTCTTTGGGGTTGATCCAAAACATGAATCGAAAAAAGGGAGGAAACTGTATTGCGTGCGATGCAGAAAGGTCGCTCAAAGGGACAGAACCTGTGGGAGAGAGGCGCATATCGCATACCGAATACAGTTTCCTCCCTTTTTCCGATTCGGTTTTGCAACGGCCTCTATTTTATTTTAGCGTGCGCATACACACACACAAACAAACAAACAAACACACACACACACACACACACACACACACACACACACACACACACACATATACAAACTAACACTAACACACTTACAGTAACACACACACACGCACACACTCACGCACACACATACATGCACATATCAAAAAAATGAAAACAATTCTGGGGATATCATACCCAGGAACTCTCATGTAAAGTTTCATGAATATCGGTCCAGTAGTTTTCTCTGAATCGCTCTGCACATACACACACACTCACACACACACACACACACACACACACACACACACACACACACACATACACCACGACCCTCGTCTCGATTCCCCCCTCTATGTTAAAGCATTTAGTCAAAACTTGACTAAATGTAAAAAGGACATGCGTACCGTACACACAGTGTCCCCGGTGTGACCTGTCGTTTTGTCGTCATTAGGCAGGATGTCTTCAGTTACCTCCACAGAGCTGCCCTGCCTTCGTTAGTGCAATGTCGTCGCAGTGATTGGACGGTCGGGTTGTTGATCTTTTCATACTGTGTATAATTATGTTACAGTATATCCTTGAGATATACTCGTTTTCCTTTAAATAAGTTGTTAGTAAATTTGCACATTTCGAAATGTCCTAGAATAGTACTAAGGACATTTACAAAATCCTCGAGCGAAAACTAAATTTACAAATTTACTGAAATTTTCAGGGATTTTGTCAATTTCCTGGTTTTGAGAATTTACTGTAACATATATACACCTGAGCTAGCAATCTAGTCAAATCGGATTTCCCTAAACGGATATAACATGCTTCTTCTTCTTCTCCCACGTTCACGCGTGCTTTTCCACAAGTGCATGGGTTTTTATGTGCATGATCGTTTTTACCTCACCATTCAGGCAGCCATATGCCGCTTTCGGGGGAATATAACATGCTTCTTCTTCTTCTGCGTTCATGGGATGAATCTCTCTGTTAATTTGGCACGAGTGGGGTTTCTACGTGTATGACCGTTTTTACCCCGCCATATTGGCAGCCATACGCCGCTTTCGGAGGATGCATGGTTTTTATTGTCGTGTTTCTATAACCAACCGAACTCTGACATGGATTACAGAATCTTTTCCGTACGCACTTGGTCTTGTGCTTGCGTGTACACACGAAGGGGGATAAGCCACCAGCAGGTTTGCAAATATTTTGACCTGGGAGATCGGACAAATCTCCACCCTTAACCCACCAGGCGGTAGCGGCCTGGTTTTGAACACACGACCTTCCGATCAAGAGGCTTATCCACAAGGCAACTGCGCCCGTCTGAATATATAACATGCAAAAATCAGAGCAAGATATAGTCGTAAATGTTAGAGAGAAAAAAACACCAATTAGGGCAGTAGGGCCCACAAGGCCGGTGTAACACGAGAAAATTACTCCCACGAGATTTTTACTGCGGAGTAAAAATTTCGTACGAAAATGTTACTCCCTTTACGAAAAAAGCACTCCCCCATTACACGAGAAAATTACTCCCCACGACAGGTGAGTTCCGAGTAAACATTTCGTACACAAATGTCAGGTTACTCCCCTGACGAATAAAAAAAAACCCGAATAAATTACTTCACCCTAACAGAGCAATTTAACTTCCCAAGCCTCTGGTGTACGGAATTTATACTCCCTTGTCCCCTGTTAGTCTTGGTGGTGGAAGGGGTGGAGGGAGGGAAGCGCGACATTCGTGTGTACGAGATCACATTATTGGCATTATCCCTTCGCCCGCATCCCATTTTTCGCGCACGAGATTTTTTACTGGAAGCACAAAAAATGGGGAGTCAAAATTTCGTGGAGGGAGTAATTTTTTCGTGCCTTGGGGAGTTCTTTTCTCGTACGAAATTTTTACTCCGGAGTGAATTTTTCGTGGAGTCAAAATGTCGTGTTACACCGGTCCAAGGGCGCGTCCAGTGGAGACAGTCTCAGAAAATGGTGTTCTCTCTATCTGCATATTACTCAGTTGCAACATACCTTTCTTCTGGTGTAGACGACCATTGCAACAGATCTGTGGTGGCTTTTTACATTTAGTCAAGTTATGACTAAATGTTTTAACATAGAGGGGGGAATCGAGACGAGGGTCGTGGTGTGTGTGTGTGTGTGTGTGTGTGTGTGTGTGTGTGTGTGTGTGTGTGTGTGTGTGTGTGCGTGCGTGCGTGTAGAGCGATTCAGACCAAACTACTGGACCGATCTTTATGAAATTTGACATGAGAGTTCCTGGGTATGATATCCTCAGACGTTTTTTTCATTTTTTTGATAAATGTCTTTGATGACGTCATATCCGGCTTTTCGTGAAAGTTGAGGCGGCACTGTCACGCCCTCATTTTTTAACCAAATTGGTTGAAATTTTGGTCAAGTAATGTTCGACGAAGCCCGGACTTTGGTATTGCATTTCAGCTTGGTGGCTTAAACATTAATTAATGACTTTGGTCATTACAAATCTAAAAATTGTAAAAAAAAAAAAAAATTTTATAAAACGATCCAAATTTACGTTTATCTTATTCTCCATCATTTGCTGATTCCAAAAACATATAAATATGTTATATTTGAATTAAAAACAAGCTCTGAAAATTAAATATAGAAAAATTATTATCAAAATTAAATTGTCGAAATCAAGTTAAAAACACTTTCATCTTATTCCTTGTCGGTTCCTGATTCCAAACACATATAGATATGATATGTTTGGATTGAAAACACGCTCAGAAAGTTAAAACGAAGAGAGGTACAGAAAAGCGTGCTATCCTTCTCAGCGCAACTACTACCCCGCTCTTCTTGTCAATTTCACTGCCTTTGCCATGAGCGGTGGACTGACGATGCTACAAGTATACGGTCTTGCTGCGTTGCATTGCGTTCAGTTTCATTCTGTGAGTTCGACAGCTACTTGACTAAATGTTGTATTTTCGCCTTACGCGACTTGTTATTTTTTTTTTTTTTTGGGGGGGGGGGGGGTGAAATAATTTTGCAGAGTGACATTGGTACATAAATAGCAGCATAAATAAAATAACAAATAAAAAAAATAAAAAAAAATAAAAAAATATATTTGGTGTCCTGAAGTTATGAAATTTATTGAGCAAAAAAAAAATCCGTGCGCACTGTGTCTTGTGCTTGCGTGTACGCATGAAGGGGGGATAAGGCACCAGCAGGTCTGCACATATTTTGACCTGGGAGGTCGAAAAATCTCCAACCTTAACCCATATATTTGGTGTCAGTTATGAAATGTATTGAGCACAAAATAAAATCCAATTTGCACAGAATACAGGCATGCTGTTGTTATGTGGATAATTAAGCCATGTTTGAATCCTAAACGAATCTGTTGTGATGTACAAGTTGATCTGTAGGGAAGTTAAGGAAGGTATCTTTAAAGAAAAAGAAAATCCAATGTTTACTGATCAAAAAAGCTTCTTTTTTTTTAATGCAGGCCAGAATCTAATACTGAGCTGTGTTTCAATCAGGAAAATGCACGAAACTTCCAACATCAGCACACAATATGAGATTATTGGATAGAAACAGCAGACGCCAGCCAAACTTTTTTTTTATTTGAAAGATCTTCTTCTTCTGCGTTCGTGGGCTGAAACTCCCGCGTACACTCGGGGTTGTTTTTTTTTTGCACGAGTGGAATTTTACGTGTATGACCGTTTTTTACCCCGCCATTTAGGCAGCCATACGCCGTTTTCGGAGGAAGCATGCTGGGTATTTTCTTGTTTCTATAACCCACCGAACTCTGACATGGATTACAGGATCTTTTTCGTGCGCACTTGGTCTTGTGCTTGCGTGTACACACGGGGGTGTTCGGACACCGAGGAGAGTCTGCACACAAAGTTGACTCTGAGAAATAAATCTCTCGCCGAACGTGGGGACGAACTCACGCTGAAAGCGGCCAACTGGATACAAATCCAGCGCGCTACCGATTGAGCTACATCCCCGCCCTTATTTGAAAGATGAGACAAGTTGTGCATGGTACGTAAATATGTAAAGATGAGACAAGTAGTGTATGGTACGTAAATATGTCACAATTGTTGATGTGTATCCGGTCATGTCAATGTCCTTGTGTAAAAATAATGAACCACAAACCGTGTCGGTAATAACACGAAACGGAAAATACATCCAATCATGACTCTATATACGTCTAACCATGACTTCTTTGTTATTTCTATCTTGATCTATATACACCCACACTTCGTCACGCTTTTCATTCATCTTCGTCTCAAGCCTGTCAAGCAAATCTGTCAACGTATTGAAACCAATATCATTGCAAGTAATTCTATATGTGTGGTGTTTGGTTTTGCTTTTGTTCCACGTATAAAACTGAGTGCGACATTTTCAAACAGAGAAACATAGATATTTACAAGACAAAAATAGCCGGTGTCTTTTTCCCCCCAAGGTTGAGATCATGCGCATTTCTTTTCTAATGGCAAGAAACACCTGCTGTTTGAATAGACGTGAGCAGTATGAGTTTCAATTTAAAGCATCGACCGTCTCCTGTTGAAGGTATCTAGAACCACCAGTTTACAAAATCAGAAAACAAGAAAGGCAGGTTGTTGGAACGTTTGTTATTGAGAAAACAATACATTCACAAATATATCGACCCAACGGTCTTTTAAGTGCACAGACAAACGAAGCCGCAAGCGAATGAATACACTATGTTTAGAATATATAAAATATGAATAGAATTTTTCACTTATTGACTGTGACCACACAGAGCCACGTTCAGTTATTACACGTAATGACTAGAGATTTTAGTCATTACACATAATGCCTAGTTTACAGAATTACAATATCCTCGTGCTGTGTTGGTGGTCAGAGGGGGTTGTTGTTGTTGTTGTTGTTGTTGTTGTTGTTGTTGTTGTTGTTGTTGTTGTTGTTGTTGTTGTTGTTGTTAAACCCATTCCATTTCTTAGTGATTGGAAACGATATATAAGTTTCATAGTGATTAGAAACAATCAATTTTTGATTATAAGAAATAACTAATTGTTTGTGGTTAGACTACAACTTTTCCTTGCAATAAAAAACCTCAAATTTCTTAGTGATTAGAAACAATCTAAATCTCGTAGTGTTTAGAATGTATCAATTTCTTAGTGATTTGAAACAGTCTATTGTTTCATGTTTATTTTTATTTTATTTTTTTAAACAAGAATGTCGAAAAACTACCCAAATTACCAGCCCTTGTAAGGGTGGTAACCAAGTTAAAGAAAACAGACGCCATTGCCGTTGCTATGGCCTGACCCCTATCTTGGTTACCCATCATGCACTCTCTCTTTCTCTTTCTCTCTCATTCTCTCTCACTTTTGCTCTTTTTCTCTCTGTCTGTATGTTATAATCCATTTTTCGTGCTTGTGTGCTGTTGTTGATGTTGAGGAATTGTTGTCGTTGTTCTTATTGTTGTTGTTTTGATTGGTTTGAATAATGAGTTTACAATATCGTCCGCAACTTTAGTATTACTTTGTCTCTAAGATCACATTCATAAGTTTATCTTGTTGTACTCCTTTATCATATTATACATGCCAAGGCTTTGTAAACTTGTATCTGAATAAAATACTATTTAAACGAATTTCAATGTTGTGTGTTTATTTGTTGCTGGGTTTTGTGGGTTTTGTCACATGGTATGTTGTGAGCTTACGTCATTTCATGATGTGATGAGTGTAACCGAGTGCCGAAACACTACGATCACCTCGGGAGGCGAAGTGCAATCAAACAGGATTGAAAATGTTAGGGCTAATTTCTTAGCCCTATAAAAACTGTTATGCAAACCCGAAGGTTTCCATGAACATACAGACAATCGGAAACCACCAGACCCCATCACAAACAGAATCTCACAAACCACGGGTGTTGACTTAAAGGCCAACAACTCGGGTGCAGAGTCTGCTGTGAAAGGAGCGGTAGCCTCCCCTGTCACATGAGCATAACACATGCATTTCTAATTCGATCTAATGAAGTTGTATATGCCAATGTCTATGTCCGTATCTATGTATCTCTGCGAGCAGGTTAATTGCATCGGTATTTCCAGTGTTATATCTATCAATTTTGATATTCACTGAAAGGCCAAAGATAGTTAAACTGTGGTGAAGCTGCATCAATAATGAACACTGTAATCTAGCGATAAACCCGTCACAGTTTATTACCTTAGCGAGCTATTTTGACCGTGATGATCTCTCGACAATTAAGTGTTCATTCTTCGCAGTTATTTCTGAATAATTCCGCATTGCACAGTGTTATCAGAGAGTCGTTGATAAAAGGGGCGAAAGGCGTGACGAACAGCACACTTTCCTTTTAACTTTCTTCGCATAGTCGAGTATGAATGGGAGAGTGCGTACGTGCGAGAGTGAAAGCGAGAGTGGTGTGACAGAATTTGTGATTGGGTGTGGCGGTGTTGGCGGAACTTGGACCGCCGGATACTTTGTGACAAAGTCGATTCACTTGGAAGCAAATCTATTACCGGTTAAGTCGTTCCAGGACTGGGTGGATATTGATATTGTTTTGCAAAACAATCACATGTGTGTGTGTGTGCGTGCGTGCGTGTGTGCCGGCGTGCGTACGTGTGTGTGTGGGTGCGTGCGCCCGCGCTTGTGTTACTAACAAGCACATACAGTTTTATTTATATCATTTTAAGTTGGTAAGAATGGGATATTATCCTAAACACGTGTGAGATACCACTCATGACATAACAATATCGTTCACCACAGTTCATGTGAGTGAGGCCATGTAAATCTAGTCTGGAAGGGACCTGTTTTTCCACTGCGAATGATGCCAGAGTCACCGAGAAAAACGTCATTATGGAAACATTTCTGCGCTTGATGTTTCCCCTAAAATAATTTTTAGAACAAACACGTCACGCAACACTCTCGTCAAAGATTTGCACGAGGCATTGAAAAAGATCGAGGTTCCATTAGAAGCGTCTTCAATTCAGTGTACGCGTCGACTCAGGAATGTTTGGAGCTGAAGGCATGTAAGTACAGTATGTAGGATAAACAGAATACACCACATGGCTTGCTGTGTCGTTCCAAATTTACACGAGTTACGACACAGCAAGCCATGTAGTAGGGGAAGGGCTCCTAATATGGCCGACCGGCTCCTAATATGGACCACCTTCTGTTCTGACAAACTAACGGCGCTAGAGCGCTCAAAAAAGTTTTATTCGCTGTATTCACCCTCTCTGGATAACTTGCACATGTCAAAACAGTTGCAGAAACAGAACTCTTAATACCGTTAGGCTTTTTCTCTTTTTATATTTAGTCAAATTTTGACTAAATATTTTAACATCGAGGGGGAATCGAAACGAGGGTCGTGGTGTATGTGCGTGTGTGCGTGTGTGCGTGTGTGTGTGTGCGTGTGTGCGTGTGTGTGTGTGTGTAGAGCGATTCAGACTAAACTACTGGACCGATCTTTATGAAATTTGACATGAGAGTTCCTGGGTATGAAATCCCCGAACGTGTTTTTCATTTTTTTGATAAATGTCTTTGATGACGTCATATCCGGCTTTTCGTGAAAGTTGAGGCGGCACTGTCACGCCCTAATTTTTCAACCAAATTGGTTCAAATTTTGGTCAAGTAATCTTCGACGAAGCCCGGACTTCGGACTTCGGTATTGCATTTCAGCGTGGTGGCTTAAAAATTAATTAATGACTTTGGTCATTAAAAATCGGAAAATTGTAAAAAAAAATTAAAAATTTATAAAACGATCCAAATTTACGTTTATCTTATTCTCCATCATTTGCTGATTCCAAAAACATATAAATATGTTATATTTGGATTAAAAACAAGCTCTGAAAATTAAATATATAAAAATTATTATCAAAATTAAATTGTCCAAATCAATTTAAAAACACTTCATCTTATTCCTTGTCGGTTCCTGATTCCAAAAACATATAGATATGATATGTTTGGATTAAAAACACGCTCAGAAAGTTAAAACAAAGAGAGGTACAGAAAAGCGTGCTATCCTTCTTAGCGCAACTACTACCCCGCTCTTCTTGTCAATTTCACTGCCTTTGCCATGAGCGGTGGCCTGACGATGCTACGAGTAAAATGGCATTGCGTTCAGTTTCATTCTGTGAGTTCGACAGCTACTTGACTAAATATTGTATTTTCGCCTTACGCGACTTGTTTTCACTTTTGGCAGCGTTCACTCTAAATTTGCCGCCTAAAACGGACTCGTTTCTGTCCACAGCCAAAGCTTTTATCACACAAAAATTGCTATATATGACAGCTAAAACCGTATTTGTTACATTTTAGCAGTGTTGACCCCGAGTTTTTACTGCAAACAAAAAATAATAGCAAAATCTCAAAGTATGTGCGAGTCCCCTAATATGGACCACCTTCAACAAATCGAAGAAAATAAAAGCTAAAGGCTATTTTCATTAATTCATTAAGAAGCTTGCTGGAAATAACCTATAACTAGCCCTCGAGATTTACAAAAAATGCAACAAAAAGTCTTCTTTTCGTGGAAGTTGATAATTTTACTTATTTTCACTCTGTTTTTGATAAGCTTCTTTAGTTTCCTGGTGTGCTTCAAATAATGCTCTCATCAACCCGAAACAGATAAATCGAGAGCATATTTTAATTAGGCTGACTTGTACACTAAGTTTTATTATGTTATTTTGAAATATAGGGGGCTTTTTACAGTGATTCGTGAAGGCCGCTTCACTGGTCCATATTAGGCGCCCAGGCTCCTAATATGGACCCTTTGTGATTTTTTTCTGTATTTAATTTTTGCTGAATGTCTATCAAAGCTATTTCACTCTAATTAGGCCTAACGGTTAACCTAAGAGAGAAGGACTACCAAACACAAAATGAAACTTCTTCGCAAGAAAACAAGCTAGTTATCAGCATGAAACAAAAAGTGGTCCATATTAGGAGCCCTTCCCCTATTCTCTATGTGTCCTTCACTATGAAGCTCCGGCTGTAATTTTTTCATTGGTTGGCTGGTTGGTGGTTGTTTAGCTTGCAGTGCTTATTCAATCAGAAGAGGTTAAGTTCCTCTTTTTAAGTTTATCTGAGATTTTTTGTTGTTAAATAGGGTCTTAAAAAGGAGGGAGTCGTACGATGGAGAATTTAAATTTACAGGTGTTAAGAACAGAAAATGAGAAGATAAGGAATGGTTTACAAAGGGAAGAGTCTAGATAGAAGGGAGCCACCGTATGCAGATTGTATTTTTACGCCTTAATAATGTCCTTGTTTGAAGGTTATACTTATTTGCTTGTTACTCCTGGTTAGTTCATTTGTTGGTCTCTAGATCTGTCTTTCTTTCTTTTTTTATTCCTTTTTTCTTGATTTTTTTTCTCTCTCTTTCTCATTGTCTTATGTTTTTTATATTTAGTCAAGTTTTGATTTCTTTTGTTCGTTCGTTCGTTTCGAGGCGGACGTTCGTTCGTTCGTTCGTTCGTTCGTTCGTTCTTACTGTCTCTCTTTCATTCGTTCTTTTTTTTCTTCTGTCCCTTTTACTTTCTTTCTTTTTTTCTAGCAACAAGCTAACTAACTAACTAACTAACGAACTAAGACAAACACAAAGTACAGCCAGTAATGAAGTATACTTGCAAACCCTGTGTCTTGACATGAAGCTTTGATGACTGTGCGGTGAGCGGAGGTTGTTAAGGTAATTGCTATATAATGAGATCGAAGATACGAGATATACGTCGACCATCATATTGCCCTGCACTGAAATTACAGTAACTGCCCCATCAACAACCAACCAGTAATCATTCCTATAGCAGCTAACACTGAACGAGGGCAGCTAAATTGCCCCGACACCGGATGCCGTGCGCCTAGCCTCCATGCATTGACTATGCGCAGTCAACGCGTGCGATTATATGCGTCTTGTGTGTGAGAGGGGGAGAAGGAGAAGGGAAGGGCTAGTTCATGATTAGCGGCACATTCGCCGATGCACCGCATCCTCTCAGCTTCTGATATAAAAATCTGTTCTTTTGCTATCTTTGATCAGTCACTGACTTGAATGACTTTCGTTACAGACAGGAATTAGCTTGTCAGTTGTTTGCGTTTTGCATAGTCACCGTCGCAGACGGATGCTTAAAACTGGAAAGCACCGTAGTTCCGATTTGAATCTTAAAGATAATTTTTAACTTTGGTTGCAGTGAAAGCGTGCACATTTTCAGTTAAAAAAAACGTGACTTGTTTAGATTAAACCAAAAATATAATAAGGCATTTCTATTCCTTTGTATTCTATCTTCCGTTGAGAAAAAAAAGCCTCAAGAATTCTGCCTAACAGTGACAGTATTAATTCATCTTCTGGCGAAAATGGCTGACATTCCTGCCAGAGTGATTCTTCTCGCAATGCTGGGGAGCTGTATAGGTAAGTTCGTGTGTGTGTGTGTGTGCGTGTGTGTGTGTGTGTATGTGTGTGTGTGTGTCACGTGTGTGTGTGTGTCACGTGTATGTGTGTGTGTGTGTGTGCGTGTGTGTGTGTGTGTGTGTGTGTTAGTGTGTGTGCGTTAGTCAGTGTGTGATAGAGTATGTGTGTGTGTGCGTGTGTGTGTGTGTGTGTATGTGTGTGTGTGTGTGTGTGTGAATGCGTGTGTTTGCGTGTTTGTGTGTGTGTGTGTGTGTGTGTGTGTGTGTGTGTGTGTGTGTTTGTGTGAATGCGTGTGTGTGTGTGTGTGTTTTTCCTTTTCATTATTTTGTTATCCCCTTGCTTGGAAATTCTCCCACTGAGCTAGCAGCAATAAGAGCCGCGCTACCCACCACTGAGCTAGCAGCAGTAAGAGCCGCGCTACCCACCACTGAGGTGTGTGCGTATAATCAATCAGTCAATGGCAGAATGTCCGAGGTCTTACCACAGTGGTGACACGGGGGTGGGACATAGATACCGTCTCTGAGGCAGCACATAGTAGTTTACCCGTGTCCGCCCAGGTCTGAATTCGTACCCGAGACCCGAGGATCAAAAGTCGTAGTACCCTCCCTACTGAGCTACCAGGCCCCCTCGCCTCAAGAAGCGCGCAGGGTGTATTTTTCATATAAAATAATGACATCACTCACAACAAAATATTCAAGTGTGCAATACTTAGTTTAGTTATCACAGATAAATCGCGGTGGTGATTGTAGATTATGATTGCGTGCGTTGTGACTCTATCATGACCTGATTGTTCGCTCCCGGTAACAATGGAATCCGTCTGCATTCATTTTGTAAGATTCTGGATTCGATTTCCTTAGATCCAGTTTGATTCCAGTCTGGAACTGTATATGCAGACTCAGAGACGGTACCCATGTCCAGGGATGGCCAAATCGTCCGCCCGGTCGCCAGGGGCGAGTAACAATTCCGCCTGGCTAGTAGAAACCGCCTGGCAACTCGCCCGGCTGGCAAATGAAAATTCTGGTCAAAATAATGCGATCCTTTTAATTGTAAAATCGGCTTTTAAAGCCATATAAAAACTGCAGATCAACTGTGGTATGTACCGGGCCAGCGAAATTTCTGCCGGGCTAGTGACTTTCTTGAAGTTACTCGCCCGGCTGGCGAGTTACAAAATTTAGATTTGGCTAGCCCTGCATGTCCCATCCCGATTCCTCTCTGGCGCACGTCATAGACCCCGGTCAGTCTGCCAGAAGTGCAGTTGGCTGGTTACACCTCAACACCCAGCGTGACTCTGTTGCTGCTAGCTTTTCACTGAGAGGTAACGAACCGAATTTCCCAGTGGTGAAATGAAAATGACAAAAATTAATGTTGTCAAAGTTGCCAGAAAACGGGCAGTTTTAAAATGCAAACCCCGTATTATCATTGAAGAGCTAAAGCCTGTACTTAATTGGGCGAAGTCGACTGCACATAGCTTTAGTACTGAGTATTTGGTAAAACGTATTCGCGAAGTCTACTTCGGGCTTGATTAATGACAGCCCTTAAAACGTCATGTATGTAAGTCTCTCTCTCTCTCTCTCTCTCTCTCTCTCTCTCTCTCTCTCTCTCTCTCTCTCTCTCTCTCTCTCTCTCTCTCTCTCTCTCTCTCTCTCTCTCTCTCTACCAATTTGTGTTGATTTGACACTTGTCGGGTTGATTTTGATGGTAATCTGATTGATTTTTGAGTGACTGTCATATGACCCCCGTCCAAAATCTTCTATTCAAAAAGTGCCCTGAATATCCAAGTCCTTCTACATCGTATAGAGATCGAATTTATCTGATTTGTTTTTATTGTTGGTGTTAAAAGGGAAACCAAAATTAATCTTGTTCTTACCTCTTTATTTCTTTTTTTTAAGCGATAGGAAATGGGTCCTGGAAAACATTCTTTGACGTTAAAATGTAACAGGATATGCTGAGAGAACAGTTTTAGACTTTAAACTTTAATCGAAATGTAACAGAATAGTTATGCTGAGACAACATGTTTAGACTTTTGTCAGTGATCTTCAGACCAACAAGAAAATAATTATGGGTCAGTAGTTTTAGCTTCGAAATGCGTAGGTATATGATTGTGAGGGGGGGAGGGGGGGAGGGGACAGTAGTGTAAGAGGGAAAGGAGAAAGAAAATATGGAGCTTCTGTGCAACGTCTGATTGAAGTGTCGATTAGCTTAAGTTCATGCTGGCAGACACAACCTCATCCTCTTGCAATCTCTTATGACACTGATTCAGGTTTCAACAAATCAATATATTGAGAGAAAAACTGTTGTTGAAGTCAGCACAAACACTTCCCAGATATAAATTGAAAACTGTCGGCAAGTGAACATTTATTTTGACATTTCGAACATTTTGGACTCTATGTGTTTCCCAAACTGTACTTTAAATAAAATGCTTTTGCAAAAATACAAACAAATAAAACAGAAGTGAATATTTGTTTAACGAAAGCTTTTCTCTGTGCAAATTCTCTGTAAGTACCTTTGGAGTTGAATTTCCACAAACTTGAAATTTCCAAACTCGAAAATTAAGAATGATTTTGTTCGGTTGCATGTTCTTTAGAATATTTTGCCCTTCTGAGTTGAATTTCCAAAAACCTGGTTGTTAGACCCCAAGCTAGCCCGGTGTATTCAGAAGCTCCTCATTTCCAAACTTGAAACGATAGAATGAAATTGTTCTTTTGCATGTTCTGTGGAATGTTATGCTCTAGTAAATGACGTTTAAGCTCTGTCACAAATATCTATTTAGCTGACTTTCCAGTAGCTTCTGTGGCGAGTATTTTTTAGTCTTGCTTTGTCTCAGAATAACGTTGTGAAAGTGTACATGAAGATGTAAGTGTTTGGTCCCTGTCTCTGTCTGTCTCTGTCTCTGTCTCTGTCTCTCTCACTCTCTCGTTCTTAGTATTCTCTCTCTCTCTCTCTCTCTTTCTCTCTCTCTCTCTCTCTCTCTCTCTCTCTCTCTCTCTCTCTCTCTCTCTCTCTCTCTCTCTCTCTCTCTCTCTCTCTGAAATGATGAAGAAATGAAATGGCAAACACACATAAGCAACCTCTGCAAAGTGTTATCAAGGAATTTGTATTTGTTGTCAAAACTCAAACATTATGCGAAGTCTGAAACATTAAAAATGTTCGTTCATGCTCATATAATGCCTCATATTAATTTTGCTTCGACATTGTGGGATGGCTGCAGCGATGTTCACTTATTAAAACTCAATTCTTTGTACCGTCGTGCTGCAAAACTTATCCTGTATGAATCGCACATGTCTACAGAAATGAAGTTAAACATCCTTAATTTCCTTCCCCTAAAAACCCACCTTGCATACAATAAGGCTGTCTTTATGTATAAAGTAGTTCATGGTGATGTGCCCAGTTATGTGCAATCCTATTTTACACATGTTACGAAGAGGTATGGGTCTCAAAATTTACTTCCTCCAATTCCTCGTATAGATCTTTATAAATCCAGCTTAGCTTTTTCAGGATCATCTCTGTGGAATTCTTTGCCAATAGAAATCAAACGATCCGCATCATTAAAGGCCTTTAAAAGGCAGTTGCACACATATTTGAGCACACTATAAACTGCCCCTGATGTCTAGTTTCCATTGTGTACTCGGATAATGTATCAATGCTCTTAAGTGTTTTGTTTTTTATGTTTATACTCGACCATTATTTTGATGTTTTACTAGTTTAATACGTTGATTAGATACTGTTCATTTTAGGTATGAAATGATAGCATGTGCTTGTGTGTAGATATGCGAGCGCACGCTCGCGCGCGCGAGCATGTGTGTGTGTAGTGCTTGTGTGTAGATATGCGAGCGCACGCTCGCGCGCGCGAGCATGTGTGTGTGTATATGTGTGTGTGTGTGTGTGTGTGTGTGTGTGTGTGCATGTGTGTGTGCATGTGTGTGTGTGTGTGCATGTGTGTGTGTGTGTGTGTGTGTGTGAGTCTATGTGTGCATGTGTGTGTGTATACGTGGGTGTGGATGTATGTGTGTGTATGTGCGCAGTCTTTGCTTTCGTTTACAATTATTCTCTGTATATGTTCCAAGGACAGGTTGGAAGATTAGGCTAAGCCTAAAACCTTTATCCTTATGTAATAAAGTTCTGAGTTCTGAGTTCTGAGTTCTCTCTCTCTCTCTCTCTCTCTCTCTCTCTCTCTCTCTCTCTCTCTCTCTCTCTCTCTCTCTCTCTCTCTCGTTCTTAGTATTCACACAATCATTGTCATCGTATTGTCCCTTTATTTTCTCCTCTATTGCTTCTTCTCTTTGGCTTGAAACATTGTTCACTGTGGAACGTAATGGACAGTAAATGTCTGCTAGAGAGGGACAAACAACACACCGAGACCTCTCCATTTGTGAGAACCACCTCCTTGTTGTTGTAGTAGTAGTAGTAGTTGTTGTAGTTGTAGTTGTTGTTGTTGTTGTTGTTTTTGTTGTTTTTGTGGATGCCCCTGC
Source organism: Littorina saxatilis (assembly GCF_037325665.1). Classification (NCBI taxonomy): domain Eukaryota; kingdom Metazoa; phylum Mollusca; class Gastropoda; order Littorinimorpha; family Littorinidae; genus Littorina; species Littorina saxatilis. Next base: position 61,918,340 of record NC_090247.1, read on the forward strand.
TATTGTTGATGTTGCTGCTACTGCATCTGTTGTTGCTGTTGCATCAAATATAGAAACACGGCTGAAATTTGAGACTTTTCCAAAAGAATAATCTAGGTTGGATACCAGCCAGCCCTGTTGTTGTTGTTGTTGTTGTTGTTGTTGTTGTTGTTGTTGTTGTTGTTGTTGTTGTTGGTGGTGGTGGTGGTGGTGGTGGTGTATGTTGTGTGTTGTTGTTGTTGTTGATTTTGTTTTGTTGTTGTTGTTTGGGGGAGGTGGCAGGGCAACAAAACCAGCTTTACCAGCCTTTCGTATTGTTGATTTAGTTATGTGTTGACCGTGACCAAGATCACGTGACCTTCCGACGTCATTTCCGTTTACCTTTTTCATTGAAACTATGTCGCCTCTTAGTTCCCAGCGAGAGTCGGTCGGTGACTGTGTACCAGCGGTCATCACCGGCCCTTGGGGTCAATAAGACCACTTAGAGAAACGACGGTGACGTCTTTGTACTTATCTCTCGCATTCCATGTGAGGGAGGAACTAGCTCTTCACTTACGAGTTATTCAACTTGAAGAACTTTGCGCACTTCCCACGTCAGACATTTGCAAAACTATAGCGACTGAAAAAAAGCTGAGATTTATTTCCGAACTCCTCCTCCACGATGTACGCACACTGACACGAGCTCGCACACACACACACACACACACACCTACAAACACGCACACATATGCACGCACGCACGTATGTACACACGCACGCACGCACAAGAAAAGTTAGTTTTGGGGAACGTTAAATGTTGGATGAAACGAAACATTCACGCATACGGCTACCTAATGCCAGAGTTTTGGTCTTTGCAGTGCACAGACTCACAAATAATTACTATTAGCTCTTTCAAAGTATTGTCATAAGTAAAATTTGCTAAATTATGTCATGAATGGATGTACAAATGTTTCTCCCACACGCGCAAGCATGCATACAAATGCACACACACAATCCCAAACCAGTCCCCTCAAGGACAATTTCCTCTATCAAAAGTCACGATGACCCGTACGTCATTACTAAATTAACACCTAATCAACAGAAGGCCGCAGCCAGCTCTTCCATTACAACTCATTGACTCAATTCCATTAAAACAAAAAAGTATAATTATCTGTTCAGAATATTTTTGTTGCATCTCCCAGAATTGCTGATTTCTTTTCCTCGCACTTTCATTCTAGTCTTCTTTTTGGTTGCCCGTAAATTCTCCCTCAACACGCACCCTTTAATTTCCTCTCTTTTGCTTTAGTTCCCCACCCCACCCGCAGAATTTGTTCTTGTGGATTCATTCTTGTCAAGTCCACCATAATGGTGGGGTGTGTAATATTGTAATGTTTTGGTCACGTAGTATAAGCTTGTTTGCTTGAGTCCGTGTCCTCGCTGTATGCTGTTAATTCAGTGTAACATGTCATGTATTTTGCATAATGTTTTGTTAAAAGCAACTCATTTACCAAGAACACGCAACGTGCGTGCAACACGTGCGTTAAACGGCAGGGTGTCCCAGTTTCTGACGCGAAAGGTGACAGGGGTGTGGGATCGTTCATTATCATTAGCTGCACCACTTGGGATTATGAGCACTCCCCTTGACACTTGCCATGTTTCGTGCACCGGCGTCCGTTTCGTGGCCTCTGCGCTGAATACCGTGAGAAATGATATATCGTCATGGAATTCAAAACCCCTGTATCTTAAATTTTGCTGTTTTGAGTATAACGAGAAAAAAAAAAGTTTTGAAAAAATCACCGCATCAAATGGAACTTCAAGATACAAGATACAAGATACAAGATATTTATTCACCAATTTTGCAAAAGGATTTCATCTTGGCACGGCACGGTAAAAATAAAATAAAAACCAACCAGACACATATGCAGACACACATCACCATGCATGCATACATACGTACATTACACTGTCATGCACACACAGACACAACTCACACACACACACACACACACACACACACACACACACACACACACACACACACACACACACACACACACACAATTATTTACATTCTCACACATAACCAGCCACATATCTACATCACAAATTCACAATTTTGCAATACCAATAGCTGTCTAAATGTGTATTATTGTCAGATGTTAAAGATATTCGATACCATTTTGAAAATATTGCGATATAGGAGCTTTTTATCCAAAGGAGTCATCCAGAATTGGTATCATGTATTGTACGTGTTTTCCCTGTTGTCACCTAACCTTCGGTGGCCACTTTCATGGTGTAGTTTTGCAACCGATGCGCTCCTCTAAGTGGTTATTTTCAATTCATATAGCTGAGAAAAAAAAATTAAACTGAAAATACAACAGTAGCAACCTCGTATCTTCCATGTTATGACGTAGTTTCCGTCCCAGTGTGGCACGAAAACCTCGTAATTGTTTTTGTGTGTTTTTTTTGTGTGTGTGGGTTGGTTTTTTTTTTTTTTTTTTTTTTTGTTTGGGGGGGGGGGGGGGGGGTCGCTTGAAAGAAATGAAGATACAAGTTTTCTTCACGAAAACTTTTTCTCACTTTAGAAAGCAGTTGGAGATACGAGCTTTTCTCATCGCACGGGCAAAGAAGTAAGGGAGCTATTCTATTGTTTTAGTTCCAAAACCTCCAAAATTGAGATACGAGGTTTTCGAATTGTAGCAAGGTTGTTCTGCTTTGAAAGCTTTATGATTTTGTTACTGTCATGTTTGCTTCGTTGAACTTTTAATCGACGTGGCCCTAATGCTGATCGAATGTCGTGAGAAATGTTATGAGATCTCTGTTCACACACAACAGTGTTGAAATATATACAACCGAAGCTTTAGATTTGTTCCGTCTGACTGCATGATAATCGTTTCTCGTTTATCTTTGCACGAGAAAACATGGTTAAAATGGATGGTTTCATTTGAACGTTGTTCCAAAACAAAAGAAGTAATCCATTGACCTTTTCCTTTTCAACCGTGTTCGTGAATAGTTTTTGTTTGGATTAAAATAAAATATATATGTATCTATATATATCCGGCCTTATTCAGCACTCACACAAAAATGCTTCTTATCTGTAACTGCCTATTAAAAATACTGAGATGGTGATTGAATCGAACAGGAAGGACTAGACGGGGCCCGCGCAATGGCGTGGTGGTAAGACATCGGCCGCCTGGTGGGTTGAGAGTGGAGATTTGTCCAATCTCCCATGTCAACTTATGTGCAGACCTGCTAGTGACTTAACCCCCTTCGTGTGTACACGCAAGCACAAGACCAAGTGCGCACGGAAAAGATCCTGTAATCCATGTCAGAGTTCGGTGGGTTATAGAAACACAAAAATACCCAGCATGCCTCCCCCGAAATCGGCGTATGCAGCCTGAATGGCGGGGTAAAAACGGTCATACACGTAAAAATCCACTCGTGCTAAAAACATGAGTGAACGTGGGAGTCTAAGCCCATGAACGAAGAAGAAGAAGAAGAAGAAGAAGAAGAAGAAGAAGAAGAAGAAGAAGAAGAAGAAGAAGAAGAAGAAGAAGAAGAAGAAGAAGAAGAAGGACTGAGCCCTGAGACTTGTCCACACATCTTGATCTCCACACTTTGTTGTGCTTCCTGTGAACTGCTTTTAAATTTGGAATACATTATTGCTGTGTAGTGCATATCAAAAAGCTACACGGAAATGCATGAACTTTTTTTTTTTTTAACTTTCCGAGTGATGCAAGTGTATTGCCTTATATAATATATTTTGCAGTTTTTACAGCCTTTGTTCGTAAGTTTCTGCTTGAAAATATCTGAACCTTAGTTTTATACACGATTCCATTGGAACTGGGAATATTTCGGGATAGTTTCGTTTTTGAGTTTATTTAATTTTTGTTGTTTGTGTGTTCATTTTTGACAAAACAGAAACAAAAACAAAACAAAACAAAACAAGGCGCCAAACACAAAAACATATATCTGATATTGGACATAAGAATATAATTATATTCCTAATGTTGCACAAATAAAAAATCCGAATACATTTTTTTTTTTACAAATTCTTTATATGATTTGGTAAATTGTTTTTATTAAGTTTGTTCGTTTGTATGGCTGTTTTTGTTGCTGTTTTTTCTAAGTTTTTTGCTTCTTATTCTTTTTTTTCTTCACGAAGTGCAATCTATATTTTACACTACCAGCTCAGTGCAATCTTAAAAAGAAAACAAACATGGATTGTGTTGCAATGCTTTCTACTTTTCCTTTAGCCCGTCAAGCTGAGTGGAGCAAGGGAAATAATGTCTCCATCACGACTCAATATCCGTAAAGATTAGTGTTCAAACAAAAAGTTGAATGCTGGCCGTTTTTAACTCGCCAAGCTGAGTTAAAACATACAAAAGAGTTTCTTCATCACGAAACAGTATCCGTAAAGGTCGTCCTTGATAGGCGATTTTCAGCCTTCTTCCTATGAACACCCACGCGAAAACAGGATTTGATTGGTAGACGTCGACAATCGACGTATAATTCGCCTTTTCCCAAGAGAAACACCTGTGGCCCTATCTATGGTAATACCTGAAAGACAAATATCCCAGGGGACATGGGTCATACTTATTCATTTATGTGTTTACTTACTTTATCTGTTTGTGTCTGTTTTTGTTGTTGTTGTTGTCTTTCTTTTCTTTCTTTTTTCACTTTATTTCTTTCTTTGTTTCCTTCTTTGTATCTTTCTTTCTTTGTTTCCTTCTTTGTACCTTTCTCTCTTTGTTTCCTTCTTTGTACCTTTCTTTCTTTGTTTCCTTCTTTGTACCTTTCTCTCTTTGTTTCCTTCTTTGTACCTTTCTTTCTTTGTTTCCTTCTTTGTACCTTTCTTTCTTTGTTTCCTTCTTTGTACCTTTCTTTCTTTGTTTCCTTCTTTGTATCTTTCTTTCTTTGTTTCCTTCTTTGTACCTTTCTTTCTTTGTTTCCTTCTTTGTACCTTTCTTTCTTTGTTTCCTTCTTTGTATCTTTCTTTCTTTGTTTCCTTCTTTGTACCTTTCTTTCTTTGTTTCCTTCTTTGTACCTTTCTTTCTTTGTTTCCTTCTTTGTATCTTTCTTTCTTTGTTTCCTTCTTTGTACCTTTCTTTCTTTGTTTCCTTCTTTGTACCTTTCTTTCTTTGTTTCCTTCTTTGTATCTTTCTTTCTTTGTTTCCTTCTTTGTACCTTTCTTTCTTTGTTTCCTTCTTTGTACCTTTCTTTCTTTGTTTCCTTCTTTGTATCTTTCTTTCTTTGTTTCCTTCTTTGTACCTTTCTTTCTTTGTTTCCTTCTTTGTACCTTTCTTTCTTTGTTTCCTTCTTTGTATCTTTCTTTCTTTGTTTCCTTCTTTGTATCTTTCTTTCTTTGTTTCCTTCTTTGTATCTTTCTTTCTTTGTTTCCTTCTTTGTACCTTTCTTTCTTTGTTTCCTTCTTTGTACCTTTCTTTCTTTGTTTCCTTCTTTGTACCTTTCTTTCTTTGTTTCCTTCTTTGTATCTTTCTTTCTTTGTTTCCTTCTTTGTACCTTTCTTTCTTTGTTTCCTTCTTTGTATCTTTCTTTCTTTGTTTCCTTCTTTGTACCTTTCTTTCTTTGTTTCCTTCTTTGTACCTTTCTTTCTTTGTTTCCTTCTTTGTACCTTTCTTTCTTTGTTTCCTTCTTTGTATCTTTCTTTCTTTGTTTCCTTCTTTGTATCTTTCTTTCTTTGTTTCCTTCTTTGTATCTTTCTGTCTGTCTGTCTGGGTTTTTTCTTTTCTTTTTTCTTTGTTTCTTTGTTTGTTTCTTTGTTTCTTTTGTTCCTTTTTCTTTGTTTGTTTGTTTCGATCTTCCTTTATTCCTTTCTTGGTCAACCAGTCGGTTCATCTGAGCTGCATATTCTTTCTTTCTTTCTTTCATCTTCCCTTTCTTTTTGTCTTTCTTTGTCTTTTTTTTCTGCAGCAAACTCACCGAAGAAAACAAAGAAAACTTTCACCGATGACCTCCCCCCACCAAAAAAAACAAAAAACCGAGAAAAAAACCGAAAAAAACCCACCCCCAAAAAAACATGACTGTCCATTTGACCATCGTTGACATGCCGAAAGACACAGCTTCGCAGTGAAACAATGTCGCACAAATCAGAAATTCCCTCGTGAAATGACCGCTATGCATAGTGTGACGATTATAAGGGCTCTGCACACAGAACGGCCTGAAGTATTGCTCTGTACCCGAATCGATTGCGCACTGAGTATGGTCTTAAACATTTCATGGAGGGGACAGTATTGCTGCAATCTCTCAGTATATGCGACGGTGGCGGTAGCACCAGCAATAAAAACAACTTCACAGGGCTGATTCTGGCTCCGATGGGAATTGTATGTAACACCTGCAATATGTGGTTATTGTTTCCGAATCACGTGATCATGTGGTTGCCCCGCCGCGCCTTCTTTCTTTCTGTTTGTTTGTCTTTCTGTCTCTGTGTTTCTTTCTCTGTCTCTCTGTCCCTCTCTCTCTGTCTGTCTGTCTGTCTGTCTGTCTCTCTCTCTCTCTCTCTCTCTCTCTCTCTTTTTGTGTGTGTGTGTGTCAAAGAAAGTGTACCTACTATCTAGAATCAAACACTTCCTGAACTCCAACACCAGGAAGTTATTCTTTATTGCTCATATTCAGTCTGTAATTGATTATGCATCTACTTTATGGGACTCAGCAAGTGATAATTCCATAAAGCCACTTAGATTATATAAAAGAGCACTAAACGTACTATTACTCAAGCAGACTACTCTCACCGAGCTAGATTACATGAACTTAGGGATCCTACCTCTAAAGTTAAGGATGACTTATAACAAAGGAATCCTGAGGCATACAATTATCTCTGGAAATCTACCCGAAACAAATTTGTTCAAAGTTCTCCTTGAAGAATTCACACCTCTTTATGAAATGTAACACTCCTCTTCCTAGGATAGACCGTTTTAAATCTTGTCTAGTTTTCCCAGGTAGCAGCCTCTGGGACGCTCTTCCGAATGTCCTGAGGCAATCTACCAGCACAGATTCTTTTAGGAGCAAATATGCATCCCATTTAATGAAATTAATAAGCACATAAATCTTCTGATTGGTATGTTCCCTTCGGATACTGTTGCTTATTTTCAAATTACCATTTATTTTTGACAAGTTTGTGATGATTGTTCTCAATGTCCTTTATTTTGCTGAGCTATTGCATCGTTGCAAAATATGCTGAATTTGCTTTTATATTGCTCTTTCTTGCTTTGCACCTAGTCTTGAAAACATCATTTTGAATTACAATAGTTCCATATAATGTGCTTTATGTACATACAATCATGTTGTTTGTTGTTGTTTGTTTTTAGTGGTTTGTTGTTTGTTGTTGTTGTTGTTGTTGTCTCTCTCTCTCTCTCCCGTCGCGATATAACCTTGAACGGTTGAAAACGACGTTAAACACCAAATAAAGAAAGTCTCTCTCTCTCTCTCTCTCTCTCTCTCTCTCTCTCTCTCTCTCTCTCTCTCTCTCTCTCTCTCTCTCTCTCTCTCTCTCTCTCTCTCTCTCGTGCGTGTCAAGGTCATACCCGTGCGCAGCAAGTGTTGTGAGCTCTGCAAGTTTCTCTAATTTTCAAGGTATTTCCAAAGACATTGCTTCCAAGATTTTGCAAGGTTGTATGTGATGCCATCATGCCTTCGTCAGCACTGGAGTTTCGCTCAGTGTGCGGCGGATTCAACCATGTTTTTATTGGATTCATGTTCAAGAGGGCGAAGAAGAAAGCCGCCATGTTTCTGACTGTATACACACTTCGAAACAGGGTAGACGGTGTCACCTTTGGATTGCTCCTGTCTCTGCTGTTCTGGGGTGGATGGCTCATGCAATGTGGCGACGTGGAGAAGAATCCAGGACCAGGCCCAGAGTTAAGACAGACACGATTGGGTTCCTCACAGAGTACCTCACAGAGCCAGGACCCAACGCTGAAAGACGTCATGACTATGCTCCGAAGTATGAACAGTAAATTTGACGACATGTCGGGCGACGTGAAGAACCTTCGTGAAAGTTATGTGACCTTGCAGGAGGAAGTGAAAGATCTAAAGGAAGAGGTGTCTGAACTTCAGAATCAGAATGGACAGCTCCAAGAATACAACATAAGCTTAGAAAAACGTTTGGGTGACATGGAGAAGAAAACAGACGATCTAGAATGTCGTTCCAAGCGCAATAACATCATTATTCACGGGATGGAAAGAAGGAAGGACGAGACATCAGACGAGTGTGAAGCTGTGCTGAAAGAAATGATTACGGACAAGCTTGAACTATCAGAGGACGTGCAGTTTGACAGAGTGCATCGTCTTAGTGCCAAGCCAAACTCACCGGTGATTGCGCGCTGTACTTTCTACCAGGACAAAGTGAAGATGCTGAGAGCAAAACGGAAGCTACAAGGGAGCCAGATCTTCATTGGCGAGGATTTCTCCATGCGCGTGAGGGATATAAGACGCAAGTTGTTACCGCATCTGAAGCTAGCCAGGTCAGAAGGTAAAAGGGCTACGATGGTGTTTGATCACCTTCTGATAGAAGGTAAGAAGCATGTACTGGATGCCGATGGAGAGGTTCTTAAAGAATTAAGATAGGAAGGTGGCCGCCCTGATAGTGATACCACACAAAAAACGAAAAAGACTGTGAATAAGAAAATTGTTCCTGTGGTACGAAATAAGAGGGGAGATAGACCTGAAGCGACACCGGGTTTGACTGAAGCCAGTGCACGTGAATTTTCCGTGACTGGTGACATCACTGTCACAAACTTACGCGCAGGCCAGCCGTGTGCTACGGACAGTGATATTGAAAGTGTTCGTGTCACAGGGGCTCAGTGGCAGACCAGCGAATGTGTTTTGGCACTTGACAGTGGTGAAACGCCGCCGAATGGTGATAGTGACGACAATAGTTCTGTAGACAGCGCTGCTGTAGACGATACCTGTAATCTAGTCTCGGACACCCAGACAATTATTATGATAGAGGATACACCAAATATAACTGATAATAGAAACGGCCGTGTAACCAATAGGCCTACTGCATTTACCCATTATCGTGACTGTCCAACCCCTCGCACTGCAAAAGACATGGATGATAGCGGCATTTATATTGCTTGTGGTTGGAATGTGTACGAGGATAAAGTTATACATGAAATGGATAGCAGCAGTTTATACGATACACGTATGTCTAGCAATGATAGTTGTATGCTTCATATGAACAAGCGTGCGGTCGAGAGTGGGGAGGGGGGAAGTGAGGGAGAAAGTGAAAACGAGAGTGGAAGTGAGCAAGAACAGGGTGAAATTGATGGGGGTGGTGAGAATAGTGACGGTGATGACGAGGTGGTGGATGCGTCAAATTTAAATGGCACTGATCGATCTGATGACGTTGAAAATTCTTTTAACTCATTATCTTTTCTTCATTGGAATGTTTGCGGTATCTTGTCAAAATTAGACGATCCCGAGTTTGTCGATTTTCTCTCTTCTTATGACATTGTCTGTCTAGTAGAGACGTTTGTTCTAACTTTCGAGTCATGTCTTTTTAATGACCATACGGTTTTCGTCAAGCCAGCAGTCAAATTGACGCGGCAGGGAAGATGTTCGGGTGGGGTGATATGTCTAATACGGAATAATATTATCCCTCACGTAACACAGTTGGAAAGTGATAGCCACTACTTCCTTTCGTTTGTTCTGCATAAAGAGTACTTTAGGTTCACTAAGGACATTTTGCTTCTCTGTGCATACATCCCACCTGAACATTCACCGTATTATACTGCTTTTGATTTTGAAAATGGAATAAATATTTTAGAATCATGCTTGGCGGATAGTCTTTTGTCTTTGGATGATGTAGATGTAATCATATGTGGTGACCTGAATTCTAGGACCTCGGATATTACACCTGATTACGTTGACGAACAGGATTTATATGTACACGTTAGTAAAGTGGATTTGCTTGAGACAAAAAGGTCCTCCGAAGATAAAATCTTGAACAATTACGGGAAAAAATTGCTTTGTATGTGTACTGGTTTCGGATTGTGTATTCTGAATGGAATGTGTCAAGGTGACCTTCGTGGACGATACACATTTATTTCTGATAGTGGAAGCAGTGTGAATGACTACTTTTTGATGTCTGTAAATCTATTTGAAGCAGCTGCGAATAATTGCAAGTTAAATGTTTTAGAGCGTATTGAATCAGACCATATGCCGGTGGGGTTGGTTCTGCATGATAAAAGATGTATGCCAAATGCCATTATGAATGAAGCTGGTTGTGAGGTTGACGAATTTGTTGTCAAATACTGTTGGAAAACTGAATGTGCGGCTGCCTTCTCCTCTTTAATGAATTCAGGTGATGTACAGTACGAACTTGTCAATGCTGCTGCCTTAATTGAGAATGATGTTAACGCCGCACTGAACAAGTTTAATGATGTCATAAAACAGCAAGGTGAATGCATGAAAAAAAGAATGTCAATAGGTGGTAAGTCGTTACAGAGAGAATGGTTTGACCATGAATGTCAAACAGCAAAAAGGCATGTCCGTAAGATGTTACATAAATGTAGAAAATCAAAAGATGTTCTGGATAAAAATATATATTGCATTGCTAGGCGTGAATATAAATACCTGATCGTTATGAAAAAGAAAAGCTATAACGCTGGTCTACTCGCTGACTTGAGCAGCTCAGTAAAATCGCAGAAACTATTTTGGGAAACTATGAAGAAACTTTCACGGAGGAAAACGCAGCCGCGTCATAACATTACTCTAGATGATTGGTTCCAACATTTTAAGAATGTATTAGAGAAGGACACACATGTAGCTATAGTGGACGTCGTTGATGGGGCTGTGGATGAAAATGCTGATGTTAATGATGAAGGAAATGATGATGATGTTGTTGAACATGTATTAGATAGACCGATTTCGAAAGAAGAAGTCACTCTTGCAATTAGAAAGCTGAAGAACGGAAAGTCTGCTGGTCCAGATGGGCTGATTGGTGAGTTTTTCAAGCATTCGGGTGAGGCTGTGGTGGTGTTTTTAGTAAGGTTGTTTAATGTCTTGTTTGATAGTGGTTTTTACCCGGACAACTGGAAGGAATCAATAATCTTGCCTCTGTTTAAGAAAGGTCAGATAAATGACACCAATAACTACAGGGGAATATCACTGTGTGATGTCAGCAGTAAATTATATAGCTCCATAATTAATAACAGATTGCAGGAATGGATTAGCATAAATGATATTACTGGTGAACATCAAGCTGGATTTAAAAAAGATCATTCAACAGTTGACCATATCTTTACACTCCTGGCGGCCATTCAGAAACAGTTTACAAATAACAGAAAATTGTATGTCGCATTTGTTGACTTTGAGAAGGCATTCGATTCGATTTCTAGGAAACTTCTGTGGCCTGTACTTATGAAAAACGGTATTAGAGGAAAATTGCATCGTTGTGTGAAAAGCATGTATTTGGATGTGAAAGCTAAAATAAGATGTGGCGCTAAATTTACTGATGTAATCAATTGTACATATGGGGTAAAACAAGGTGATGTATGTAGCCCTGTGTTGTTTTCGTTATTCATTAATGAATTAGCTTTGGAAGTAATGGAAAATGGAAAACATGGTGTGACATTTGATTTTGTTGAATTTTTCATATTGCTTTTTGCTAATGACATTGTATTGCTCTCCACAACTGTTGTTGGCCTGCAAAGACAGCTGAATAATATGTACAATGCAGCTTCTCGATTGGAGTTGAAAGTTAACATGAACAAAACTAATATTATTGTTTTCCGTAAAGGAGGATATTTAGCTAGTTGTGAAAAATGGAATTATGGTGCAGATAGAGTTGTTGTTGTTAACGCTTATAAGTATTTAGGAATATTTTTTTCCACGAGACTCAGTTTTAATGTTTCCTGTCAAGATTTGGTGAGTAGGGGTAAACGGGCAGTGTTTGGTATACTCCGTGGCGTGTGTTGCACAAGCTAGAGAGTAGTTCTTACACATTGTTTACAAAATTGTTTGATTCTCAAGTCCAACCGATTGTGCAATATGGTGCTGAGATTTGGGCTTTCCAAAAAGGTACTGAAATAGAAAGACTACACTTATTCGCCATGAAACGATTCCTACATGTAGACATGAGAACACCAAACGACCTTGTGTATGGTGAATTGGGAAGATTCCCAATATATCTAAACTCATATGTAAAGTGCATTACATATTGGCTAAAACTAACAAGAATGGAAAATTCTAAGATCCCATGTAAAGCATACAAAGTTCTCTATAATTTAGATTGTAATGGCAAGATTACATGGGCGACGGATGTTCGAAAGTGTTTGTTCTCTCATGGGTTTGCAGATGTATGGTACAACCAAGGGGTGGACAGTATTGGTGGTTTTCTAAAATGTTTCAGACAGCGATTGATAGATTGCAGATGGCAAGACTGGAACGACCATATGCAAAGCAGTGATCGATTTTCTACATACAGATTGTTTAAGACCGGAAGCAGTACTGAAACGTATATAGATATGGAAATGAACAGCTATGTGAAAAGTGCATTAACTAAATTCAGGTTCGGTGTATCGGATCTTGCTGTACACAGGTGTAGGTATAGTGTACGGAGTGAGGAAGATTTGTTGTGTCGTCTGTGTAAATTGGCTGAAGAAAATGAAATACATTTTATGTTCTGCTGTCCTGCACTACGTGACCTAAGAGTATTATTGATAAAGCCAAAATATTATAACCATCCATGTATGTACCGATATACTTTGCTTATGTCTACTGGAAATGTCAGTCAAATATCCAAATTAGCACAATATATTTATCAGGGAATGAAAAGATTAATCACTGTGACATGATCTATGTACACATGTATTACTGTTTGATGTATACAAATTTGGGTCATTTATGAAACACAATATTTGCTATGATTATGTTGTATATGGACGCATACCCTTCAGAAGGGGCTCTGGCCTAAAACTGAATAAACTTTCGTATTCGTATTCGTATTCGTATTCTCTCTCTACACAGACTCAATACGTCTAGGGAAAACAACGCTGCGCTCCCCATAACACCAGCAGCCATTGAAAGCGCACAGACATCTTAACATTAATGTACACTTCTATTTACAGGATATTCAATCGCGCGAAGTGTGCCGACGTCGGACGACCTCAGTGACGATGGTGCTGGTGTGACGCACAACTCTATGACGTCAGATGTCGTTAGATGTGACGAAGCAGGCTGTGCCTACGACATGCACCTGTACTGTTTGAGCAATGGCGTCATCGTCACGGGGTCCTGTTCTCTTAAAAAGACGCTGTGCACGTAAGGCATTCTTCTGTCCTCAGACTTTCTTCTTTTTCTTCTCTTTTTGGGGGGTGGAAGGGGGGGGGGGCGTGGGATGTTGGGGGATGGGGAGTGTGTGTGTGTGTATGTGTGTGTGTGTGTGTGTGTGTGTGTTTTGGGGTGTTGCTTTTTTGTTGTTTGTTTGTTTGTTTGTATGTTTGTTTGTCGATGTACCAGTACATATAGTGTCTGAACTTATGTTGTAGAATATGTTATTATTCAGTGCCGAGCTGCCAATGCGAGTTTCCCATGGCTAGCTAACAAGAAGCTTCTGTATTTTATATTATTACCGTTATTCTGACAGTTACTTCAACGAGTTACAGAGAAAATTATCTACCACCAATGTCCATCACTCTCACACACACACACTCACAAAACACACACACACACACACACACACACTCACTCATGCATATCCAGGCCACGCGCACGAGCAAAACACTCAATATAAAGGTACGACATCTATTGTTAGTGCCGAACTGGCAACAAGTTAGAGTAAAAATAATGCACTTTGCCACAAACTGTGAAATTCAGTCAAATTAATTTGTTTTATTCCAACACACACACTCACACACAAACTCACATG